>NC_136273.1:73800713-74090713 GCF_964187855.1 Myxine glutinosa
CTTTGCCAAGGGGCTCGCTCCCCCCCCCCCCCCTGTTCCCCTCCCCTCCCCTTCCCCCTCCCCCTCCCCTCCCCCGCCCGGCAATGCCGGGTACTTCTGCTAGTATATATATATATATATATATATATATATACATATATAGATACGACATGTGCAGCATCACTGGAATATATGTTCAGGAGACCCCTTTCAATGTGTATGTGTGGAAAAAAACACCTAAAAATATGTGTGGCTAACTTGTACGTAATCCACATTGAAAGTACAAAATAAAATAATGGTTTAATTAGACATAAATGTTCTGGTTAAAGCAGACAATTTTATCAAGCGGTGCACAAAACTAGCTGGATGTGCTCATGGAGCCTGTACGCTTTACAGAACACCTCAAACCATGGACTGTGGAGGCAAACAAACACTCAGGAACAGGTGCAACTACATGGACATAACCCACATTTTAGGTAAAAAAGAAAAACAAAGGAAATTAACCTATTATTTATGACTAATTATTATGGTTAAGTTAAACAATTTTGTCAAAAAAATCACACAACGATTGAAATAATATAAGAGCCACTCAGGTCCCTTCAGGACCAAGCATTACGATCAAAATAGGACATTAAAAGCTGCAGTCTCTGATCGATTTTACCTGCGACATGTTCCATCAAATCAGTTCATCTTTGCATCATAAGACGGTGAGAACACCTATTATTTACACAACCATCCATCATTTTTACCAACTTTGGTCAAAATCCCATCACTTATTCACAAGGTATTGCGGTAACAAGATTTTTGCCTAACATGACCTCTGACCTTTGACCTCGTGACTCAAAAATCGAATCAGGTCATCTTTACTTAATTATGCATACCTGTACCAAGTTTGACTTAGATCACTTCAGGCATTCTCAAGTTAGTGTGGTAACGAAAACCTATCATGGATGGACGAATACACGGACGAACGGACAGCCAGACGGACGACCTGAAAACATCATGCTTCTGGCAACGTAGTCAGCAGAGGCATAAAATTTGCATTTGGGTTCCCTTTTAAGATAATCTCATTTTTTACGGCGTAGCCCATAGGGCAAAGCCGTCTAGAACAGTGTTCGTCTGTATGTATGTGTGTATGTATGTATTTATGTATGTCCCCTTAAACATACACCAATCAGAGCTGAGGATCTGGTCACATGGAGTGATGTGATGTCATTACTGCGGTACGATGGCTGACTCCACACACCGCCATTTTGATTCCTATACTGTTCAGGCCGAACACATCGTTGAACCTGTCATACATCACAATCGCCATGCTCTACCTTCACGTTTTTCATTCAGTGTGAAACACAAACAAACCGATTGTTAAAATGACCATTAAATATCGAAAGCATCAGCGTTACGGCTCTTCCAATGACACAGTACGTATAGGCCTTAGGCTTCATGCCTTCATAGTACGTGCCTCACCTTCAGCCCACTTCAGACAAATTTGCCCAGGTTTCTGAATAAAGTAGTATTGTTTTTGTAATAATAATAATAACGTTAATAAGAATTATAATTTAGTAAATGTAATCGTAACCCTGCAATCCCGTTTTCATCACTGCAAGGTTACTGGTTACTGGCAGTGTCTGGTTCATTGCTGACTCAATGAGAAGCGGGTGTACTAAGGCTGTGTTTACACGTCCCAGAGAGCCGATGTCGCCAGGGGGTAAAACGAAGATTAATCGACCATACGTGCCGCGCGGGTATGACCTTTGCAGCACGGACGTAGTGGACTACTTCCGCTCGCTCGTTTGCGCCTGAGCGAAGAGACGTGAGCGTATACAAGGTCAACAAATTTTCGTGAGCCATTCCACGGCTCACGTGGTACGTGTGGACACAATGACAAAGGAGAGGAGTCTTGATCGCATGCGCGATAAGCCGTGTCCCCGAGAGGTGGGAACAACGTGTAAACGCAGCCTAATTACCGCGAGAGTTAGGAATTAGCCTCAGTTTATTAATACAGTAACATCGTCAACAACAACAACAACAACATGCATTTTAAGGCCATTTTCCCCGCTAGAGCGTGGGGTTAGCCTTGCGGTCCCCATGACAATCTTCTCCATTTTGCCCTATTTTCTGCATCACTCCTTGTTAACCCCCTTGCCTGCATTTCTTCTTCCACCATCTTTAGCCAAGTCTTTCTCGGTCTTCCCCGTCCTCTACTTCCTTCTACATTCATTTCCATCACTCTTCTCAACCAGTCACTTTCATTCTTCCTCAACACATGACCAAACCATCTCAACCTGTTCCTCTTCACAGCATCAATCACAGGCTCTATTCCCATCATCTTTCGCAATTCATCATTTGTCTTCCTCTCTCTCAACGATACTCTGCACATCCATCGAACCATTCGCATTTCCACCCTTTCCAGCCTTCGTTGCTGCTCTACATTCATTACCCATGTCTCGCTCACATAAATCATAACACTTCTCACACATGCAGCATACACCTTTCCCTTCAGCTTCAACGACACTCCCCTCCTCATCAGCACACCACTCAGTTCCTGAAACTTCTTCCATGCACATCTCACTCTAGCAACTGTTGCCGAGTCTGATCCACCTTCTCCATTCAGCATGTCTCCGAGGTAGCAAAATGTTTTCACACCTTCCAGCTTCACGCCGTCTCCAAGATCCAACTCAACATTTCCGCCATCTGCAGCTCCCTCTGTGCACACCTTACATTTGAATGTAGCTGCCACACTGGCTAATGACCCTCTCAGACCACAACATTTTTGATGAACCCACTCAGCGCACATTGTACATTGAATGGAGTTCACTCCGACACCCTTCCTGCACACAGCACAGGGCCACTTCCCAGTTCTTTCCACCTTACCACATGCTTTACCACTTGCCATCACCTTCGTCTTTCTGATATTCACCTTCAGACCTTTTGTCTCCATACATTCCTTCCACTTGTTCATCTTTTCCTTCAGTCCATCCATACTTTCCGCAATCATCACCAGATCATCTGCATACAACAACTCCCATGGTAAACCCTCCTTTACGTTCTGAGCCAGCACCTCCATCACAGCTACAAATAGTAGTGGACTTAGTACCGACCCCTGATGCACTCCCACCTTCACCTCAAACTCACCACTGTTCCCGTCCTTCGTCCTTACAGCTGTGCACGCTCTTTTGTACATTGCCATCACTGCTCTTATCAACCATTCTTCCACTCCTAACTTCCTCAATGCCCATGTCAATACTTTGCGTGGAACCCTATCGAATGCTTTCTCCAGATCAACAAACCCAAGAAACAACTTCTTCCTCTTCTCCATGTACTTCTCCTGCAACTGACTCACAATGAAAAGCGCGTCTGTCGTTCCTCTTCCTGGCATAAATCCAAACTGCATTTCGTCGATCTTCACTTTCTTCCTTATCCTCCTCTCCAACACCCTTTCCAATACCTTCATTCCATGCTCCAATAACTTTATCGCTCGGTACGAGCCACACTCCAGAGGGTCACCTTTCCCCTTGTATAGAGGGACGAGGGTACTCAGTTCCCAATCCACTGGAATGCGGCCTTCTTTCACCACCAGATTACAGATCTCTGTCATTCTCTTCTGTCATTTCTGTCTGTCTGTCTGTCATTCTGTCAGTCTCCAGTAACATCGTCATCGTAATAATAACAACGTTAATAATAATAGTACAGTAAATATAATTGTAACACTGTACTTTGTTGTGATTGCAAGGTTAGTGGATTGAGGCAGTGTATGGTTGGTTAATTGTTGACTCGAAACATTGACAACTAGATGGTATTCATAGAATACTTACACTGCGCTGTCAACTTGGTGTGAGCAAGCTCTTCTATTTTTGAACGTTTTTGTTTTCTTTCATCCAATATGGCTGCCAGACCATGTGAGCGATGACATCATAAATTTATATTTTCTAATATAATTGTTGCATAGTTCACGCACAATAATTTTCATAACTGATCAGACTAAGCGTTGTCCCTGTCGAATTATGAAGTCATGATTATGGCACTGTCGGGGATTTCATACATTTGGCTCTGTTACCAGGCAGCCCTTGAGCATTCTGGGAACTGAACAAACCTGGGCAGAATCGACCTTTAGCCTGTAATAACATCGTCTGTTGTTGAAGGTTTCAGGCTCCGACCTTGGGCAAAGCTGCGTGTACGAAAAGATGGCTTTTCCCTTACTAAACAGCCCCCAATTGTCATGCTTTTCCTCTTATCTTTAAAGTCTTCTTTCATTATTTTCTGTACAGTATATAAACCCTGGCCTGCTGTGTTTTAATTTGAGAAGCTGGCCTGTTACTGGCTTATACTGCAGCTTTCCCAAGCACATGTATCCCCTTCCTTTAACAAATTCTCCTGTAACTGTCTGAGTTTGGTCAAATTATCATCCCTGGGGGAAGTGCTGGGAGGTAATCCACCACAGCACAAATGACATCATCGTTAACCACACCTATTCCCCATATGGAGTTCTTTACAATGAGCTACATTTCAATTTTTCCCATAGAGCGGTTTTGGAGATATAGAGGTGCAACGTTTTTTGGTTTTTCCAAGATGGCGCCTGTACCACAGGACCTATGATGTCATAATAATCATTAAAAAATCATACAGGAGTCGCCGCTCATATTCTGAAAATTCCGTGTCCATTTGACGAACAGGTGCAAAGGAATTTAAAAAAAAATACTGATCAGATCAAGCATTGTACTTGTCGAATTATGACGTCATAATGAAGGCACTGATGACATCATCATCATCAACATGTCTTATTTCCCATGGAGAGTACTTGACAATGAGCCATGTTTCAATTTTTTCCATTGAGCGGTTTGGGAGATAGAGGTGTAAAGTTTTTCCAAGCTGGCGTCCGTACCACGTGACCTACGACGTCATAATTATGAATAAACAATAAAAATGCCACTGTGTCACCAATATGCCTCCGCATAGTCCCACAACGGGTATATGCCATCACTCTGCATACAGTCACGTGAAAAAGTAAGTACACCCCATGTAAAGTTTTGACTTTTTCAACATATTTCAACATACAGCTATTTGATCTTCATTTCAACAATATTGAGAGATAAAGGTGATATAATATAACAAATATCATGAAAAATTTACATTTTGTAGTCCATTGGGAGATCTCGCGAGATCTTGGAGACGACGTCACGGATTTTCGAAGCTGTACACGGTCTTCATGTTTTCAAAGTTAAGTCATTGTTCACAATTGTATTTTGTCGAAACTGTACTTATATTTCGGTGTGTGACCCGATAGTGTGCCCCTTGGAAGTTTCTCAGTGTTTATCTTTCATAAATTAATCGCTTGTTTGCCACGCGTGTGCAGCCTTGCCTCAGGCTTCCCCCATCGAAGTTTGTTCCTTCCTTCGCTGTTTTTGCTTGATTTAGATATGTCTTTTTCGGTAATGGCTTATTTCTTGCCACCTGTCCATAGCGGCCAGTTTTGTGAAGGGAATGGGATATTGTTGATTGGTGAACAGTAACCCCCATCTCGGACATAGAACCTTGCGGATCTTTCAAAGTCATTGTTGGATATACAGTGACATCCCAAAGCAGTTTCCTTCTTGCCCGGCTGCTGAGTTTGAGGGGTGACCTGATCTGGGTAGAGCCTGTGTGGTATGATACCACTTCCACTTCTTAATAATGGATTTCACTGTACTCAAAGGGAAAATGAGTGACTTTTAAATCTTCTTATAACCCTCTCCTGAACGGTGTTTCTCCACCGCTTTATGTCCGACTTCTTTGGAAAACTCCTTGGTCTGCATGTTTGCCTTGTTGGTTGCCTTAGACATATCTAAGGTTTTTAGATTTTCCCTGCTCCCCCAAACTTCCCCGAACATCTACTCTTTCTCTAACATTGTAACGCCCCCCCCCCCAAAAAACAAACAAAAAAACTTTTTATTTCCCTTTCTCCTAGTGTGCTTTTGTCCCATTGTGAGCCTCTGTCCACGTGCGCTGTCCCGCCCCGCCCCCATTATCGCCTTGCCTTCCACCTTTTGCCCTGTTCAAGTGACTCGTGGTTGTCCCTCAAGGCCCTCTCCCTGTTGGTATTGTCGTGCGGCCACTTTTGATTAAATTCAGGGGGTCACGGAAGCCGATCGCGAAGACCTTAGCTCTCGAGGCGAAACTCAATGGCGGACTCCAAAAACAAAAACTACACCAAAGCGCGCGGGATGGAGGAGGGCGCGATACCCCTGCAGTCTTACCTGTTAAATCAACCACACGGAAACTGCGTTCACATATATATACAGAAAATAATATAAGGGTTTATTCACAAGGATGGTGGGACACTGGGACAGGATCGACTTCACAAGGATCGACTCTGATTCTGCAACTGGACCTGACGGCATCAGCCCATGGGTCCTAAAATAATAATAATAATAATAATGCATTTATTTTATATAGCGCTTTTCAGGAAGCCCAAAGACGCTTTGACAGAGTGCAAAACATAATGCATAGCAAAACATAAAAACAATTGCAAAAAAGAAGAATCAATAGGGAAATATTCAAAGCACAAAGGAGGGAGAAGGAGAGGAGATAGTCAGGGGTTAGATGCTGTGGGTTAAATGTTGAATGCAGTGTTGAACAGGTGGGTCTTGAGTGATGTTTTGAATGTGGTGAGTGAGGAGGAGTCTCTGATGGTGTGAGGTAGCGAGTTCCAGAGGGTGGGAGCAGCGATGGAGAAGGCCCTGTCCCCCCAGGATCTAAATTTGGTCCGGATGGGGGGGGGGGGGTCAGGAGGTTGGTACCAGCAGAGTGGAGGTTGCGGGTGGGAGTGTGTCTGGAGAGGAGGTCAGCCAGGTAGGATGGGGCCAGGTTATGGAGGGCTTTGTAGGTCAAGAGGAGGATTTTGTACTGGATTCTCTGGGAGATGGGGAGCCAGTGAAGCTTGTAAAGGACGGGGGTGATGTGGTCATGGGTCCGGGAATGGGTGAGTAGACGGGCAGCGGAGTTCTGAATGTATTGGAGTTTATTGGTGATTGTTGAGGGTGAACCATAAAGGAGGCTATTGCAGTAGTCCAGACGGGAAGTGATGAAGGCGTGGATGAGGGTTTCTGCAGCCACGGAGGAGAGGGATGGACAGAGACGGGCGATGTTTTTCAGGTGAAAGAAGGCTGTCTTTGTGATCTGTTTAGTGTATTTGTCGAAGGAGAGGGTTTGGTCAAAGATGATGCCAAGATTCCGGATGTGAGGGGAGGTGGATACTGGGAAACCGTCGATGTTGAGGGCAAAGTTATGGGTGGACTTGGTGAGCGTTTTTGGGCCAATGATGATTATTTCAGATTTATCACAGTTAAGTTTGAGGAAGTTGATTTGAAGCCAGGATTTTATTTCAGTGATGCAGTTTGTCAGGATAGAGTGGGTGGCGGTGGAGATGGACTTGGTGGAGATGAAAAACTGGATGTCATCGGCGAAGCAGTGGAATTGGAGACCATGACGGCGGATTAAGTGACTGAGGGGGGACAGGTAAAGGATGAAGAGGAGGGGGCCAAGAACTGAACCTTGGGGGACACCTTGGGGGAGGGGAGCAGTGGGGGATTTGCAGTTATTGATGGAGATGAACTGACGTCTGTCAGAGAGGTATGATTTAATCCAAGAGAGGGCAGTGCCGGTAATGTTAAAGGTGGTTTCAAGTCGGGTGAGGGGGATGGTGTGATCGATGGTGTCAAAGGCGGCGCTGAGGTCGAGGAGGATGAGAATGTTGAGGTTGCCAGCGTCAGAGGAGAGGAGAAGGTCGTTGGTGATTTTGAGGAGAGCAGTTTCAGTACTGTGGTAGGAGCGGATTCCGGATTGGAATGTTTCAAACAGGTTATTGGCAGAGAGGTGATGTTTGAGTTGAGTGGCTACAGCCCGTTCCAAAACCTTTGACAGAAAGGGTAGGTTGGAGATGGATCTGAAGTTATTTAGGGTGTCAGGGTTTAGTCCAGGTTTTTTCAGAATGGGGGTAACAGCAGCAATTTTGAGGGATGGTGGGACGATGCCTGTCGACAGGGAGGAGTTTATTGTTGCAATGATAAGTGGAGAGAGAGCAGGAAGGGAGGCCTTGACAAAGCTGGAGGGGATGGGGTCAAGAGTGCAGGTGGCAGTTTTCATTCCGATGAGGAGTTCAGAGAGGTCAGTAGGGGAGACTGGGGAGAATTGAGACAGGGGATGGCAGGATAAGGGGGGGCAGGTGGTTTGAGGGGGAGCAGGTGCGGCGGTGGTCAAGCTGTTGTAGATGTTTTCAATTTTGCGTTGGAAGAATGAAAGGAAGGAGATGCAGTTGTCTATTGTGAATGACTGGGTGGTGGTGTTCAGGGGGCTGAGGAGTTTGTTTATTGTAGAGAAGAGTGCTTTTGGGTTTCCGGAGCCAGAGTGGATAATTTGAGAGTAGTAGGCGGAGCGGGCGCGGGAGAGGGCATCTTTATAGTGTTGTATGTGGTCCTTGTAGGCCTGGGAGTGAACTGTGAGACCTGTTTTATTGCGGAGTCTTTCAAGTTGGCGAGCACGAGTTTTCATCAGGCGGAGTTCAGGGGTATACCAGGGAGCAGAATGGGTGAAAGAAACTGTTTTGGTTTTTATAGGCGCAAGTTGGTCAAGGCAGGAGGAGAGAGTGTGGTTGTAGTAGTCAGTGAGGTCAGAAGGGGTGTGGAGGTCAACGAAGGGAGAAGTGGACATTTTTTCAGAGAGGGTCGATGAGAATGAGGTAGGTGAAAGAGCGTTTAGCTTACGTTCCTGTTCCTGTTACATTGTTAAAATCCTGTTCTTCTGCTCTTTCACTCCCTCTCTCTGTTCTCTTCGCCCTCTCTTTTGCTCAAGGTCAACTGCCATCTGCTTGGAAATCAGCCAACATCACCGCTTTGCACAAAAAAGGTGCAAAAACAGATCCTAGCAACTACAGACCAATCAGCCTTCTCCCAATTATCAGCAAAGTCATGGAATTCCATCATTGCTTCGGATATGAAATCTTTCCTCTTCTCCAATGGCTTGATCTCTGATCATCAATTTGGTTTCAGACCAGGTCACTCTACTCTGGACATGCTGCTTCTGCTGTCTCAACAATGGATGGAGGTCTTCAATGCCAAACAGGAAATTAGAGCTGTCTCCCTCGACATATCACGTGCCTTCGATACGGTCTGGCACCCCGCTCTGCTCACCAAACTCTCCTCCTTTGGTATCCATGGAAATCTCCACGCATGGCTGGCGGACTTCCTCTCTAGTCGGAGTCAACGTGTGGCCCTGAATGGGTTTCTCTCATCTCCTCTTCCTGTTCAGGCTGGAGTTCCCCCAAGGCAGTGTTCTGGGCCCTGTGCTTTTTCTGGTCTTCATCAATGATCTCTCTGACTCTCTTGAAAATCCTCTCTATCTCTTTGCTGATGACTCCACTCTCTGCCGCTCCATTCCTCATCCCTCAGATCGGCAGTCTGCAGCCTACTTACTCTCTGCAGACCTGGACAAAATCACAGACTGGGCAAACAAGTGGAACATGTCTTTCAATCCTGACAAATCTCACTCTCTTACGATGTCTCTCCGAAAAGACCGACTGGACAACCCTCCCATCTACTTTCTGAATAATCCTCTCCAATAAGTTCTGTCACTCAAGCTTTTGGGTCTCACTATCTGCCATGATCTTTCCTGGGAAAACCACATTTCCAAGCTGGCCTCCAAAGCCAGTCGCCGACTGGGCATCCTCCGTCGTGCAAAGTCCTTCCTTGGCACACCTGAGCTCCTCACCACATACAAGGCTTTCATCCGCAGCTCAATGGAGTACTGCTCTCCCCTCTGGGCTGGTGCTCCTGCCTCACACCTAGCTCGTCTTCACGCTGTTGAAACCAAAGCATTCAGAATCATTGGAATCTCCCGCGATGACGCTATCTCCGAGGGCCTTTCACTTACTCACCGCAGGCAGGTTGGTGGTCTTTCCGTCTTCTACCGACTCCTCTCTGGCCTTGCTCCCCCAGCTCTCTCACTGGGCTCTGTCCCCCAAATATTCCTACAGGACGCACAAGATCTGCCTGCAACCCTCTTATGGTTAAACTGCGAAAATCAAGGCTCTCTGCTCACCTTCACTCCTTCATTCCTCTTTTCTCCCACCTCTGGAACACACTCCCTCACTCTCTTCAATCCCACTCCTCCCTCCAGGTCTTTAAAACGGCTGTTCACTGTTGTGAAAATCAACCAAATCCACAACTCGTCCCATAGATAGGTTTAATTTCAATTAGATCGTGACATCATCCTGTAAAATACACCATGCAACATATATGTCAGGATCAAGGCATCATATGAGAAAGATTGGATATATCAGTCAATGCAAGCAAGCCTAGAATATAAGTGGGTACGTACCATTCAATTCTACATGTCATTGTATAAAGTCGCAGGAGTGGCCACGAGTCGCGGACGTCCCGAGGTCTTATAGACACCGCCCAGTGGTTTAAGTGAGCGTCACTCCTGGGTTCAACTTTGATACATTTTCACCACATTCTCCCCGCCGTTAGAACTATGCTGCCACTAGGCAGGAAGCGAGCGCGTGTCAGCATTAATGGGTAGAGGAAGTCATTATATTATTATTAGGGTGTCAAAGAAATATTCCTATTGATTCTTGTCTTTGCGCCATTGTGTTATGTTTCGCACACTGTCAAAGCGTCTTTAGGGCTTCCTGGAAAGCGCTATACGAAACAAATCCATTATCAGTAGTACAGGTCAGTCGGTCCATCCGTAGAGGTCAGTGTGGCGAATTACCCTGCCAGCACAGGTTCGGAACCTACCGGGTACGACGTCCCCAAATCCGGAGTCCCCTGCTTCGGAGTAGCCGCTGGAGGCAGGTGTCGGAGGGGCACCTCAGTGCACTCACCGCTTCAGGCAGGGGTGTATCAGGCGAAGGGAGAGACGGCAGATGTTCTCTAGGCGCACTCATAGCCTGGTTAGCAAACATGTCCGATACTGGCAGACGATGAGCCTGTGGGTCACAATAGTCTAGTCTCACAGGCATATGTGCTGGATAAGGTGTACCTTTTCGATATGCAACTCATTACATAAGGTGTACCTTGCACGTAAGGTGTACCTTGTCGAAGAGCGAATGTCCATTCGTCGCAATGCAACGCATTTCAGGCAGATGTGTCGATGTGGAAGATGTGTAAATCAGTAAGCCATGTCTATTCGTCGCAAGGCAACACATTACAGGAAGATGTGTCGATGTGGAAGATGTGTAAATCAGTAAGCCTCTTTACAGTAAGCTGTAACAGTAAGTAAGATTACATGACAGGAGGCCATGACAGTGTAAGTCAATTACAGTAAGTCTGTACCGGCCTAGTAGTTGTAACAGTAAGTAATATTACATGACAGGAGGCCATTACAGTAAGTCCATCACAGTAAGTCCGTACCTGCCTTGGCTCCCAAGGGTACATGGTCGATCCACGTTAGATCCATGTCATGGAATTGCCGAGGGAGAGAACCGACGAGTGCCATAACGAGAGTTACGCGATACCCCGGAGTCCCCCTGTTTTGAAATCACGAGACTCGAGCGCCCTCTGACGGCAGCGCGTACGAATCACAAGCTCCGGCAAATAGGTTTACAAGCAAAACGTATGCCACGAGTGCCCTCCGAAGGCTGCCCGAACGACCGGCATGGCAGATTACGACGACGCACAAAACGACCGGAATGCGCCTTCCCAGCGAAGCGTGCAGAATCTCCCGACCTGCAGCACAGCGCTCAGAGGATCGGAGAAGATCGGCTATACCGGCTACCGAGAGAACGTCCCGGATGGATTGTCCATCCATGGCCCGTTCGGCTAAACCGGCTATACCGGCTACCGAGAGAACGTCCCGGATGGATTGTCCATCCATGGCCCATTCGGCTATACCGGCTACCGAGAGAACGGGATTGTCCATCCATGGCCCGTTCGGCCATACCGGCTACCGAGAGAACGGGATTGTCCATCCATGGCCCGTTCGGCCATACCGGCTACCGAGAGACGTCCCGGAGGGATTGTATCCATGGCCCGTCCTATTGACTACGCGGCGATACCGGCTATACCGGCTACCGTCCTGGAGGGATTGTCCCGGAGGGATTGAGAAAACATCGAGGTCGAGAAATGGAAAACGTCCCGGATGGATCGGCCATCCATGATGGTCCATCAATGGCCCGGATGGATGGATCGACATCCAAGAGGATGGCCCGGATGGATGGACCATCATCTCACCCCCTCACTAATCCATCCCCCCCCCCCCCCCCCCCCGTTGTGAAGTGTGAGATAACAGCCGCGCACCGCGCACCGAAGTCGAGCGACCTTCACAGTCTGGGTCAAAGGGAACGCAATCAGGCAGCGGCCGGGCGAGGCGTCTCGCAGTCTCGAAATGTGTGGAGGCGAGCCAAGAGACGTGTCCTAGAAGCAACAAGCCCAGAGTCAAGGGCGATCCGGCGGGCCGGTGCCCACGTGGCTTGCTCAGGAGACGAGGGAGTCGGGCGCAACGCTCAATGTTACCATGTCAGGGGGTCACCGTGCACCCCCAAATGCCCCGTGCCTTATCGATTAACGGCATAAGTCCTCGATGTTGGCTAGTCGCCCTCGAAGGCCGCCACGTTATGACACGCACTTTCGGGCAGGGGCGGTCAGATTGAGTATTTCTGCTATCTGTAGAGGTACCCAGGTAGACGAACTCAGGTAGACGTACTCTGATGACGCAAGCGCGGGAAGCAGTTAATGGCGCTGTAGAGCAAACGCGTGATTTAGTCGATGACGTCATCAATTGGTTCGGGCGCGTGCGGGCGGGTTTGATGGCAAGTTCCAGCTGAGCGGTATCCCCAGACGGAGTAAAGTAGCACACCAAAATCTATAGTCTCGCGTCCATTGGGCAGCAGCATTCGAGCGGGCTCGAGATTGGTGTACGGAATACGAACCCGGCCGACGAGTGAAATGTATTATCTAGAGCGCACCGCGTACGAGGGAAACCGAAAGTTGAGCTCGGCCCGTTGAACCAGTGCGGCTTCGCCGAGTCGAGAGGGCGAGCACGCCGAGTCAAGAGGGCGAGCACGCCGAGTCGAGAGGGCGAGCACGCCGAGTCGAGAGGGCGAGCACGCCGAGTCGAGAGGGCGAGCATGCTTGGCAGCGATAAACTGCACGACCTGAAGTAGCGTCTCGTTTGTTTAGCTGTCGGGTCAAAGGATCGAATACATATCACGCCCTGAAGTAGCGTCTCGTTTGTTAGCTTTCGGGTCAAAGGATCGAATACATATCACGCCCTGAAGTAGCGTCTTGTTTGTTAGCTTTCGGGTCAAAGGATCGAATACATATCACGCCCTGAAGTAGCGTCTCGTTTGTTAGCTTTCGGGTCAAAGGATCGAATACATATCACGCCCTGAAGTAGCGTCTCGTTTGTTTAGCTTTCGGGCCGTGTTTTGTCCGGAGTTTTAGACATAGTTAGTCATAGAATACATATGGTATACGATCATCTATCATAAGCATAAGCCCGAGTGTCGTGAAAGGCTATGAAGGTCCCGCGCGACGTCCTTAGAAACTCATCCCTGCTGCGGCAAGTCCTCGAATGGTGCCAAGCGAGCCTCCATTGAGGCGATTCTGGGCAGCGGAGTTCGCCGGCCTCGTTGAGTAGCCACATGTAGGTGGGATTTCGACGAGCCGCGATCAGAATCGCCGGCCTCGCAGAGTGGTGCCCGCGAAGGGCGCAGTGCGCGATTTGCGCGTAGGAGGCGATTCCACCGAGCAGCGATTGGTCGGGTTGTGCCCGCGATGGGGCAGCGCGCGATTCGCGCGTAGGAGGTGATTCCGACGTGCAGCGATTGGAATCGCCGGCCTCGCAGAGTGGTGCCCGCGTTGGGCGCAGCGTGGCTTCACGTAGGAGGAGGTGATTCCGAGCAGCGATCGGAGTCGTAGGCCTCACGGAGTAGTGCACGCGACGGGTGCAGCGTGCGGCGTCGCGTGGGAGGAGGTGATTCTGAGCAGCGATCGGAATCGTAGGCCTCACAGAGTAGTGCACGCGACGGGTGCAGCGCGCGCGATTCGCGCGGGGAGGTGCTTCCGAGCAGCGATCGGTCGGGCACAGAGTCGTGCATGCGACGGGTGCAGCGTGCGGCGTCGCGTAGGAGGAGGTGATTCCGAGCAGCGATCGGAATCGTAGGCCTCACAGAGTAGTGCACGCAACGGGTGCCGCGGGCACGATTCACGCGTGGAGGTGCTTCCGAGCGCGGCATGACAGTCAAGGGAGTCGTGAACACTCGCGTGGACATCTCATCTCGGGCCGAGGCACGCAAATCAGTTGGTCGGGCCGTCGGCTCCAAGCGGGTCCGTCGTTCCGACGGGGTTTCGGCCGCAGGACGTTGCCCAGTAGCATCGTTCTCCAGGCGTCTTGCCGGAGTCCGTCATGCCTGCTCCGGCGGTTGGGCCTCAGGAGAGCAGTTCGCGTTTTGACGACGCGGTCCCGCAAAAGGCTTGCGAGGTCCCCATCGCATCCGGTCCTTTCGAGGCAGACCGGCGGCGAGAGTAGTCGGAGCTCTGTAGCTGGAGCTAGCTCGACGGGTCCTCCGCCGGTCATTCTTCTCCGAGGTGGGCCTCGCAGGAGCACGGAGAATGTCGGGAACGCTCGTCTGTGATCTGCGTTCATCCGGCCATCGCAAGACTCGTGTCCTGCCATTTCCGAAGATCATAATTGAAATTAAGTGTTGTGAAAATCAACCAAATCCACAACTCGTCCCATAGATAGGTTTAATTTCAATTAGATCGTGACATCATCCTGTAAAATACACCATGCAACATATATGTCAGGATCAAGGCATCATATGAGAAAGATTGGATATATCAGTCAATGCAAGCAAGCCTAGAATATAAGTGGGTACGTACCATTCAATTCTACATGTCATTGTATAAAGTCGCAGGAGTGGCCATGAGTCGCGGACGTCCCGAGGTCTTATAGACACCGCCCAGTGGTTTAAGTGAGCGTCACTCCTGGGTTCAACTTTGATACATTTTCACCACACCATCTCTTATCTTCCCCAATCCAAAACCTTGATCTTTTCTACCCCCGCTAATTTCACCCCAAATCCACTTTTTGAGGTGCCGACTTCTTTCCTGGAAGTCCTTGGTGTCCTTGCGTTTTATACCTATCCTGCCCCCCCTCCCCCCGAGGCCCTCTCCCTCCCACACATCTCCCGATGTCCCTGCTCTCAAATGTTGTGTTTGTGTGCTTCCTCCCCTTCTCTCCCCATCTTGTCGACCACTCCCCTTTTTATATACTTTGTTTGCTTGTTTGTTTGATTTGTTTGTTTGATAAATGTTAGCTCTTTCACGAGCCTCGACTCTGTATACAAAAAAAACCAAAAAAAAAACAGGAAAACGCGATATTAAATAAAAGTCCTAAATTGGGACGTCCCCACAACTCACTTCATAAACGAACAAGGGAAGATGAATTAATAAAAGTAAACGTAGTGTACTTGTAAATGTGGGGTGTGGGTGCAGCCTTATCTCGTCTGTCGTCTTGTATTGTCTGCCGTAAAAACACGGCTCCATTCGGCCCCACTCGCGCGCCACCAGGCCTCGCTCCAAGCTCCAATCGATCGCAAACTACGAGGTCCCTCGCTCCGAAAGCACCGCTCCAAGCACCACGCAGATGGCGAGCCAAGACCACCAGGACCTCTCAAGACTAAGAGGAAAAGCGCAGAGAGCACAAGACAGCCAGGGAGGGACGTGCTGCAAGAGGGTTCGAGCTGCAAGAGCAAGAGGGCCAGAGGGACGTGCTGTGCAAGAGAGACTCGATGTGCCAGAGCGCAAGAGAGTTCGAACTGCAAGAGAGACGTGCTGCGCAAGCAAGAAGAGCCGAATGTGCAAGACCAGAGGGACATGCTGCACAAGCAAGAAGAGCCGGATGTGCAAGACTGCAAATGTCGCTCGGCGCGCCCTCATATAACCTTGCGGCGGTGACGTCAGCCTTGGCGCGTCACCCAATCAGTGCCCTCCACCGAATCACAGGCCGGTAGCATGGTCATAGCTCGTGCTACTCGAGGCCTGCCGGAGGTGTAGCTGGCTACGGCCCATGCGGCGGTGCCCTGAACTGGCCTCTTCCGAAGTCCTTGTCAGGGAAGAGAATTATTTAATGTTGTACTAAGGGCCTGTCTAAGTGTTTAAATGAGTGCATTGCCATAAGGCACAAAGGTTTGATTACCAGGTGTGACACACAGGGGTTTTTCTTTAATCCCTACACTATCTAACACTTGAACATCCTGGTATGCTCACGAGCAGACATCTTAACCCGACAAACCGGGCTAACATAGAACTTATTACAGGTAGATTCCCGATCGCGACAGTCGACGCATGTTACCTATTCAGATCTACCTGGCTCCAGATTTTGCGCTACCCCCAGACATAACAGTATCTTTGTGAATATAAGACTGTTCTTTTCGGTTCTGTTTAAATATGTTTAAACTTTCCCCTGCAGTGTTTTATTCAGCGGTTTATTACAACACGCTGTTTTTCTTCATATTTAAAAGGCTCCTTTCAATTTCCTCTTCAACTCATTCCATTTCAAAAAAATATTCAATCTCTTATAATTCTTTCTCACTACATGCTCTAAATTCTCATTCATTCCACCCCTCCTCCATCGTTCTTAAACGGATCGCTAACTTGAAAATCACAATAAACCCAATTTGTTATAAATGTTCATCTTTCATTAATCATCCACTTTCTAAACTCCCCCCTTGCCCCTCCCCTCCAAATCTCCCCCTTGCCCCTCCCCTCCAAATCTCCCCCCTTGCCCCTCCCCTCCTAAACTCCCCCCTTGCCCCTCCCCTCCTAAACTCCCCCCTTGCCCCTCCCCTCCTAAACTCCCCCCTTGCCCCTCCCCTCCAAATCTCCCCCCTTGCCCCTCCCCTCAAAATCTCCCCCCTTGCCCCTCCCCTCCTAAACTCCCCCCTTGCCCCTCCCCTCCTAAACTCCCCCCTTGCCCCTCCCCTCCTAAACTCCCCCCTTGCCCTTCCCCTCCTAAACTCCCCCCTTGCCCCTCCCATTCAAAACTCCCCCCAACTCCTCCCCTTCAAATCTCCCCCACAACCATCCCTCCCAAATTCTCCCCCCTCCCTTCTCAAAGCTGTCTCCTCCCCACTTCGGCTCCCGTCTATCTCATACCTACACCTCCCCCAACCTTCGACTTTCCTCTGCCCCCCCTCAAACAACCCCTCACTGCGCCTCATCCCATCACCATCAAACCTTTCGTCCTCCTCATCCTTCCATTTCTTGTAACTCTTCTGTAATCTCTGACACACTATCAACTGCTCTCCCTACCTCCCCCTCTCATCCTTCATCTGACCCTACCCCTCCCCTCCCCTGTCCTGTCCTGCACCCGATGTTCCACCTCTCTTCTCATTAACGGTATGGACCTCAAACATCCGGGGCCTTCGCTCAAACCTGATTGATCTCTCCATTCAGGTTGCTTCTGACAATCCAGACTTGATCTGCTCAACAGAAACTTTCCTGCTTCAAGATGTCTCTGATTCCTTAATATCTCTCCCTGGTAACTCCCTCCTCCGGTATGATAGACCTGAGCCTCGTCCTGGTGGTGGGGTGGCTATCTTTATCAAAAACTCTCTTCCTCACTCTCCTTGCACTGCCCTCTCTCCACCCCACCCCCAGGAGTACCTCTGGCTACAGCTTCCTCTCCGCTCCCACCTTTTGTTCATATGTGTTCTGTACCGTCCTCCAAACAATGATGACTCCATTTACATTTCGCTGTCGGACAACATGGACCAACTTCTATCAACTCATCCAAACTCTCTCTTCCTCATATGTGGTGACTTCAACTGTCAACATGCCAGCTGGCTGGGTGTGGGTTCCTCTCTCACCAGCCATGGCACCTCAGCAAAGGACTTCTGCGACTCATTGGGACTGACACAATCTGTCAATTTCCTGAACCGGATCGCAGTCAATGGCGTATCTCCTTTTCTGGACTTGGTTATGACAAACTTCCCTGCAAATGTCTGCTGCTCTTCTTCTGCTCCAATCGGTTCTTCTGATCATGTGCTTGTTAAAGTGGACATCTCTCTGGCCATTCTCAGAGACCATCCTCAGCGCCGACGAGTCTGGCATTTCACTCAGGCTGACTGGCACGGTCTGCAAGCAGCCATCAATCATCTGGACTGGTCTCCCATCTCTACTGCCTCTGACATCAATAATTCTTCCTGGGAATTCTTCCAAAGCAAACTGCTCTCTCTCATGCACAGATTTATCCCATCTCGTCTTCAGTTGTCTTACCCTTCCTCCCATCCATGGTACACTGAATCTTGTGGTGAGGCAGTTGCCCTGAAACAACTTGCCTTTGCCTCTTGGAAGGCAAATCCAACCGAAGGCAATCTCAGTTCCTTCCACCAAGCTCGGAACAAGTGTGTGTCTACCCTCAGGAGTGCCAGGAAGCACTCTCTTTCCACAATCAAGATTGAACTCTCAAACCTGTCTCCTTCCTCTAAATCCTGGTGGCGTCTGGTCAAATCCGTTTCTGGTGTTTGTTCCCCCTCCATCCCCTCCATTACCTCAAATGGCTACGCAGTTGACACCGCACGTGACAAAGCCGAATGCCTCAACTCTGTGTTTACCTCAAAATCTTGTGTCCCAAACCCATCTCTCTCTGTTCCCACCTTACCCAGTCGAAACCAACTGCTCCTGGACTCTGTGTCCTTCTCTCCTGACAAGGTGGAGAAGTTTTTGTTAAACCTCGACTCTGATTCTGCAACTGGACCAGACGGCATCAGCCCACGGGTCGTAAAATCCTGCTCTGCCGCTCTATCTCACCCTCTCTCTGTTCTATTCACCCTCTCTTTTGCTCAAGGTCATTTGCCAGCATCTTGGTGTTACGGATTAGTCACTTCCGTTGTTGTGGTTTTCATCCACTGTAAACATTTTTGATTCCATGTACTATTATTGTTGTCGTTTAAGGGAAAAATAGATTACTATTTTCCAAAGGTAAAAAAAATTAATGTTTTAAATGAAACCGGAACCGGAAGACGACGAAGAGGAATAGGAGGAGGAGAAGGCGGAGTGAGTGAGTCGGACAAGAAGCCGAGCTGCTTCAAGGTCCTGAGCGAACGTTGGCGAACGAGGGTCATGTGTGAATGTTGGGTTTCCTGGGAAAGGGATTCCTGCGACAGAGTTGTTATCGCTGTGACAGATCAACCTGCGTGTCAGGTTTTGCGGTTGATTCCGAGGAGAATCATGGTAGTGCCGTTACGCCTCGAGAAAGGGCCGTCGGCCATTTTTACCTTGCGCAGGATTTGCGCTTCGCTCAAGGTTTTTCACCGCTTCAACCATTTTCACCGCATTCAGACGTTAATCTGGTGTGTGTGTGTCACGTGGCTTTTGAGGCGGAAATCTGTGGTTCTCCGATTGGGAGCCGTGGAACGTCCATACCCGAGGGAGTGATTTCCCAGTCGCCTGGAGGATACCTTTGCGCAGCTTTGGCAGCTGACTGTGACTGTCAACCCAACGGGATTCTGGTCTCGATACGACATCGTACGGACGATCACTGGAGTGGATCGACTTTGGCTTGAAGCCGGAATCAACTTTGGCTTGAAGCTGGGAAAGAGACATTGGGAATGTTCTTCTTTTCGCTCACTTGGAGCACAGTGAGTTATATATTACGAAACTGATGGTACCATCATAGGAATGATATATATTGATTGTACTTTTGATTAATATTGTTACTGTACCGTTATTCTTGTGTGACCTTAATACAATACTTGTTTGTTTGTAACAATTGGTGTTGTTTCACCATTGATCTTTGGCATACAGAATAACACATCTTTCTGCCGTGACTCCTCTCGGGGCTCGGAGGTACACCCTGACCGGGGTTTGGGGAGGAGCACGTAACAGAAATTGGGGGCTCGTCTGGGATAGAATTCCCGAACATTCCCAAAATTCACAAATTTGGAATGTTTCTAACATTCCCAAATTTTTTCCAAAAAATTTGAAATTTTTTGTGTGAAGGTTAACAGGTGCTAACTAATAGTCACCATGGTGTTTGACGTAGAAAAGTTTGCGGCGTCCCCTAATGAGGCACAGTTCCAATCGTTAAAAAGATCGTGTCGCGAGCAAGGCCTTTGCCGCGTCGCGAACGATTTGAAATCGAAGTTAAGTGATTGTTCCCATTTGTATTTTCGTTAAAACTGTATTTATTTATGGTGTTGTACGCATATTGTGTCCCGACGAAGATTTTTCGGTGCAAATCTTTCATACCTGTATTGAAAATCGTGTTAATTCGTGTCGTGTCTTGAGGCCTTGTACAGTGTGCACTGTACAACCTTGAGGCTTTGTTTTTCTCTCAGCGGTCCGTCGTTTGTGATCCAATAACTTTCGTTCTCTGTATTCCCAGTCTTTTCACCCATAGCCTACTTCCTTGTGTAAATCTCAACTCAAAAAAAAAAAATAATAATAAAAATAATAATAACATTTCCTTCTCTGTTCTCATTCGTTTTTTCATTCTTATTCGTTCGTATTCGTTCGTTCGTTCTTCGACCACGTGTTTCTCCCCCATTTCCCCAGATAGTTTTCACTCATTAACCTTCAATGTTTACACTTTCCCCTCAAGTTATGTATTCCGTCATATTTTATAACACCTTTTTCTTCTTCTCTTTAAAAGGCTGCTTTCGACTTGCTCACCAAATCAATTCATCCCAAAAAAAATATCCATCTCCTATAGTGCCTTTTTTCTACATTCCCTAAACTCTCCTGCACTCCATCCTCCATCCAGCGTCCTTAAACGTATTTTTAACTCAAAGGTCACAAGAAACTCATTTTGCAATAAATGTTCGTTTCCCATAAATCGTACACTTTCAAAAATCCAATCTCACCCCTCCCCTCCAAATCTTCCCCATAACCCCTCCCCTCCAAATCTTCCCCATCACCCCTCCCCTCCAAATCTTCCCCATCACCCATCCCTTTCAAATCTCCCCCCTTGCCCCCTCCCTCCTAAACTACCCCCTCACCCCTCCCCGCCAAGACGCCCCCTCGCCCCTCCCCTCCTAGACTCCTGCCTCACCCCTCCCCTCCAAATCTCCCCCATATCCCATCCCTTTCAAATCCCTCCCCTTGTCCCTTCCCTCCCAAACTCCCCCCTCACCCCTCCCCTTCAAATCTCCCCACCCTCATTGCTTCTCAATTTCCCCCCTCTCCCTCCCCCTCCTCAAAGCGTCCTCCCCGCTTCTTCCCCCTTCAAACTCTCACCTCCATCTCCCCCAACCTTCTGCCTCGCTCTTCCCCCTCCTCAAATAACACCTCATTGTGGCTCACCAAATCACCATCAAACCTTTTGTCCGCCCCATCCTTCCCTTTCTCCGAGCTATTCTGAAATCTCTGACACACCTTCAACAGCTCTCCCTACCTCTTCCACCTCTTCCACATCTTACCCTACCCCTCCTCCCCCCTGTTCTGTATCTGATGCTCCCCCTTCCTCTTCATTAACGGTATGGACCTCAAACATCCGGGGCCTTCGTTCAAACTTAACTGATCTCTCCATACAGGTTGCTTCTGTCAAACCAGACGTGATCTGCTTAACAGAAACTTTCCTCCTTTATGATGTCTCTGATTCCATAGTATCTCTCCCGGGCTACTCCCTCCTCCGGTATGATAGACCTGAGCCTCGTCCTGGAGGCGGGGTTGCTATCTTTATCAAAAACTCACTTCCTCACTCGCCCTGCACTGCACTCTCTCCACCTCACCCCCAGGAATACCTCTGGCTACGGCTTCCCCTTCGCTCCCACCTCTTGTTCATATGTGTGTTGTACCGTCCACCAAACAGTGATGACTCCATCTACATCTCGCTGTCTGATGATATGGACCAACTTCTATCTACTCATCCCAACTCTCTCTTCCTCATATGTGGTGATTTCAACTGTCATCATGCCAGTTGGCTGGGTGTGGGTACCTCTCTCACCAGCCATGGCTCCTCAGCAAAGGACGTCTGCGACTCACTGGGACTGACACAATCTGTCAATTTCCCGACCCGGATCTCAGTCAACGGAACATCTTCTCTTCTGGACTTGGTTATGACTAACTTCCCTGAAAATGTCTGCTGCTCTTCTTCTGCTCCGATCGGATCATCTGATCATGTCCTTGTTAAAGTGGACATCTCTCTGACCATCCTCAGGGAGCCTGCTCAGCGTCGACGAGTCTGGCATTTCACTCAGGCCAACTGGCATGGTCTTCAAGCAGCCATCAATCATCTGGACTGGTCTCCCATCTCTACCACCTCTGACATCAACTCATCCTGGGAATTCTTCCAAAGTAAATTGCTCTCTCTCATGCACAGATTTATCCCATCCCGTCTTCAGTTGTCATACCCTTCCTCCCGTCCATGGTACACGGAATCTTGTGGTGAGGCTGTTGCCCAGAAACAACTTGCCTTCGTCTCCTGGAAAGCAAATCCAACGGAAGGAAATCTCATTTCCTTTCACAAAGCCCGAAACAAGTGTGTGTCCACCCTCAGGAGAGCCAGGAAACAATATCTCTCCGTTCTCAAGACCGAACTCTCTTATCTGTCTCCCTCTTCCAAATCCTGGTGGCGTCTGGTCAAATCCGTTTCTGGTGTTTGTTCCCCCTCCATCCCCTCCCTTACCTCAAACGGCTACACAGCTGACTCCGCACGTGAAAAAGCTGAATGCCTCAACTCTGTGTTTGCCTCTAAATCTTGTGTCCCAAACCCATCCCTCTCTGTACCCACCATACCCAGTCGTACCCTGCTGCTCCTGGACTCCGTGTCCTTTCCTCCTGACAAGGTGGAAAAGTTTCTGTCAACCCTCGACTCTGATTCTGCAACTGGACCCGACGGCATCAGCCCACGGGTCCTAAAATCCTGCTCTGCTGCTCTATCTCACCCTCTCTCTGTTCTCTTCACCCTCTCTTTTGCTCAAGGTAAACTGCCATCTGCTTGGAAATCAGCCAACATCACCGCTTTGCACAAAAAAGGTGCAAAAACAGATCCTAGCAACTACAGACCAATCAGCCTTCTCCCAATTATCAGCAAAGTCATGGAATCCATCATTGCTTCGGATATGAAATCTTTCCTCTTCTCCAATGGCTTGATCACTGATCATCAATTTGGTTTCAGACCAGGTCACTCTACTCTGGACATGCTGCTTCTGCTGTCTCAACAATGGATGGAGGTCCTCAATGCCAAACAGGAAATTAGAGCTGTCTCCCTCGACATATCACGTGCCTTCGACACGGTCTGGCACCCCGCTCTGCTCACCAAACTCTCCTCCTTTGGTATCCATGGAAATCTCCACGCATGGCTGGCGGACTTCCTCTCTAGTCGTCGTCAACGTGTGGCCCTGAATGGGTTTCTCTCATCTCCTCTTCCTGTTCAGGCTGGAGTTCCCCAAGGCAGTGTTCTGGGCCCCGTGCTTTTTCTGGTCTTCATCAATGATCTCTCTGACTCTCTCGAAAATCCTCTCTATCTCTTTGCTGATGACTCCACTCTCTGCTGCTCCATTCCTCTCCCTCAGATCGGCAGTCTGCTGCCTCCTCACTCTCTGAAGACCTGGACAAAATCACAGACTGGTCAAACAAGTGGAACATGTCTTTCAATCCTGACAAATCTCACACTCTTACTATGTCTCTCCGAAAAGATCGACTGGACAACCCTCCCATCTACTTTCTCAACAATCCTCTCCAAGAAGTTCTGTCGCTCAAGATTTTGGGTCTCACTATCTGCCATGATCTTTCTTGGGAAAACCACATTTCCAAGCTGGCCTCCAAAGCCAGTCGCCGACTGGGCATCCTCCGTCGTGCGAAGTCCTTCCTCGGCACACCTGAGCTCCTCACCACATACAAGGCTTTCATCCGCAGCTCAATGGAATACTGTTCTCCCCTATGGGCCGGTGCTCCTGCCTCACACCTAGCTCGGCTTCACGCTGTTGAAACCAAAGCTTTCAGAATTATTGGAATCTCCCGCGATGAAGCTATCTCTGAGGGCCTTTCACTCACTCACCGCAGGCAGGTAGGTGGTCTTTCTGTCTTCTACCGACTCCTCTCCGGCCTTGCACCCCCAGCTCTCTCTGTGCTCTGTCCCCCAAATATTCCTACAGGTCGCACAAGATCTGCCAGCAACCCTCTGATGGTTAAACTGCCGAAATCTCGGCTCTCTGCTCACCTTCACTCTTTCATTCCTCTTTTCTCCCGCCTCTGGAACAAACTCCCTCACTCCCTTCAATCCCACTCCTCCCTCCAGGTCTTTAAAACAGCTGTTCACCACCATCTCTTATCTTCCCCCATCCAAAACCTTGATCTTTTCTACCCCCACTAATTCACCCCAGATCCACCTTGTTTGAAATTCCAACTTCTTTCCTGGAAGTCCTGGCAGTGTCCATATGTTTTATACCTCTCCCACCGCCCCCTTCCCATGCCCCCCCCCCCCCCAAAGCCCTCGCCCTCTCTCAGATCTCTCGATGTCTCCATGTCTCTCGGTACCTGCTCTCAAATGTTGTGTTTTGTGTCCTTCCCCCTCTCTCCCCATCTTGTCTACCGCTCCCGATGTTGTATGTTTTATGTGTCGGTTTGTCTTTCTGTGTGATTAATGTTCGCTCTTTCACGAGCCTCGATCTTGTATACAAAAAAAAAAAAAAAAAAAAAAAAAAAAAAACTCTTGATATTGGCCAAATATTTTATCACTCTTAGGTCCGAGTTTATATGAAGAAAGCAGAGATGCAGACATTGGTGGTAGAATCTCTGGTGGGACAAGGAACATGGAAAGAGGTAGCCTTGGATTGGTTACCCGAGGAAAAAGAAAATGTGGAGCTCCGGAAAATGGAGATGCAACTGCAGAGCCAGGAAAGGTTAAAAGAGTTGGAATGGAAAGCCGAGGAAAGAAGAGCAAAGGAAAGAGCAGAACAGGAACGAGAACTCGAGGAAAGAAGAGCAGAGCAAAGAGCAGAGGAAAGGAGTGCTGCAGAGGAAAGGAGAGCTGAAGAAGAAAGAAGAGCAGAGGAAAGGAGAGCTGAAGAAGAAAGAAGAGCAGAGGAAAGGAGAGCTGAAGAAGAAAGAAGAGCAGAGGAAAGAGCAGAGGAAAGGAGAGCCGAAAGGGAGTTAAAGGAACGGGACATGGAGTATCAGAAGGAACTTAAACTCAAGGAGCTGGAATTACTGGGGGAACGGAGAGAAGTAGTATCCATGCCAGCGAGTTCGACAACTAGTCAGAACACTTGGGATGTTGGGAGGCATGTGAGGCTGGTTCCACCCTTCAATGAAAAGGAGGTAGCCAAGTTTTTTTCACACTTTGAGAAAGTGGCTCAAATGCTAAAATGGCCTGTGGGGTCCTGGACTATGTTAGTGCAAAGTGTTTTGGTGGGTAAAGCTCAAGATATATTTTCGGCTTTACCGATTGACCAATGTGCAGATTATGAGAAAGTGAAGAAAGCCATTCTCAAAGCCTATGAATTGGTCCCTGAAGCTTACCGACAAAAATTCAGGAATGCCAGGAAGAGGGAGAGTGAGACCCATGTGGAGTTTGCCAGAATGAAGGAAACCATGTTTGATCGGTGGTGTGACTCGAAGGGGATTGGGAAAAGACTTCAACCTGTTGCGACAATTGATCTTGGTGGAGGAATTCAAACAGTGTGTCCACGCGGACATTAAAGTACATCTGGATGAAAATAAAGTACCAGAGTTGTATGAGGCAGCAACCGTGGCAGATGACTATGCCTTGACACACAGGTTGGGGTTCCACAAACCTAACTTCCCGCCTAGAGTTAGCCAGGGGAGTTATGGTAAATCAGGTGCGGAGAACAAATATTCATGGAGGCGGCCTTGAGATGACTATGGGGACAAATCTGATACCGTGACTTTTAGGGATCAGAAGACTACAGTTCCAAGACAGACTTATCTTCCGGGGGGCCCGAGGCAGACCACGAGTTTTTCCTCCGGGCCTACTTGCGCTTTTTGCAAGAAACCTGGGCATTTGATGTCCCAATGTTATGTCCTGAAAAGGAAAAATCAGGAGCGGAGTCAGACTAGTACAACTCCGAATGCATTGGCCTATGCGAGAAATCGTCCTTGGAGGACAGTGCCTTGTGAAGGTTCCCATGCCAAAGTTACGGCATCACAGAACGACCTTGTTCAAGTGGGTTACAAACCTTTTATTTCCGAGGGGTTTGTGTCACTGGATGGGGACTTAACTAACCAGAGACCTCTTAGGGTATTGAGGGACACAGGAGCACATCAATCTTTGATGCTTGAGGGCATTTTGCCATTGTCAGAGAAGACGGCAACTGGTGTTAGTGTTCTTTTACAGGGGGTTGGTGGCTATGTTAAAGCTCCACTTCATGTCATCCATTTGAAGTCTGATTTGGTGTCAGGACCGGTCACCATAGGTTTACAAGCCACTCTTCCTGTAAAGGGAATCTCTTTTGTTATTGGGAATGATTTGGCCGGTGGTCGAGTTTCTGGTAATCCGATGTTTGTTGAAAAGCCTAGTATGGAAAATAACACCGCACAGTTAGAGCAGGAGATTTCGGGTATCTTTCCATCCTGTGGCGCGACTCGTGCTATGGGTAGGAAGCGCTCTGAAGAGAAGGAGAAGGTACTGACGTCACGCTTTTGTTACATATTTATGTGAATGTATGGGAATTACCATTCAGGTCTTTGCTTATCCGTGTGGAGTATATTAAGTTGTTGTGGTTGGAGGGTCAGGAGCCCTTCGGAGGGAGTGGCCGGAAACGGAAGTGGCCGGAAACGGAAGTGACCGAGGAGGGAAGAAGAAAAGACACGAGGGAACAGGACGAGTCTTCTTCTTGATCTTCCTCGCCCCGCGACGACAAAAGGTGGAATCGACCTCGCGCTGCGTGGAAAACAGAGGCGTTCCGAAACCCGTTTGGCGAGAGGAGTTACCTGGACGCGTAACTACCTTTTGACACGTCAAGTCCCCGTGAGTTCGTGCACGGAACCAAGCGGTCGCACGTTGGGCCACGCGCGCGTTGCAAACCGCGCTTGGTTTTGCCCCGTCTACAAGGACGCGTACGGGTCGCACGTTGAGCCTCGCACGCGTTGCAAACCGCGCTTGGTTTGCCCCGTCTACAAGGACGCGTACGGGTCGCACGTCGAGCCTCGCACGCGTTGCAACCCGCGCTTGGTTTTGCCCCGTCTACAAGGACGCGTACGGGTCGCACTTTGGGGCCTCGCGCGCGTTGGAAGCCGCGCTGGATTTTGCCCCGTTGCTTGGCAAGGAGGGGCGCTGCAGCAGCTGTCCCTGGTACGAGACGGCACGTTTGGAGCACGTCCGCCCGGGGTTCGTTCAACCGCCCGTGTGCGGAGACGAGAGACATTGTGAGAGACATTGACCACGGAGGGAGTCGGGAGTGGGGCTCACGTGAGGAATATATAAGATGGCCATCTTAGAGTTAGTGTAGATGAGTTTGCATCTTTGTAATATTGATTGTGCATTGTTGATGGTTGTTGATTGCTCAGGGAATATATTATTGATTATTCCAGATCCTTGGTGTGGGGTTTCTTCTTGACCGGAATTCATATGGGTTGCGTTACGAAAGCTCATATATATCATCCTACTTGCTGGCGAAGGTCCTCTCACGGTCCGGGGGTCACCGAGACCAGGTAGTCACCGAGGGGACCACGTAACAGAATTGGGGGCTCGTCCGGGATTTAAAATTGTATAAAATAATAAAATAATAATTTTTAGTAATTAAAATTTATTAATTAATTATTAATTGGTAAATTTTTTTGTTTTGAGAAATTGCGGTAAAATCTTGGGTGAAGGTTAACAGGTGTTAACGATAGGCACCATGGCGTTTGTGGCACAGAACTTTGGGGTAACACCGAGTGAGGCACAGTTCCGAGCGTTGCTAAAGTCGGACCTCTTGAAATTGGCCAAACATTTTAACTTGGAGGTCCGAACTAATTTGAGGAAGGCAGAGTTGCAGGCCACGGTGATACAATCTATGGTGGGATTAGGAACATGGGACGAGTTAGCCTGGGAGTGGCTACCCGAAGAACCAGAAGACGTTGAGCTCCGGAAACTGGAGTTGCAGTTACGGAGCCAGGAACGGATTAAAGAAGAAGAAAGGAAAGCAGAAAAGGAAAGAGCAGAAGAAGAAAGGAAAGCAGAAAAGGAAAGAGCAGAAGAAGAAAGGAAAGCAGAAAAGGAAAGAGCAGAAGAAGAAAGGAAAGCAGAAGAGAGGAGGGAAGAGAAACAAGCGGAGGAAAGGAGAGTGGAACGAGAACTCCAGGAAAGGTTAAAAGAAGAAGAAAGGAAAGCAGAAGCAGAGGAAAGGAGAGTGGAACGAGAACTCCAGGAAAGGTTAGAAGGGAGAAAAGCAGAGGAGAGGAGAGCTGCAAGGGACCTCGAAGCAGAGGAGAGAAAAGCGGAAAGGGAATTAAAGGAACGTGACATGGAGCTTCAGCAAGAAATCAAATTCAAGGAGCTGGAGTTAATGAGAGAACGGGGAGAGGCACCACCCTTGCTGACGGGGTCGACACCTAACCAGAAAACCTGGGATGTGGGCAGACATGTGAGGCTGGTTCCACCGTTCAGTGAAAAAGAAGTCGCGAAATTTTTTCCACACTTTGAGAAAGTGGCTCGACAATTAAACTGGCCGGAGGAGGCATGGACCATACTCGTGCAAAGTGTGCTGGTGGGGAAAGCTCAGGAAATTTATTCGGCGCTACCAATGGACCAATGTGCAGATTATGAGGTACTGAAGAAGCACATCCTCAAGGCCTATGAGTTGGTTCCGGAAGCTTACAGGCAAAAATTCAGGAATGCCAGGAAGGGGGAGAGTGAGACCCATGTGGAGTTTGCCAGAGTGAAAGAAAACATGTTTGATCGGTGGTGTGAGTCAAAAGGAGTCGGGAAAGACTTCGAGGCATTGCGGTACTTGATCCTGGTGGAGGAATTCCAGCAGTGTGTCCACGAGGACATCAAAGTGTACCTGCAGGAAAAGAAGGTACCAAAGTTGTGGGACGCAGCCACCATGGCAGATGATTATGCCTTAACCCACCGAATAGGGGTCCACGAACCTAACTCCTCGCCTAGATCTCCGCAGGGGAGGTGGGGAACAGCAGGTGCGGAGAACGACCATACATGGCGGCGGCCTCGAGATGATTATGGGGACAACTATGATACCCCACCGGTTCGAAATCAGAGGGATGCGGGCCCAAGACAAACTTATAGTTCGGGGGGCCCGAGGCAGACCCCGAGTTTTTCCTCCGGACCTACTTGCGCGTTTTGCAAGAAACCTGGACACTTGATGTCCAGTTGTTACCTCATGAAAAGGGACAACCCAGAGCGGAGTCCGACTATTACAACTCCGAATGCGATGGCTAGCGTAAGAAATCGCCATCAAAAGGGTTACCAACCATTTATTTCAGAGGGGTTTGTGTCACTGGATGGAGCCTCGACTAACCGGAGACCGGTTAGGATATTGAGGGACACAGGGGCCCATCAATCTTTAATGCTTGAAGGCATTTTGCCATGGTCCGAGGAGACGGCAACGGGGGATAGTGTTCGTTTACAGGGGATCGGGGGTGGTGTTAGTGCTCCCCTTCAGGTCATCCAGTTGGAGTCCGATTTGGTGTCAGGACCGGTCACCGTCGGTTTACAAGCCACGCTTCCTGTAGAGGGTGTATCTGTGGTTATCGGGAATGATTTGGCCGGGGGTCAAGTTTATGGTAACCTGAGGGTTGGTAAAGAGCCCAGCAGGGAGAATAACACCACACCAGCTCGGGATGGCGACAAAAGTGCCAAGTTGTTTGTAGGGGGACTGAACTTCAAAACAGAGGAAGAAATTCTGACCTCTGTCTTCAACAGATATGGGCCGCTGGTGGAAGTGCGGGTGGTAAGAGACTGGGAAACGCAACAGTCAAGAGGGTTCGGCTTTGTCACGTTTGCCAGCACAAAAGACGCCAGAGAGGCAGAGAAGAATTGGAATGGCAAGGATTTGGAGGGTCGGACCATAACAGTAGGGAAGGCATTTCGTAGGCGTCGAGAGGTCTACAGGAGAGGACAACTGGGCGGTAGTTTTGGTGGGGGCCGCAATCAAAATTATTATGGAGGCTCCCTGAGTTACGGCCGCTCCCGAAGGAAGGATTGGCAAAGTAGGGGCCGAGAAGGAGACCGCTATTCATGGGACTACAGGGACCAGTGGTCCCACCCTAATTATTAGGGAAGTTCTGAGAAGTTGAAGCACTGAAGGCGGCGGAGCCGCCGAGCCAAGATTCCTACACGAATTAACCGTGAACGCCGTTCCTAAAGGCGTCCATGTAGTGAACTTTCATGCACGGACTAACCGTGAACTCCACGTTCCTCAAGGCGCCCCTGTAGAGAACTTTCCTGCACGGACTAACCGTGAACTCCGCGTTCCTAAAGGCATCCATGTAGTGAATACTCGGCTTGGCCTCCCGGAGAAAGTGTTATCGAGTTGCTTAACTTTGGATCTTTGATCAACCCCTTAACCTTCATTCCCAAGAAACTCACGGTCAAAGTCAGAGGGTCATGAGATGGAGTTTGATTTGGCAGGGACAATGTCGTTGTTGGTACTTAGTCCAGAGGGAGTAATCTGGAGGGGTTGAGTTATCTGGTTTGTTTCTCCAAATTGGCCGGCGAAGAAAGTTTTCGCTGGGTTCAAACTTTCTTTCTTGAAGGGGGGGAGTGTTACATATTTATGTGAATGTATGGGAATTACCATTCAGGTCTTTGCTTATCCGTGTGGAGTATATTAAGTTGTTGTGGTTGGAGGGTCAGGAGCCCTTCGGAGGGAGTGGCCGGAAACGGAAGTGGCCGGAAACGGAAGTGACCGAGGAGGGAAGAAGAAAAGACACGAGGGAACAGGACGAGTCTTCTTCTTGATCTTCCTCGCCCCGCGACGACAAAAGGTGGAATCGACCTCGCGCTGCGTGGAAAACAGAGGCGTTCCGAAACCCGTTTGGCGAGAGGAGTTACCTGGACGCGTAACTACCTTTTGACACGTCAAGTCCCCGTGAGTTCGTGCACGGAACCAAGCGGTCGCACGTTGGGCCACGCGCGCGTTGCAAACCGCGCTTGGTTTTGCCCCGTCTACAAGGACGCGTACGGGTCGCACGTTGAGCCTCGCACGCGTTGCAAACCGCGCTTGGTTTGCCCCGTCTACAAGGACGCGTACGGGTCGCACTTTGGGGCCTCGCGCGCGTTGGAAGCCGCGCTGGATTTTGCCCCGTTGCTTGGCAAGGAGGGGCGCTGCAGCAGCTGTCCCTGGTACGAGACGGCACGTTTGGAGCACGTCCGCCCGGGGTTCGTTCAACCGCCCGTGTGCGGAGACGAGAGACATTGTGAGAGACATTGACCACGGAGGGAGTCGGGAGTGGGGCTCACGTGAGGAATATATAAGATGGCCATCTTAGAGTTAGTGTAGATGAGTTTGCATCTTTGTAATATTGATTGTGCATTGTTGATGGTTGTTGATTGCTCAGGGAATATATTATTGATTATTCCGGATCCTTGGTGTGGGGTTTCTTCTTGACCGGAATTCATATGGGTTGCGTTACGAAAGCTCATATATATCATCCTACTTGCTGGCGAAGGTCCTCTCACGGTCCGGGGGTCACCGAGACCAGGTAGTCACCGAGGGGACCACGTAACAGAATTGGGGGCTCGTCCGGGATTTAAAATTGTATAAAATAATAAAATAATAATTTTTAGTCATTAAAATTTATTAATTAATTATTAATTGGTAAATTTTTTTGTTTTGAGAAATTGCGGTAAAATCTTGGGTGAAGGTTAACAGGTGTTAACGATAGGCACCATGGCGTTTGTGGCACAGAACTTTGGGGTAACACCGAGTGAGGCACAGTTCCGAGCGTTGCTAAAGTCGGACCTCTTGAAATTGGCCAAACATTTTAACTTGGAGGTCCGAACTAATTTGAGGAAGGCAGAGTTGCAGGCCACGGTGATACAATCTATGGTGGGATTAGGAACATGGGACGAGTTAGCCTGGGAGTGGCTACCCGAAGAACCAGAAGACGTTGAGCTCCGGAAACTGGAGTTGCAGTTACGGAGCCAGGAACGGATTAAAGAAGAAGAAAGGAAAGCAGAAAAGGAAAGAGCAGAAGAAGAAAGGAAAGCAGAAAAGGAAAGAGCAGAAGAAGAAAGGAAAGCAGAAAAGGAAAGAGCAGAAGAAGAAAGGAAAGCAGAAGAGAGGAGGGAAGAGAAACAAGCGGAGGAAAGGAGAGTGGAACGAGAACTCCAGGAAAGGTTAAAAGAAGAAGAAAGGAAAGCAGAAGCAGAGGAAAGGAGAGTGGAACGAGAACTCCAGGAAAGGTTAGAAGGGAGAAAAGCAGAGGAGAGGAGAGCTGCAAGGGACCTCGAAGCAGAGGAGAGAAAAGCGGAAAGGGAATTAAAGGAACGTGACATGGAGCTTCAGCAAGAAATCAAATTCAAGGAGCTGGAGTTAATGAGAGAACGGGGAGAGGCACCACCCTTGCTGACGGGGTCGACACCTAACCAGAAAACCTGGGATGTGGGCAGACATGTGAGGCTGGTTCCACCGTTCAGTGAAAAAGAAGTCGCGAAATTTTTTCCACACTTTGAGAAAGTGGCTCGACAATTAAACTGGCCGGAGGAGGCATGGACCATACTCGTGCAAAGTGTGCTGGTGGGGAAAGCTCAGGAAATTTATTCGGCGCTACCAATGGACCAATGTGCAGATTATGAGGTACTGAAGAAGCACATCCTCAAGGCCTATGAGTTGGTTCCGGAAGCTTACAGGCAAAAATTCAGGAATGCCAGGAAGGGGGAGAGTGAGACCCATGTGGAGTTTGCCAGAGTGAAAGAAAACATGTTTGATCGGTGGTGTGAGTCAAAAGGAGTCGGGAAAGACTTCGAGGCATTGCGGTACTTGATCCTGGTGGAGGAATTCCAGCAGTGTGTCCACGAGGACATCAAAGTGTACCTGCAGGAAAAGAAGGTACCAAAGTTGTGGGACGCAGCCACCATGGCAGATGATTATGCCTTAACCCACCGAATAGGGGTCCACGAACCTAACTCCTCGCCTAGATCTCCGCAGGGGAGGTGGGGAACAGCAGGTGCGGAGAACGACCATACATGGCGGCGGCCTCGAGATGATTATGGGGACAACTATGATACCCCACCGGTTCGAAATCAGAGGGATGCGGGCCCAAGACAAACTTATAGTTCGGGGGGCCCGAGGCAGACCCCGAGTTTTTCCTCCGGACCTACTTGCGCGTTTTGCAAGAAACCTGGACACTTGATGTCCAGTTGTTACCTCATGAAAAGGGACAACCCAGAGCGGAGTCCGACTATTACAACTCCGAATGCGATGGCTAGCGTAAGAAATCGCCATCAAAAGGGTTACCAACCATTTATTTCAGAGGGGTTTGTGTCACTGGATGGAGCCTCGACTAACCGGAGACCGGTTAGGATATTGAGGGACACAGGGGCCCATCAATCTTTAATGCTTGAAGGCATTTTGCCATGGTCCGAGGAGACGGCAACGGGGGATAGTGTTCGTTTACAGGGGATCGGGGGTGGTGTTAGTGCTCCCCTTCAGGTCATCCAGTTGGAGTCCGATTTGGTGTCAGGACCGGTCACCGTCGGTTTACAAGCCACGCTTCCTGTAGAGGGTGTATCTGTGGTTATCGGGAATGATTTGGCCGGGGGTCAAGTTTATGGTAACCTGAGGGTTGGTAAAGAGCCCAGCAGGGAGAATAACACCACACCAGCTCGGGATGGCGACAAAAGTGCCAAGTTGTTTGTAGGGGGACTGAACTTCAAAACAGAGGAAGAAATTCTGACCTCTGTCTTCAACAGATATGGGCCGCTGGTGGAAGTGCGGGTGGTAAGAGACTGGGAAACGCAACAGTCAAGAGGGTTCGGCTTTGTCACGTTTGCCAGCACAAAAGACGCCAGAGAGGCAGAGAAGAATTGGAATGGCAAGGATTTGGAGGGTCGGACCATAACAGTAGGGAAGGCATTTCGTAGGCGTCGAGAGGTCTACAGGAGAGGACAACTGGGCGGTAGTTTTGGTGGGGGCCGCAATCAAAATTATTATGGAGGCTCCCTGAGTTACGGCCGCTCCCGAAGGAAGGATTGGCAAAGTAGGGGCCGAGAAGGAGACCGCTATTCATGGGACTACAGGGACCAGTGGTCCCACCCTAATTATTAGGGAAGTTCTGAGAAGTTGAAGCACTGAAGGCGGCGGAGCCGCCGAGCCAAGATTCCTACACGAATTAACCGTGAACGCCGTTCCTAAAGGCGTCCATGTAGTGAACTTTCATGCACGGACTAACCGTGAACTCCATGTTCCTCAAGGCGCCCCTGTAGAGAACTTTCCTGCACGGACTAACCGTGAACTCCGCGTTCCTAAAGGCATCCATGTAGTGAATACTCGGCTTGGCCTCCCGGAGAAAGTGTTATCGAGTTGCTTAACTTTGGATCTTTGATCAACCCCTTAACCTTCATTCCCAAGAAACTCACGGTCAAAGTCAGAGGGTCATGAGATGGAGTTTGATTTGGCAGGGACAATGTCGTTGTTGGTACTTAGTCCAGAGGGAGTAATCTGGAGGGGTTGAGTTATCTGGTTTGTTTCTCCAAATTGGCCGGCGAAGAAAGTTTTCGCTGGGTTCAAACTTTCTTTCTTGAAGGGGGGGAGTGTTACATATTTATGTGAATGTATGGGAATTACCATTCAGGTCTTTGCTTATCCGTGTGGAGTATATTAAGTTGTTGTGGTTGGAGGGTCAGGAGCCCTTCGGAGGGAGTGGCCGGAAACGGAAGTGGCCGGAAACGGAAGTGACCGAGGAGGGAAGAAGAAAAGACACGAGGGAACAGGACGAGTCTTCTTCTTGATCTTCCTCGCCCCGCGACGACAAAAGGTGGAATCGACCTCGCGCTGCGTGGAAAACAGAGGCGTTCCGAAACCCGTTTGGCGAGAGGAGTTACCTGGACGCGTAACTACCTTTTGACACGTCAAGTCCCCGTGAGTTCGTGCACGGAACCAAGCGGTCGCACGTTGGGCCACGCGCGCGTTGCAAACCGCGCTTGGTTTTGCCCCGTCTACAAGGACGCGTACGGGTCGCACGTTGAGCCTCGCACGCGTTGCAAACCGCGCTTGGTTTGCCCCGTCTACAAGGACGCGTACGGGTCGCACTTTGGGGCCTCGCGCGCGTTGGAAGCCGCGCTGGATTTTGCCCCGTTGCTTGGCAAGGAGGGGCGCTGCAGCAGCTGTCCCTGGTACGAGACGGCACGTTTGGAGCACGTCCGCCCGGGGTTCGTTCAACCGCCCGTGTGCGGAGACGAGAGACATTGTGAGAGACATTGACCACGGAGGGAGTCGGGAGTGGGGCTCACGTGAGGAATATATAAGATGGCCATCTTAGAGTTAGTGTAGATGAGTTTGCATCTTTGTAATATTGATTGTGCATTGTTGATGGTTGTTGATTGCTCAGGGAATATATTATTGATTATTCCGGATCCTTGGTGTGGGGTTTCTTCTTGACCGGAATTCATATGGGTTGCGTTACGAAAGCTCATATATATCATCCTACTTGCTGGCGAAGGTCCTCTCACGGTCCGGGGGTCACCGAGACCAGGTAGTCACCGAGGGGACCACGTAACAGAATTGGGGGCTCGTCCGGGATTTAAAATTGTATAAAATAATAAAATAATAATTTTTAGTCATTAAAATTTATTAATTAATTATTAATTGGTAAATTTTTTTGTTTTGAGAAATTGCGGTAAAATCTTGGGTGAAGGTTAACAGGTGTTAACGATAGGCACCATGGCGTTTGTGGCACAGAACTTTGGGGTAACACCGAGTGAGGCACAGTTCCGAGCGTTGCTAAAGTCGGACCTCTTGAAATTGGCCAAACATTTTAACTTGGAGGTCCGAACTAATTTGAGGAAGGCAGAGTTGCAGGCCACGGTGATACAATCTATGGTGGGATTAGGAACATGGGACGAGTTAGCCTGGGAGTGGCTACCCGAAGAACCAGAAGACGTTGAGCTCCGGAAACTGGAGTTGCAGTTACGGAGCCAGGAACGGATTAAAGAAGAAGAAAGGAAAGCAGAAAAGGAAAGAGCAGAAGAAGAAAGGAAAGCAGAAAAGGAAAGAGCAGAAGAAGAAAGGAAAGCAGAAAAGGAAAGAGCAGAAGAAGAAAGGAAAGCAGAAGAGAGGAGGGAAGAGAAACAAGCGGAGGAAAGGAGAGTGGAACGAGAACTCCAGGAAAGGTTAAAAGAAGAAGAAAGGAAAGCAGAAGCAGAGGAAAGGAGAGTGGAACGAGAACTCCAGGAAAGGTTAGAAGGGAGAAAAGCAGAGGAGAGGAGAGCTGCAAGGGACCTCGAAGCAGAGGAGAGAAAAGCGGAAAGGGAATTAAAGGAACGTGACATGGAGCTTCAGCAAGAAATCAAATTCAAGGAGCTGGAGTTAATGAGAGAACGGGGAGAGGCACCACCCTTGCTGACGGGGTCGACACCTAACCAGAAAACCTGGGATGTGGGCAGACATGTGAGGCTGGTTCCACCGTTCAGTGAAAAAGAAGTCGCGAAATTTTTTCCACACTTTGAGAAAGTGGCTCGACAATTAAACTGGCCGGAGGAGGCATGGACCATACTCGTGCAAAGTGTGCTGGTGGGGAAAGCTCAGGAAATTTATTCGGCGCTACCAATGGACCAATGTGCAGATTATGAGGTACTGAAGAAGCACATCCTCAAGGCCTATGAGTTGGTTCCGGAAGCTTACAGGCAAAAATTCAGGAATGCCAGGAAGGGGGAGAGTGAGACCCATGTGGAGTTTGCCAGAGTGAAAGAAAACATGTTTGATCGGTGGTGTGAGTCAAAAGGAGTCGGGAAAGACTTCGAGGCATTGCGGTACTTGATCCTGGTGGAGGAATTCCAGCAGTGTGTCCACGAGGACATCAAAGTGTACCTGCAGGAAAAGAAGGTACCAAAGTTGTGGGACGCAGCCACCATGGCAGATGATTATGCCTTAACCCACCGAATAGGGGTCCACGAACCTAACTCCTCGCCTAGATCTCCGCAGGGGAGGTGGGGAACAGCAGGTGCGGAGAACGACCATACATGGCGGCGGCCTCGAGATGATTATGGGGACAACTATGATACCCCACCGGTTCGAAATCAGAGGGATGCGGGCCCAAGACAAACTTATAGTTCGGGGGGCCCGAGGCAGACCCCGAGTTTTTCCTCCGGACCTACTTGCGCGTTTTGCAAGAAACCTGGACACTTGATGTCCAGTTGTTACCTCATGAAAAGGGACAACCCAGAGCGGAGTCCGACTATTACAACTCCGAATGCGATGGCTAGCGTAAGAAATCGCCATCAAAAGGGTTACCAACCATTTATTTCAGAGGGGTTTGTGTCACTGGATGGAGCCTCGACTAACCGGAGACCGGTTAGGATATTGAGGGACACAGGGGCCCATCAATCTTTAATGCTTGAAGGCATTTTGCCATGGTCCGAGGAGACGGCAACGGGGGATAGTGTTCGTTTACAGGGGATCGGGGGTGGTGTTAGTGCTCCCCTTCAGGTCATCCAGTTGGAGTCCGATTTGGTGTCAGGACCGGTCACCGTCGGTTTACAAGCCACGCTTCCTGTAGAGGGTGTATCTGTGGTTATCGGGAATGATTTGGCCGGGGGTCAAGTTTATGGTAACCTGAGGGTTGGTAAAGAGCCCAGCAGGGAGAATAACACCACACCAGCTCGGGATGGCGACAAAAGTGCCAAGTTGTTTGTAGGGGGACTGAACTTCAAAACAGAGGAAGAAATTCTGACCTCTGTCTTCAACAGATATGGGCCGCTGGTGGAAGTGCGGGTGGTAAGAGACTGGGAAACGCAACAGTCAAGAGGGTTCGGCTTTGTCACGTTTGCCAGCACAAAAGACGCCAGAGAGGCAGAGAAGAATTGGAATGGCAAGGATTTGGAGGGTCGGACCATAACAGTAGGGAAGGCATTTCGTAGGCGTCGAGAGGTCTACAGGAGAGGACAACTGGGCGGTAGTTTTGGTGGGGGCCGCAATCAAAATTATTATGGAGGCTCCCTGAGTTACGGCCGCTCCCGAAGGAAGGATTGGCAAAGTAGGGGCCGAGAAGGAGACCGCTATTCATGGGACTACAGGGACCAGTGGTCCCACCCTAATTATTAGGGAAGTTCTGAGAAGTTGAAGCACTGAAGGCGGCGGAGCCGCCGAGCCAAGATTCCTACACGAATTAACCGTGAACGCCGTTCCTAAAGGCGTCCATGTAGTGAACTTTCATGCACGGACTAACCGTGAACTCCACGTTCCTCAAGGCGCCCCTGTAGAGAACTTTCCTGCACGGACTAACCGTGAACTCCGCGTTCCTAAAGGCATCCATGTAGTGAATACTCGGCTTGGCCTCCCAGAGAAAGTGTTATCGAGTTGCTTAACTTTGGATCTTTGATCAACCCCTTAACCTTCATTCCCAAGAAACTCACGGTCAAAGTCAGAGGGTCATGAGATGGAGTTTGATTTGGCAGGGACAATGTCGTTGTTGGTACTTAGTCCAGAGGGAGTAATCTGGAGGGGTTGAGTTATCTGGTTTGTTTCTCCAAATTGGCCGGCGAAGAAAGTTTTCGCTGGGTTCAAACTTTCTTTCTTGAAGGGGGGGAGTGTTACATATTTATGTGAATGTATGGGAATTACCATTCAGGTCTTTGCTTATCCGTGTGGAGTATATTAAGTTGTTGTGGTTGGAGGGTCAGGAGCCCTTCGGAGGGAGTGGCCGGAAACGGAAGTGGCCGGAAACGGAAGTGACCGAGGAGGGAAGAAGAAAAGACACGAGGGAACAGGACGAGTCTTCTTCTTGATCTTCCTCGCCCCGCGACGACAAAAGGTGGAATCGACCTCGCGCTGCGTGGAAAACAGAGGCGTTCCGAAACCCGTTTGGCGAGAGGAGTTACCTGGACGCGTAACTACCTTTTGACACGTCAAGTCCCCGTGAGTTCGTGCACGGAACCAAGCGGTCGCACGTTGGGCCACGCGCGCGTTGCAAACCGCGCTTGGTTTTGCCCCGTCTACAAGGACGCGTACGGGTCGCACGTTGAGCCTCGCACGCGTTGCAAACCGCGCTTGGTTTGCCCCGTCTACAAGGACGCGTACGGGTCGCACGTCGAGCCTCGCACGCGTTGCAACCCGCGCTTGGTTTTGCCCCATCTACAAGGACGCGTACGGGTCGCACTTTGGGGCCTCGCGCGCGTTGGAAGCCGCGCTGGATTTTGCCCCGTTGCTTGGCAAGGAGGGGCGCTGCAGCAGCTGTCCCCGGTACGAGACGGCACGTTTGGAGCACGTCCGCCCGGGGTTCGTTCAACCGCCCGTGTGCGGAGACGAGAGACATTGTGAGAGACATTGACCACGGAGGGAGTCGGGAGTGGGGCTCACGTGAGGAATATATAAGATGGCCATCTTAGAGTTAGTGTAGATGAGTTTGCATCTTTGTAATATTGATTGTGCATTGTTGATGGTTGTTGATTGCTCAGGGAATATATTATTGATTATTCCGGATCCTTGGTGTGGGGTTTCTTCTTGACCGGAATTCATATGGGTTGCGTTACGAAAGCTCATATATATCATCCTACTTGCTGGCGAAGGTCCTCTCACGGTCCGGGGGTCACCGAGACCAGGTAGTCACCGAGGGGACCACGTAACACTTTGCACAGGCCCTTCTTGTCGAGTACCCTGAAACAAAGTGTCAGCACAAACAAGTCATGGATGGAGGCAATGTTGGCAAGCTCTTTGTAGGTGGACTGAACTTTGACACAAGTGAAGATGTTCTGGACTCTATCTTTGGCAAATATGGACCACTCTTGGAAGTGCTGCTGATAAAAGACAGGGAGACGCAAAAGTCGAGAGGGTTTGGCTTTGTCACGTTTGAAAACACAAAGGACGCCAAAGATGCAGAAAAGGATTTGAATGGCAAGGATTTGGATGGTCGGACCATAACAGGAGGCCATGGGCGTCGAGGGGGCTACAGAGGAGGAAAACGTGGAGGTAGTTTCAGGGGTGGCTATGGCTCCCGGGGTGGGAGTAGTAGTTTTGGTGGCGGCCGCAGTCGTGATTACTACGGAGGCTCCCAGCAGCAGCGCAGTTTTGGCAACTCTCGACGGGATGACTATTACGGTGGTAGCCGAGATGGGGACCGCTACTCACATGACTACAGCACCCGACTCTACAACCGTGATTATGATTTTTATGATCAAGAGAAGAGTTGGAAGCACTGAGTGCTCAGGAGCAGCCGAGCCAAGATTCCTACATGGATTAACCCATGAACTCCACGTTCCTAAATGCGTCCATGCAGTGAATAAACCTCGCTCTCAGCTCGGCCTCCTTCAAAAAGTGCTATAGATTTGTTTTGCTTTGGATTTTTGATCACAACCCCTTAACCTTCATTCAAAAAATGAAAAATAAAAACCAGAGGTTGATGAGATGGAGTTTGGCTTTGCAGGAGTTCAACTTGGGAAATTGACCATGTAAAGGGCAGGGACAATGTCGTTGCCGATGCTTTATCCAGAGTGAACTAACTTTGGAAATTCCTGTAGGTTGTTTGGAAGTTTTGTTGCTTTATTTTGGGGAATATTAATTAATTGTTGTTCACCTGAATTGATCTTTTGGGTGTGAGTTTTACTTTTGTTTGTTAAAAGAGTTTTTGCCTACAAAGAAAGTTTTCACGATGTTCAAACTTTCTTTCTTGAAGGGGGAAAGTGTTACAGATTCGTCACTTCCGTTGTTGTGGTTTTCATTCACTGTAAACATTTTTGATTCCATGTACTATTATTGTTGTCGTTTAAGGGAAAAATAGATTACTATTTTCAAAAGATAAAAAAAATTAATGCTTTAAATGAAACCAGAACCGGACGACGACGAAGGGGAAGAGGAGGAGGAGGAGTGAGTGAGTCGGACAAGAAGCCAAGCTGCTTCAAGGTCCTGAGCGAACGTTGGCGAACGAGGGTCACGTGTGAACGTTGGGTTTCCTGGGAAAGGGATTCCTGCGACAGAGTTGTTATCGCTGTGACTGATCAACCTGCGTGTCAGGTTTTGCAGTTGATTCCGAGGAGAATCATCGTAGTGCCGTTACGCCTCGAGAACGGGCCGTTGGCCATTTTTACCTCGTGCATGATTTGCGCTTTGCTCAAGGTTTTTCACCGCTTCAACCATTTTCACCGCATTCAGACGTTAATCTGGTGTGTGTGTGTGTAACATGGCTTTTGAGTGGGAAATCTGTGGTTCGCCGATTGGGAGCCATGGAACGTCCATACCCGAGGGAGTGATTTCCCAGTCGCCTGGAGGGCACCTTTGCGCAGCTTTGGCAGCGTGACTGTGACTGTCAACCCAACGGGATTCTGGTCTCGATACGACATCGTACGGACGATCACTGGAGTGGATCGACTTTGGCTTGAAGCCGGAAGCAACTTTGGCTTGAAGCCGGGAAAGAGACATTGGGAATGTTCTTCTTTTCGCTCACTTGGAGCACAGTGAGTTATATATTATGAAACTGATGGTACCATCATAGGAATGATATATATTGATTGTACTTTTGATTAATATTGTTACTGTACCGTTATTCTTGTGTGACCTTAATACAATACTTGTTTGTTGGTAACAATCGGTGTGGTTTCACCATTGATCCTTGGCATACAGAATAACCCATCTTTCTGCCGTGACTCCTCTCGAGGCTCGGAGGTACACCGTGACCGGGGTTTGGGGAGGAGCACGTAACACTTGGAAATCAGCCAACATCACCGCTTTGCACAAAAAAGGTGCAAAAACAGATCCTAGCAACTACAGACCAATCAGCCTTCTCCAAATTATCAGCAAAGTCATGGAATCCATCATTGCTTCGGATATCAAATCTTTCCTCTTCTCCAATGGCTTGATCTCTGATCATCAATTTGGATTCAGACCTGGACAAATCTTGCAAATCTCCAAAGCCAGTCGCCGACTGGGCATCCTCCGACGTGCAAAGTCCTTCCTTGGCACACCTGAGCTCCTCACCACATACAAGGCTTTCATCCGCAGCTCAATGGAATACTGCTCTCCCCTCTGGGCTGGTGCTCCTGCCTCACACCTAGCTCGCCTTCACGCTGTTGAAACCAAAGCATTCAGAATCATTGGAATCTCCCACGATGAAGCTAACTCCAAGGGCCTCTCACTCACTCCCCGCAGGCAGGTTGGTGGTCTTTCCGTCTTCTACCGACTCCTCTCTGGCCTTGCCCCCCCAGCTCTCTCTGGGCTCTGTCCCGCAAATATTCCTACAGGTCGCACAAGATCTGCCTGCAACCCTCTTATGGTTAAACTGCCAAAATCAAGACTCTCTGCTCACCTTCACTCCTTCATTCCTCTTTTCTCCCGCCTCTGGAACAAACTCCCTCACTCTCTTGAATCCCACTCCACCCTCCAAGTCTTTAAAGCAGCTGTTCACCACCATCTCTTATCTTCCCCCATCCAAAACCATGATCTTTTCTACCCCCCCTAATTTCACCCCAATTCCACTTTTTTGAAATACCAACTTCTATCCAGGAAGTCCTTGGTGTCCTTGTGTTTTATACTTCTCCCTCCCCCCCCCCCCCCCTTCCCATGCCTCCTCCCCCCGGGCCCTCTCCCTACCACACATCTCCCTGCTCTCGGGAGATGCCTACTCCCTCTTTTTGGGTATTTTGTTTGTCTGGTTGATTTGTTTGTGAAGTAAATGTTAGCTCTTTCACGAACCTCGATTCAGTATACAAAAAAAACTGGTATCCCCACCCATCTCATACTATCCTCTACAACTAAAGTATCAAACAAGCCCAGCTCGGCCGCTGTTAGACTTTCGGTCTTGTTTATATTGTGGGTCTTAATATAAACCATTGGTATGACTTTGTCTTTGGTATGACTATGTATATGTAATGTATTGACTATATGTAATATATGTAATGTCTTTGGTATGACCCAGACAGAGTTCAAACCACAGACCTCCCAGACTCAGTGCAGACACTCTAACCATCACAGTTATACATCTCTTGCGGGGGAGTTTAAAGCAATACAGTACTTATTTTGTAACGTACTTCCCATATACATATTGTTATGAATTTGGGTAGAGGAATACCTAGAGCCAGGTAGATCTGAATAGGTAGGTACTTGACTGTCGGGATAGCGAATCGACCTGCAATAAGATCTGTGTGTTAGGCGGTTTTTCAGGGTAAGTGTATACCTGTGAACATACAAGGATGTTCGTGTGTTAAATAGTTGTAGGGATTAAGATAAGACACCTGTGTGTTAGACCTGGTGATCAAACCTGTGTCCCTTATGGCAACGCATTCTCATATAGACAATTAGATAGGTCCTTAGTGCACAACAGTAATTAAATTCCCTCCCTTACAACAATGACTTTGGAAGACAAGCAGTAAGCGGCTGCGCAGAACGAAACCATGGGCGACGAGCATCGTGGCAGGATGGAGCCACGCCTAAGGAACGTGTGATTGGTTGGCGCGGAAGGCTCGAACCTTCAGCCAATCAGCGCGGAAGGCGCCAAACCACGATTTAGAAGGAGGTTGTTCATTGGAGGGAAGAGCGCCGGTGACGTGGGAAGGCGGGAGAAGGTTCGAGAGACCATGAAGAATCGAGGCTCTGATTGGGAATGCGCCAGATTGACGTCACACACCAGGTGACAAAAGGACTCGCTCGACGACATTTTCTCTCTCTCTCCTCGTGCTTGAAGCTCTCTCTCTCTCCGCGCTGGACTTGAGAAAGATCGGCTCTGTGCTGGACCCTTCGTGCTTCACTCGTGGAGATCTGTTGGGTCTTCTTCCCTGCGTGGTCGTTGGCATCTTCCCTGAGTCTTCGTGGTGCTTTTGGTTTGTCGTGGTGCTTGGAGCGGTGCTCGGAGATTGGAGTGAGGCTCGGTGCTTTGAGCGCACCGGACCTCGTGTGCGCTCGGGGCCTGGCAGAGCGCGCGAACGAGGCGGACTGAGGGAGCCGCGTTGGACGACGGATGCACCACTACAGACAGATAAGCTCGCACCACAGAACACCATATGACGATTTCTTTATTTCATTCATTCCTTTGTCCTGTTGTTAAGTCTGGTGCTGGGACGTCCCAATTTAGAATTAGGTTTTATCATCGCGTTTCCTTGTTATCGGGTTCCGAAATAAACTTGTTTATTTTTGTACATTTTACCCCGGATTCCCGTTTGACTTCATTCCGCATTACAGGTACGCGCTTGCTGCTTCTTCCCCTTCATTCTTCCTCCCGTGCTGCCTAGTCAAATCTGTATTTGATCGTCGCCTCATGTAAAGCCGTTCGGTCCTCCGCGGTCCTATGGTGTTAACCGACGGGATCGCGCGACAATATAGTATATATTGTTGCGGATGCCCGGTTCTGTCGACGTACTAAGGGGAGTTGGGGGTGGGGCAGGTTAAGGCCCCGTTTCCCCTTTATCGGGTGGAAGGTCCACGAGCCATCGACCGAGAGACGAAACTCATGGCCGGCGGGTTGCATAGCAACTCCAATCGCCAATCCACCAATTACGGGCCAAAGGGTTATCAATCGTGACCAGAATACCTTTGAGACCACGTGGCCAGGAAGAACGTGAATTGAACCCTTCGCGTTCCCACACCCTATTCCAATCAGGTGCACCAAGCAGGTCGCACCATGTGGGTCGCGGCTTTACCATGCGTGATCTACAGGCGTAATTGAGCAACTGGATTTGGTTTCGGACGATACTGGGTCAATGGGTTAAAGGACGCACACGAGCAGATCGAAAGGAAACAAAATGTACATGTCTTTTATTTACAATGGCACAAAAAAAAGGACGAGAAGCAGACTTAACAATTCTTACCTATCTTAATCCAAACATAGGCGCCTGGCACACTCGCACATGGGGTGAATCACACACCGGTTAGACTCATACCGGTGGACGTGCGGACGCTCACTCAGGTACAGCAGTTCCCGTGCGTGGCGTACGGTTCGATCCGGCAGACAGCACGGAGGATCACACGGAGGATGACCCAGCACAAAGGACGACCCAGCATGGATAAAGAACCAGCTTGGAGGACGAATTAGAAGGGCAACACGGACGAACCAGCTCATAGGACGGTCGGCTTGAAGGACAAACGAGGATAGAGAGAGAGCTCAAAGCTCGATCAGCACGGGCCTTTATCGGTGGAATGTCCTAGAAGGTTCCACGGCCTCCCATTGGCCGAGGTTGGTCACGTGCGGTCATTCCCCCCCCCCCACCTCCTTTTGGAAGGTTTTATTCCCCACCTACTTTTGGAAGGTTTCATTGCCTGCCTACCACTGTCGCGGTTGATTACGTGGACTGTTTCTCCCCGCCCATGAACCAACGTCTTCGTTCAACCATACGAGGGGTTGGAATCCTGCCTAACTCAACGCATATATGCTTTAATTACTCACAATGGGTAGGGAGCTAGTTTTTACATTTAATAAGAAATACCTGACTACTGCAGTCTACATGTCGTGTAATTAACTAGAGGGGGTGTCTTTTATTGCAAAACCGTAACAATATACTGAATATACAGACACGAACCAAAATACTTCAACATATGATTTACACATGACATATCGTCACGTCCGTGGCCAATGAAAACTAGCCATGGACGGATAGTCGATCGGTTTACTCCGAGGCAGCAGTTCGAAACTTGGCGGTCAGTCTGTCGTGCGCGAGACAAAGAAAACCAGGGTGCTTACCTCTGACAGACCACACGGGGTTTATTCCTCGAACCTAACACCATGCAAACAACGCATGACAAATGACGTGCAATTATAATAAATTTAATGAAGTAAATCAACGAGGTAAAAATGAAAGTTGAGGTAAAACTATAAACCGTACTGTGAGGGACCATTCACACAGACGCAAAAACAGACAGGGGGAAAGATAATGAAAATAAAACATAGGTCTTTCTTATTATTGACCAACACTCAGCTTGCACCCTGAGGTCGTTGAAAAATCTCGGCAGTACGAGGTGGCCCAACGCTGCTCGCGCGGGAAACGCCCCGCCAATGGCGCCGAAACCCCATGTCGAAAACGCCCAGGCATGGGCAAGCAGTCAAACGGCCTTCTATGTTCCTGCCGCCAAGCGAGACACGGCTTCCAACTCCTCCGACTTTGCAAAAGGTCACCACGTGCTCCGATAGCTCTCCTCAAAACCTCCGGTCGAGCCAACCGAGACCAAAGTGTCAGCCCGATCCCAAAACCAGCACAATAGAGAGAGCGAGTCCGCTTCTTCTTCTTCTCCACGATTGCACACGGGCCAGGAACAGCCAAGCCAGGGACAAAAGACAAAGAGGGACCACCCATTACGATAGCCAGAACGAGAGAGAGAGAGAGCGAGAGGGCGGGACGCACCCTCCTTTTTCCCAAGCCGACGTCACTCCCCGACCAATCCCCGCGCTCTATTACATCATTCCATATGCTCTCAACCAACGATGAACTTCGGGGCGTGGCCTATCGGTCACGATCCCTTGGAGGTGGAGTCTACCAGTTGTTCAGGAATGTTAGGCTTTCTGTCGGTAATGTTAGTTTAATGGCCATTGTTATTGTTGTTGTTGGCAAACGAGGGCTTTTATAGCCGGCCTTTTTACTTGTAAAAAACAGAAGGGAAAATCACAGGAGACAATTACATCCTGGGGATTATCCTTTAGCCCTGTCTGGTTAACTAAAACAAAACCACCCTTCGTGGGGTGACATGCAAACACTCTTAACCTGATAGGTTCCCTGCTTATGTACATCGAGGGTTCTTCTTCTTCGCGTCCATGGTCCATGTTAAAACCTATACGATTTTAACTCCACCATGGTATTTCTTCCCTGCCCCCCACAAACATAACAATATGAATCACATGATACTATTTACTATTTACACAACCATCCATCATTCTTTCCCCCACGAAAAAAAAACACCAACAAAAGTAAGTCAGAAAAAAAGCATGCCGAAATGGAATCCCCCCCCAAAAAACCAACAATTTTCTTGTGATATAAGTGACCGTGTGGTAAAAATAACAATTGTACTTATATGAAGATGTCTATGTGAGAGTTAGTTGAAGATTTGTAGTGTCGGTTTGTGTAAATGTGTATTATATCTGTTGTGGGAATGAGATGGAAAAATATCAAAAGATATCTGGAGGTCAATTCATAAAAGGATTGCAGTGTCATTCCTCCCTTGTTACCCGGCGCTCGCGAAGCGATAAGCGGGGTTAAGCATTCAGTTGCGCTGTGTGCTGTGTGCCGTACGTGTCTGCATTTTAAAAATTAATTTTCTCAGCAACCGTTGGTCCGATTGACATGAAACTTTCACCATAGGAGGGCCTCCTCCTGTGGAATATTGTAATTATTATTATGACGTCATAGGTCACGTGGTACAGGCGCCATCTTGGAAAAACTTCACACCTCTATATCTCTGAAACCACTCCATGGAAAAAATTGAGACCTGGCTCATTGTCAACTACTCACCATGGGCAATAAGATATTTTAATGATGACGTCATCGGTGCCTTCGTTATGACGTCATAATTTGACAAATAGAACACTTATCCATCCGATCATTATTTAAAATTTTTTAGCAACGGTTTGTCTGATGGACACGAAATTTTCACCAAGGAGCACCTCCTCCTTTAGAATATTTTAATGATAATCATGACGTCATAGGTCATGTGGTACAGGCGCCATCTTGGAAAAACGAAAAATGTTGCACCTCTATCTCCAAAACCGCTGCATGGAAAAAATTGAAACATGGCTCATTGTAAAGAACTCCATATGGGGAATAGGTGTTGTTAACGATGACGTCATTGGTGCCATAATTATGACTTCATAATTCGACAGGGACAACGCTTAGTCTGATCCGTTTGAAATGTATTGAGTGTGATCTATGCAACAATTATGTTAGAGAATATAAATTTATGATGTTATTGCTCACGTGGTCTGGCAGCCATATTGGATCAAAGAAAAAAAATGTTCAAAAACAGAAGAGTTGGCTCGCAACAAGTTGACTGCGCAGGGTAAGTATTCTGTGAATACCATCTACTTTGGTTATTTATTTGGGATTCCATCCCGACATGTTTTTTAATTTATTTATTTTGGTCTTGAATTACTTGGTTTTCATCTTTTCAGTAAATGATCAAAGAATCATGTTTTTTTGTGATGTAATAATAATAATAATAATTCATTTATTTTGTATAGCGCTTTTCCAGAAGCCCAAAGGCGCTTTGACAGAGTGGAAAACATAATGCATAACAATACATGAAAACAACAATTGCAAAAAGACAAGAATCAAGAAAACAAACAGCAGCGATATACGGCATATATATAAGACAAGAATCAAAAAGACAAGACAAGAATCAATAGGGAAATATTTAAAGCAAAAGGAGGGAGAAGGAGAAGAGATAGTCAGGGGTTAAATGCTGTGGGTTGAATGTTGAATGCAGCGTTGAACAGGTGGGTCTTTAGTGATGTTTTGAATGTGGTGAGTGAGGAGGAGTCTCTGATGGTGTGAGGTAGTGAGTTCCAGAGGGTGGGAGCAGCGATGGAGAAGGCCCTGTCCCCCCAGGATCTGAATTTGGTCCGGATGGAGGGGGTCAGGAGGTTGGTACCAGCAGAGCGGAGGTTGCGGGTGGGAGTGTGTCTGGAGAGGAGGTCAGCCAGGTAGGATGGGGCCAGGTTATGGAGGGCTTTGTATGTCAGGAGGAGGATTTTGTACTGGATTCTCTGGGGGATGGGGAGCCAGTGAAGCTTGTAAAGGACGGGGGTGATGTGGTCACGGGTCCGGGAATGGGTGAGTAGACGGGCAGCGGAGTTCTGAATGTATTGGAGTTTATTGGTGATTTTTGAGGGTGAACCATAGAGGAGGCTATTGCAGTAGTCCAGACGGGAGGTGATGAAGGCGTGGATGAGGGTTTCTGCAGCCGTGGAGGAGAGGGATGAGCGGAGACGGGCAATGTTTTTCAGGTGAAAGAAGGCTGAATTTGTGATCTGTTTAGTGTATTTGTCGAAGGAAAGGGTTTGGTCAAAGATGACGCCAAGATTCCGGATGTGAGGGGAGGTGGATACTGGGATACCGTCGATGTTGAGGGCAAAGTTATGGGTGGATTTTGTGAGCGTTTTTGGGCCAATGATGATTATTTCAGATTTATCACAGTTAAGCTTGAGGAAGTTGATTTGAAGCCAGGATTTTATTTCAGTGATGCAGTTTGTCAGGATAGAGTGGGTGTCGGTGGAGACGGACTTGGTGGAGATGAAAAGCTGGATGTCATCGGCGAAGCAGTGGAATTGGAGACCATGACGGCGGATTAAGTGACCGAGCGGGGACAGGTAAAGGATGAAGAGGAGGGGGCCAAGAAATGAACCTTGGGGGACACCTTGGGGGAGGGGAGCAGTGGGGGATTTGCAGTTATTGATGGAGATGAACTGGCATCTGTCAGAGAGGTATGATTTAATCCAAGAGAAGGCAGTGCCGGTGACGTTAAAGGTGGATTCAAGTCGGGTGAGGAGGATAGTGTGATCGATGGTGTCAAAGGCAGCGCTGAGGTCGAGGAGGACGAGAATGTTGAGGTTGCCAGCGTCAGAGGAGAGGAGAAGGTCGTTGGTGATTTTGAGGAGAGCAGTTTCAGTACTGTGGTTGGAGCGGAATCCGGATTGGAATGTTTCATACAAGTTATTGGCAGAGAGATGATGTTTGAGTTGAGTGGCTACAGCGCGTTCCAAAACTTTTGACAGAAAGGGTAGGTTGGAGATGGGTCTGAAGTTGTTTAGGGTGTCAGGGTTTAGACCAGGTTTTTTTAGAATGGGGGTAACAGCAGCAATTTTGAGGGAAGGTGGGACGATGCCTGTAGACAGGGAGGAGTTTATTGTTGCAATGATAAGTGGAGAGAGAGCAGGGAGGGAGGCTTTGACAAAGCTGGAGGGGATGGGGTCAAGAGTGCAGGTGGCAGTTTTCATTCCTATGAGGAGTTCAGAGAGGTCAGTAGGAGAGATTGGGGAGAACCGAGACAGGGGATGGCAGGACAAGGGGGGGCAGGTGGTTGGAGGGGGAGCGGGTGCGGCGGTGGTCAAGCTGTTGTAGATGTTGTCAATTTTGCGTTGGAAGAAAGAGAGGAAGGAGATGCAGTTGTCTACTGTGAATGACTGGGTGGTGGTGTTCAGGGGGCGGAGGAGTTTGTTTATTGTCGAGAAGAGTGCTTTTGGGTTTCCGGAGCCAGAGTGGATAATTTGAGAGTAGTAGGCAGAGCGGGCGCGGGAGAGGGCATCTTTGTAGTGTTGTATGTGGTCCTTGTAGGCTTGGGAGTGAACTGTGAGACCCGTTTTATTGCGGAGTCTTTCAAGTTGGCGAGCACGAGTTTTCATCAGGTGGAGTTCAGGGGTAAACCAGGGAGCAGAATGGGTGAAAGAAACTGTTTTGGTTTTTACAGGCGCAAGCTGGTCAAGGCAGGAGGAGAGAGTGTGGTTGTAGTAGTCAGTGAGGTCGGAAGGGGTGTGGAGGTCAATGAAGGGAGAAGTGGACATTTTTTCAGAGAGGGTGGATGAGAATGAGGTAGGTGAAAGAGCGTTTAGCTTACGGAAGTTGATTGTGCGATAATGCCTTGGTGTTGGGGCGGGGATGTTGATGGTCAGAGTGATGGCTAAGTGGTCAGAGAAGGTGAGGTCGGAGCCATAGAGATGGTGCAAATTTAATCCAGTGGAGCAGACAAGGTCCAAAATGTGACCACGGATATGGGTAGGAAAGTCGACATGTTGAGTGAGGTTAAAGCAGGTGAGTAAATCAGTGAAGTCAGTGGTTATTGTGGAGTCAGTGGAGTCCATGTGGATATTGAAATCACCAAGGAGGAGGATTGAGGGGGAGAGGGAACATAGCTGGGTCAGAAAGTAGGAGAAGTCAGACAGGAATGATGGGTGTGGTTTGGGAGGGCGGTAGACGACAGCCATGACTGACTGCGTGTGACCAGAGAGGTTTATGTACATAAAATAATTGTTCACCTTGTCCCCAAAATTATATCTACGAACAACATCACAATTGTCAACTCGGGTCCGATCATTTATATTTAAAAGCACTCCCACGGTTAAGCAGAAATTCCATTCTCAGAACATTCTCCAAATGTTAGTTTCTCAAGGACAAATTGATCATCTACATGTGGATATCAGACAATGAAAAACATCACGTGAACACAGTTTACATATTTGCAAACAAACATTTGGTAATCAATCATTTGCAATGGAGTTGCTCTTTCAAAGGAAAGCTTTGCCATTGAAGGAATTCATCCTCCTGTTACTGCCAACTCTGTACCAACAGGTACCAACTCTGCAACATACCAACAGGTACCAACTCTGCAACATACCAACAGGTACCAACTCTGCAACATACCAACAGGTACCAACTCTGCAACATACCAACAGGTACCAACACTGCAACATTAAGTTTAAGCAGCCAGATATGACCGAGCGAGATTATCTGAGTGCTTACGCAACCTTACACCCCCCCCCCCCCCCCCCCCACTCACTGGCGATACACAGTATGCAACAGTATGCCAATCCAGCAATGTAATGCAAGTTCAAAAATGAATGCAAATCCTTTACTCAGAATAAACCAAACCGCAGGATATACGACCAAGCCATACAAGAAAAAAACAATAGGAAAATTCCATGGACATGAGGCCTCAAATAAATAATTAATTAAAGGACAGACAGGTGCCGGAATGAGATACACACCGCACTCAAACACCCCAACAGATATCCCTATATAATCCCAAGGGGGGAGGGGGAGTAAGCAAAATAACAAAATAATATTTGCCAGGGTATAAAATAGCAGGGGAAAAAAGGGATAGAAATGGAAAGAGAATGAGGGGGGAAGGAATTCAAGCATGTTTTGGATGACTCCCAGCGGCCCCGTCATTCTTTCCCCCACAGAAGAAATTTTTTACAATAATTATCTAAGGGATCTAAAGTTTTTTTAGGGTCATAAAAGGGTCTAAAGTGTTTATAGGATCAAGACACTTAAAAGGGCCAAATGGGGTCTAAAGGTGTCTAAGGACGAAAGAGCAAAAGGGTCAAAAGTGTCCAAATGGTCTTAAATGATCCAAAGGGTCTTAAATTAGCCAAAGCGTCTTAAATTATCCAAAGGGTCTTCAATTGGCCAAAGCGTCTTAAAAGGTCAATAGGTCTGAAAAGTGTTGAAGAAGGTGTATATATATATATATATATATATATATATATATATATATATGTCTCAAAAGGGTCAAAATGGGTATGAAAGGGCCTAAAGGGTGTAAAAGATCCAAGGGGTCTCGAGGGTCGAAAGGAATCAAAGAGGTCTAAAGGGTGTAATGGGTCTAAAGAGGTCGAAGGGGGTCAAAGGGGTGGAAAGGGTCGAAGGGATGTAAAGGGTCTAAGGGGTGTAAAGGGTCTAAAGGGGTCTACAGAGTATAAAGGAGTGAAGCTGTAGTAAATAAATTATCTCGAGTTAGTAAATAAATTAACTCGGAAGTGTAACAGGGCAATGACGGGCTAAATTACCTCCTCATCATGGTATAAAACCCCTAATAAGGTATATCGTGGGTAAAATCTGATGGTAGAAAGTTTCGTTGTTATTAACCTTTGGAGCTCAAAGCAGAAAGGTCACAAACAACAACAAAAACAACTCGCCTTTTGTGATGAGGTAATCGTTGGAGGTTCACTTGTTGTCAAGTGGCGGTTTGGAGTTGGCGTCACGTGGGTCCTTTTTTCTATACGCTACTTTTTCAACATTGAGTGTGATGTTGTTAGATGAGCAGTAAATTCCCTTTAAATCGATGTATAGGATGTCTTTGTACTATTTTCGGTATCTATTTATAATTCCAGTAATCTCTGTGTGTGTGTATGCGACCGCTGTTTCTCGACAACTACCGGTCCGATATACTTGAAACTTGCCAGGTATATTGCTGGGGACCCGAGGATGTGCCTTTTCAAGGTTTGAAATTAATCGGACAAGTGGTTCCCAAGGTATGGTCACCATACTCGCAAGCCGTTCGCTTTGGCTTTGCGAATGGACCAAACCATTTCATGTAAATAGAGGGGGGGGGTTCTGTGGTCGTTACTGCCACATGGTTTCAAAGTTTTTTTTTGTTGTTGTTGTTTGCACGCATGTTTTTTTGCACGCACGTACGGGCAAGCACGTACGGGCAAGCACGTACGTGTGGGCACGCCCTAGTTTGAATAAATTAAAGCATTTCAGAGGTCACGTGACTCCTTGTTTGCCGAACTTACCGATCATGGTAACGTCTTAATTACCTCCACCACTGAAGGTGGATGGAGGTTATGTTTTCACCCCTGTCTGTCTGTTTGACAGTGGGACACAAAACGTAAACTGTATGTCTGTTTGTCTGTCTGTTTGTCTGTCTGTGTGTGGACAAGATATCTCATAAAGGTTGTGGACGGATTCCGACAAAATTTGGCAGAGATGTTGTGACAGGGATGAAATGATTCGATTTTGGTGAAGATCCGGATTCGGATCCGGCTACTAGAATTTTAAAGTGATTCTTCACTATTGAGTGATATGGCCAAAAACGATACATAGCAGGATATCTCAAACATTTGTGGATGGATTTGGACGAAACTTGGTGGACGGGTTGGTTCGGTGACAAGAACAAGCCGATTAGATTTTGGTTCAGGTCCGAATCCAGATCCGGCCTATCAGTGGGATCCAAAACTGTTCACCAGGTGGAGGTATGCTCTCGACTGAGTGCCGTTCTAGTTGTTGTTTTTTTTTGTTTTTTTTTACATCTGACAACATATTTGATTATCGGAGCTCACCATCTCACTAATTATATCGATATCCGTGGTGAAAACTGATAAAAAATTGGGCTTTTTATAAAGATTTGTATATGTGCATCGACCCTCAGAGATCATGACGACAGGTGGCGGCTCGGATGGTTTTAAGTTATCAATTGTGAGAAAGTAACTGTTTTAAAACCCCTGTATAGGTGCAGGGTGGTAAAACATGTTATCGTATAAAGTTTCGTGCCGATTAACCTTGGGAGCTCAGAGGAGTAGGTTCACAAACAAACAAACATTATATATAAATCACACACACACACACACACACACACACACACACACACACACACACACACCATTTTGTATTATCATATCTCGTATTACATTTGTGAAGCTTGGCATTTTGGCCTCAATGCGGACAACCTCCCGGGGAACGGGGACACCAACGAGTCGGATGCCATCATGGAGTTTCTGCATTATTACACTTTAAATATACCATTCAAATAAACCGCCAATGAAGACAATATTGTCGCGTATACGCACCTTGACCATTCGGAAAATGTCCTTACAGTCTCCAACAAGCGCTTCGCGAATGTGAACTTCAGCCATCTCCGCACGAGCAACACGAATCACTGTGATTTATTCCATTACTCACCGTGACTCAGACGTCACCTGTTGTACACAGCTCCTTTCCTATGCCATCTCCAGGCATTGCAAATCGTCATTTCTGGGCACCGAAGGGGGCTCGGCAGTGACGCACGCTGAAGGGGAGTACTCAGTTTTCACTCTCGTTGTTTTCTTGCTTTCTTGTTTGTTTTCTTGCTTTCTTGTTTGTTTGTTTGTTTGTCCGGACGATATCTCAGCCATCCTTTGAGCTAGGAAGCTAAAATTTCGGCACAATAGTGAGCAAGTCCTTTGTCAAAAACAGCATTTTTTGTTTTTTGATTAATCAATAAATTGAGGAGTTATTTAATTATTAGCGATTAATTAAGTACTTATTTAATTAAGCAAATTTCCTTTCTCTTCTGACCATTAACTCAGGCACCTTTTGAGTTAGGAAGCTGATATTTGGACATGCCAATGACCAGGTGATTTGGCTGCAAAGGCTATTTTTGATTTATTAATTAATCAATTAATCAATTAATCGATTAATTATTTAATTATTCGATTAATGACTAAATTTTTTTTTTTCAGTTACAGATTCTGATGAAATGGTGGTGGTTTATGTGTTCTGTGACCGAATTGATTAATAATTTAATTTTTTTATGATTATTATTTATTTATTTTCATTATTAATCATTTATTTATTTTCTTTCTCATTTGGCCAATATCTCAGGCACCTTTTGAGCTCGGAAGCTAATATTTGGACATGACAGTGACCAAGTGATGTGGCTATCAATTATATTTTTGATTTATTGATTAATCATTTAATCGATTAATTATTTATTGATTAACCATTAATTATATATTTTTTTATTCATGACTTATTTAATTAAATTTCTAAAAGATCCATCTTTGGATGAAGCATAAGTGGTTTAGTTATGCTATTAGCCAATTGATTAAGAAAATAATTTGTGATAATATTTTATTAATTTTAATTATACAATTAATCAATCAATTAGTGTACACCTCTCCCTCCCAATGCAGCCTCAATGAGCTGCACTGCGGTATTGCCGGGCGCCGGAGGTGCCCCGGCAATGCCGCGCTGCAGCATATTTAATTATTTGGCATGGGGGCGGTGTACTTTGAATGTATGTGTACTTGTTTATGCTTCTTTTCTGGGTGTTTGATGTTTCTTTAAATATATCAATATTGTTACAGACACGACTTTGATGTTAAGATGGGCCGAGCGGAATGGCCGTCGTGTCCGCACAAATTACCCGATTGTACTCGAACGTTGACGAAGCCACGCCACGCTGGCTCAATAAGGGAAAAGAAGACACACGGCTGGATTATAATGACAGACACCAATGTTTCGATTCTCAAGTATATTCGTACGGAAAGGTTAGATTACAGGGGCTAGAGGTATATCACAGGAAGACAGGCACTTAGACACACTCTTATATTGACCCCGGACAGACGACAGATAAACGGGACAACGGCTGACTCACACGGGGGTTGATGGCAGGGAAAGGCAGGTATCGGTGGCTCCAGGTGCACCTGGGCTCGGGGCAGAATCAACACGGTTCGGTCCGGTCCAAAGATGCGGGGAGGTCACAGCGCTCGGAGGTAACGTTCTTTCACAGGCGGGTTCTCTTCCTCTCAGCGATCGCAGGCAACGTTCTTTCTCAGGCGGGGCGCATCTGACTCAGCGCGCGCAGGTACTTCTTTCTCCAGCTGGGGGCGCATCTCTCCTCACTTCCGGTAAGTCGCCACGTATATCCGGCGGGGAGTGACACGCCCTCGGCTCGCAAGCGCCGCCCCAGATGGAATCGGTCCGCCCTTCTGATTGGGTGCGGGGGGTTACCAGGCTCCGCCCTTGAGGAGGAGCTGACAGCCAGCCCCTCCGTGGTAACCCCGTGGAGCGCGTGGTCAATGGCGCTAATCGAGCCGGTGTGAGGACGCATCCTCCCCCGCGCCGCCGCCATCTCCTCTGTTGTTGTTGTAATTGTTGGGGAAGAAGATGGAAAGAGGTATGGGAAAGGTCCTAAACTCACTACTGATGCCATATAATCACATTCTGGTGCAACGAAGAGTCAGAATTAATGGAAACGAGTCCTTAACTGACATAGATTAAGAATAACTAGCAAGATGTCCGAAAGTTGTCTACGTGTGGTGCGGTGGACCTGGGCACGACATTTAATGGGGGAATAAGGGGAAGGTCGGCTCTACTGAGTGTTATTTACATGCAATGGGACTAGGGAATGGGGGATTGGGGAAAGTTGGGGAGTATTGGAGAAATAGGGGAATATTTACAAGCGGATATGGAGGCCAAATTCCATATTCGCAACATTGCACCCTTCTCTACCCTCGGGGCGTCCCGACCCGATAAATTTTTACCTAGTTTAGTGTGGCACTCAGATGTAGTCCCTCTACTATTAACTCTACCCTGAGTGCGACAGTTTTACAGATGTTCACAAATGAGTAAATATGTCCCCCTGCGACGTTGCACCCTTCTCCTCACAGAAACACACCCACAGGATAACCGAATCCGGAAAGAATTCTCAAACTACACATACAGCCGGTAGGGAGCATTATTTACAAGACTACGCTGCTATTTACACTACGATCCAGGACCTGTTTTTGGAGGAACACATGCAGATGTTATGCATAGAGAGAGCGCGCTTGCCAACATCGATACACCAACCCACGAGTGCTCTGTGGCCGACGGCCTTTAATAACGTGCAGAGCACCCTTCCCGAGCATCAAAAGCACCACCCCACCACCAATCGGTGCAGTCACCATTGTTCATCGGAATAAAAATAAATTCGACAACCCCTAACCCTGCAGGTGTCTCTTGCTCTTCTTGTGGTGCACTTGGTGTTAACTAAAAGTGGTTCACCTGTATGGCATAGGTGCCACGTTGACCCATAGGTCCATCCCCGGGTGGTGCTTGGCCGCAAACGAACTGCGGTCCATTGTGGGTGGCCACAAACATTGCGGTCCATATGGTGTATCGATCCCGGCAGCAAACAGCGAAAGTGCAGGCCCACAACTGCGCAGCCAGCACCTCTCTCTCCTCTCTCTCTACCCCAAAGCCAGATCCTCGGAGGTGGGAGACAAAAGAAGCAGACAAGTGAGTAAGGTGGTAAGGGCGCAAAAGTGCACGCAATGTAAGGTGATGCACACTGGGGGCACATGGGAACCAGGTGAGACAGGTACGTTCCTATCGTACGCCCCCCCCCCCCCCCCCACCAGGTAACCTACATGGCCCCTCCCTTACCCCTTACTGTATCCACAAAACACAACACTACCCATAAACATCTACTTTACAAATCAACAAACATCCCTACTGTCTTCCCCGTTCCTCCCATAAACCAAATTCGTCTTCTCTCCCTCCTAACCAATCAAATTTGCCATTTTCAACTCTCATCAAAATTTGCCATTTTCAACTCAACATCAAAATTTGCCATTACCAATTCAACATCAGTCCCTCCTAGGGAGGGAGAGATGGAATCACCCCAATGTCTCATCCACGTCGTGATGCGTCTCACAAATCCACACAGCAATCTCATTTCCTGCAACAAACAAAGAAAACACAGGTGTGGAGTCATCATCATCACCACAGGTAAGTGGCTGCGTATGGTGCGACAGGTTCATCAATCCTAACTATTTCCTAAATGACTTTAACAACTTTACACTACCCGGGGTCTTTCTCCGGCCAAACCATTGGCCCTCTTACACTATGGGTTCTAAAAACCAATTCCCATTGGCCAAACTGTGGTGCTTTCCAATTTGGGGTCTCACTCCCCCGATTCATCTCTCGGTGCCCTCGCACAATTTCAGGGCTGCGACGTGTACCTCTCCCAGTGGGTCTACCCACCTGCACACCTCCACCACTGCAGTTGCCTCCGAGCTTACCTGCTCCTTACTCTAACCTAACTACCTGGGGAAGGCCCTCTGGCGCTCTCCCCACTCGGTGCCCTCTCTGGCACTGGGCTGCCCGATCCACACCCGGGATCCTCAGGCACCCACTCACAACTACCAGCTCCCAGAGCCCACCTGCGGCCTCACCTGGCCGACATCCTCACAGTGGTGGAATGCCCAACCAACTACACACACTAACAGGCTACACGCCCAGCCATTTCCACGACACTAATGCACCCATCCATGTACCATTCTTTCACCCGCACCACAAATGCCAATATCCAACCACAATTTACCTGTACCCTCTACCTAACACTTACACTACCCGCCCCGGGTATCCGTGATGGGGGTCCACTCTTCCCCCATTCACACCTTCGCACCATGCACACCACTCCGTACCACTTACCCCATGTATTCCACACACCTGTACTTGCACACCTGTGCTCTCACACCTGGTGCCACCTGCACCCTTCTCTCCCCAAGCGCATTCGCGCTGATCCACACACTCACTACTCATACACTGCTCCACACACCTGTCCAGTTGCACACCTGTGCAATCACACCTGTTCAATTCTCACACACACGGCATCATCTCAGCTAACTACTCCCTTCTGAAACTTGCGCTTCCCAGTCGTCCCTTTAAACTATTGCGCTCCCTCGTCATTATCATCCACACTAAACTACCTGCGTCTCCACTACAGGTATCAGTCACTAACTAAACTTAACGTCACCTAATGTCAATCTCTTCTAGATCCCTACAATATAACCTAACCCACCCGGGCTAGTTTTCACTGCCATACACCCCATAAACTATTGCTCCTTTGCCCCCACCTGTGAGGGATGGTGGATTTGCCATCCCACCACATCGGGGGTCTCTCACTACCAATTTCCCTCGTCCAAATCCAACAATTCAAAAATTTTCCAATCACTGCCCATCATCTGCCAATCACTACTGCCAATCCTTTGCCAATCATCAAATTTTGTTTTTCTCTAATTTCGGGGCCAAAACACTAACCTCATCACCCAGTCTACTCAATAATGCCTCTCGGTGCGCCAATTCCTGTCCAAAGCCCGGCTTTGTAAAGCCAAGCAATGGATGCGGGTTGTTTTGTGCCAGCGGCTGGATGCGTCCGGCATTCGGTGCAGGGACGGGGGCTTACCCGTGCCGAGATCCCACGCACCATCTCGGCACGGAGCCATCCAATGTCCCGATCTCGACCTGCCGGACTGCCTCAACAAAAAGTGGTCGCCATGACGACCCTTTCTATCGGGCTGCCCGCTCCGCCTAGTGGAGCACGGACGCGGCCGTTCAAAGCGAGGCCCAGCACGCACCGAGGGCCCGATTCGGCTATAAGTCGTTCTAAACTCTACCCCGTCTAACGTCGATGCTTCACCTGGACGCTTACACCCCGCAGCCCGTTCCTTGCTCACACATCCAGCCGTACCTTTCCTTACACACCCAGGTACACCCATTCCACTCACAGCCTTGGTCACACACCTGACCACCGAACACTTTGGCACACATTCGTTGCTCGCACACCTCACCAATACACCTCTTCGCGCCCCCTCCTCGGTCACCTCCTCTGTGACAATCACAGGTGTGCTCTCATTCGCACACCCAACCACGTGCCTCACCACCAACTCCAGCGTGCATTCCCACTCACGCTCTACCATTCCAGGTGTGCATCCTTCCATCCCAGGTGTACATCCTCGCTCACCTGTCACAACTAACTCACGCTCCATGTCACTCTCACTACTTTCACCTCCATTCCTGACAGCGCACTCACCCTTACTCTTGACAGCGCACTCTTTCCTCGTGCACCTGTCCGTCACACACCTTTCTCGCGCACACTCTCCCGTTACACCCTCTGTAACACTCACCACAGGTGGACACTCTTCCTTACTTCTGACAGCGCACTCTTTCCTCATGCACCTGTCCGTCACACACCTTTCTCGCGCTCTCTCTCCCGTCACACCCTCTGCAACACTTACCACACCGCGCTTCCATGTGCCCCCTCGCACACGCGCTTCGACCGGCTCACTCTCGCCAGCACCCTCACTCCTTGGCACACACTTTTTCCTCACACACCCCAGAGTCGGACTTTCTCGCACACCTCCTCTTTCGCACACCAGACCTGTCGCACACTTCACCAACGGCCTCTCACGAACACCCGGGTCTATCTCGACCCCCAAGCTTCTTAAATCCCCTGGCGCATCATACGCACGACCATATTGGTCACCACTTACACCGGGTCCTCTTCCTCTTCGCTTCTCCTCCATCACCTGCGAATCCCTCATCCGGTTAATGAGCACATCATCACGATCCAAACACAGACTTTGGACCAATTCTTTTATCTCCTCTTTTATCTCTTTCTTATCCCCTCTCCGTCGCTTCTTAATTTCGCTCATCCCTTCTTCCACTTCTTCTAATTTGTGCTTCACCTCTTTTATTCCCCGGTACGTCTCCTCAAGCTCATCCTCTAAGGCTACCTTGACCGTTTCCATGTGCGTCCTCACCTGCCGGTCCTTCGTCTCCATAACCTCTATCACCTCGTCCAGCCTCGTTGTCAGTCCCTCACGTACCATCTGACACTCTTTTTTAATTACCCCTACGTCCTTTTTCATCTCCTTCTGCGTCGATTTTAACCCCTCTATTACCGCTGTGTTCTTCTTTACCTGTTCCCCCAACTCCTTTTGTCCCACTGTCAGTTGTTCTACTCCCAGCGTCAACTCCTCTATACCCCCTTGCAATTTTACAGTCCCCTTTCTCACCTCCTTCTCCATGCGCTCCTTACAGTGCCTCACCTCCTCGCGCACTCCTCCGACCTCCTCACTCACTCCTCTTCTGATCTCTTCTCCCATCACTTGCATCTCCTGCCCAGATGCCACCCTCATCTGCTCCATTTCCTCTCTGTGAGCATCCAGTTTGGCTTCTACCCCCATTCTGACCCCCTCTATCTGCTGCCCCATTTGGTTAACTTCCCTTTCCGCTTGGTCCCTCATGTCCCTCAATTTGCCTTCCATGGTGTTTTCTAACCCCTCTAACCCTTTTTGCATCCCTTCCATTTGATTCTCTTGAGCGGCCATTCTGTTTTCTACCCCCGTTAACCCCTCCTGTATTTCCCCTAATCTATCGTCTAATTTCCCAAATTTCATGTCTAATCCCTTAAAATTATTGTCTAATCCCTTAAAGTTATTGTCTAATCCCTCACTGGTACCCCTCGCTTCGTCCCTCATTACCCCTATTTTGCCCTCCAATCGCTCACCCTGAGCATCCATCCGGTTCCCCATTACCCCCATTTGGTCCTCCAATCGCTCACCCTGAGCATCCATCCGGTTCCCCATTCTGTTTGCCATTTCTTCATTATTCTGGGCCATAAGGGCCTTCATTTGTATAAAAAACAAGTTCCAATCCACCGGGGGCGCTGCCACGGTCGCCGGCGCGGTGACCAGCGAGGCGCCATTTTGCGTGCTTGCTACCCTCGCTGTTTCGCTCTCCTCACGTGTCTCAATTTGGTCCTGGACCGACCCTGCTTCACTCTCCCCTACCGGACCCCAGCCGTCTTGATCCGCCATAGCGCGACTTGCAAAATTCGAGTTTCGTAAAACAAATCCAATTTTTTTTTTTTTTTCGTTATAATTTCGGCGAGCGCAGTAACCGCGGGACCGCGCTCCGAATCGATTCGGTCGAGCGCCGTACGCGCTCCGGCTCGATTTTCCCTCCCAAAATTTGGGCCTAACTAATTTAGTCCCGGGTCCGAATCTCACTCCTCGACACCAATTGTTACAGACACGACTTTGATGTTAAGATGGGCCGAGCGGAATGGCCGTCGTGTCCGCACAAATTACCCGATTGTACTCGAACGTTGACGAAGCCGCGCCACGCTGGCTCAATAAGGGAAAAGAAGACACACGGCTGGATTATAATGACAGACACCAATGTTTCGATTCTCAAGTATATTCGTACGGAAAGGTTAGATTACAGGGGCTAGAGGTATATCACAGGAAGACAGGCACTTAGACACACTCTTATATTGACCCCGGACAGACGACAGATAAACGGGACAACGGCTGACTCACACGGGGGTTGATGGCAGGGAAAGGCAGGTATCGGTGGCTCCAGGTGCACCTGGGCTCGGGGCAGAATCAACACGGTTCGGTCCGGTCCAAAGATGCGGGGAGGTCACAGCGCTCGGAGGTAACGTTCTTTCACAGGCGGGTTCTCTTCCTCTCAGCGATCGCAGGCAACGTTCTTTCTCAGGCGGGGCGCATCTGACTCAGCGCGCGCAGGTACTTCTTTCTCCAGCTGGGGGCGCATCTCTCCTTACTTCCGGTAAGTCGCCACGTATATCCGGCGGGGAGTGACACGCCCTCGGCTCGCTAGCGCCGCCCCAGATGGAATCGGTCCGCCCTTCTGATTGGGTGCGGGGGGTTACCAGGCTCCGCCCTTGAGGAGGAGCTGACAGCCAGCCCCTCCGTGGTAACCCCGTGGAGCGCGTGGTCAATGGCGCTAATCGAGCCGGTGTGAGGACGCAGCCTCCCCCGCGCCGCCGCCATCTCCTCTGTTGTTGTTGTAATTGTTGGGGAAGAAGATGGAAGGAGGTATGGGAAAGGTCCTAAACTCACTACTGATGCCATATAATCACATTCTGGTGCAACGAAGAGTCAGAATTAATGGAAACGAGTCCTTAACTGACATAGATTAAGAATAACTAGCAAGATGTCCGAAAGTTGTCTACGTGTGGTGCGGTGGACCTGGGCACGACATTTAATGGGGGAATAAGGGGAAGGTCGGCTCTACTGAGTGTTATCTATCTATAATTCCAGTAATCTCTGTACGTCTGTACGTCTGTACGTTTGTCTGTGACCGCTGTTTCTCGACAACTACCGGTCCGATATACTTGAAACTTGCCAGGTATATTGCTGGGGACCCGAGGATGTGCCTTTTCAAGGTTTGAAATTAATCGGACAAGTACTTACCGAGCTATGGCGATTTAGCCGTTCGCCGTTCGCTTTGCCGTTGCGAATGGACCAAACCATTCATGTAAATAGAGGGGGGGGGGGGGGGTTCTGTGGTCGTTCGCTTTGGCTTTGCGAATGGACCAAACCATTCATGTAAATAGAGGGGGGGGTTCTGTGGTCGTTCGCTTTGGCTTTGCGAATGGACCAAACCATTCATGTAAATAGAGGGGGGGGGGGGTTCTGTGGTCGTTGCGAATGGACCAAACCATTGTTTTTTTTTTGCAGTTTTTTTTTTTTTTGCAGTTTTTTTTTTTTTTGCAGTTTTTTTTTTTTTGCAAGGAACGGGCACCCACGTACGGGCACGTCCTAGCTTATATATAGTACGGGCATGCCCTAGTTTACATGCAATGGGACTAGGGAATGGGGGATTGGGGAAAGTTGGGGAGTATTGGAGAAATAGGGGAATATTTACAAGCGGATATGGAGGCCAAATTCCATATTCGCAACAATATATTAAAGCGCGATGCTGAGCACGCTAATGCTTACGCAAAGAGCAAGCGGACAACGCGGTTCATAAAAGAGTCTTTATTCAAAGTACTCAAACTGCAGCACTCAGCTGCTCAGGGCTGCGCGCTCCGCGTATATCGTGAGGCCACGCCTCTCTCCCTGGCGTGGCCCATCCCCACTTGGTGTGCGGGGTGATGTCACCGCGTCAGTGCTTTCGTGTCCGCCACAATATAGCAAATACGTTATATATTTATTTTTTAACGAGTAGAGTACCCACAGGGAGGGGCAAGGGGGAAGGGGTAGATGGAGTGACCACCCCGGGGTCCAGTCCGACTACTACTATGGGCCAAAATTAATTATTTCTTAAATGACGATAAAACACGGTGGACAGCTTCATTTTGTGTCTCACTCCAAGCCAATCAAGATGACTCCCTTGCGTGCTGTTGTCATGGGCAGTAAAACCCTTCCCTCCCTCGTGAAATAAATTACTGTGGGAACAATTTGGATCATGATAATCGTAATGATGGTGATGACGTGATGATGTAAATGAACACATGAATGTTGGCCAAACCCCATCCGCATGAAATGGGTTAAGAAACAAATCCGCCTTTACACCATAAGAGAACTGTGTGTGTGTGTGTGTGTGTATGTGTATATGTATGTGTATATATGTGTATGTGTGTGTGTATGTGTATGTGTGTGTGTGTGTGTGTATATATGTGTATGTGTGTGTGTGTGTGTGTGTGTGTGTGTATCTATATGTATATATATGTGTATGTGTGTGTGTATGTGTGTGTGTGTGCATGTATATATATATATATATATATATATATATATATATATATATATATATATTGTTGCGAATATGGAATTTGGCCTCCATATCCGCTTGTAAATATTCCCCTATTTCCCCAATACTCCCCAACTATCCCCAATCCGCCATTCCCTAGTCCCATTGCCTGTAAATAACACTCTGTAGAACCGACCTTCCCCTTTTTCCCCCATTAAATGTCGTGCCTAGGTCCACCGCATCTCACGTAGACAACTTTCGGACATCTTGCTAGTTATTCTTAGTCTATGTCAGTTAAGGACTCGTTTCCATTAATTCTGACTCTTCGTTGCACCAGAATGTGATTATATGGCACCAGTAGTGAGTTTAGGACCTTCCCATGCCTCCTCCCGTCTTCTTCCCCAAACAACAGCAACAACAACAACTACAGCTACAACAACAACGACAACAACGGCGCGCGGGGGGAGTGTGCGTCCTCACACCGGCTCGGTTAGCCGCCATGACCATGCGCTCCACGGGGTTACCACGAAGGGGCTCCCTGTCAGCCCCTCGTCAAGGGTGGAGCCGGTAACCCCCCCCGCACACACCCAATGAGAAGCAACGAGCCGAGGGCGTGTCACTCCCCGCCGGAGATACGCAGCCACTTGCCGGACGTGACGTGAGATGCGCCCCGAGCTTGAAGAGGAAGAACCAGTCGTGACCTCCGAGCGCTGTGACCTCCCTGCATCTACTGGACCGTACAGTACCCTGTCCTTGAGCCAAGAGTGCACCTTGAGCCATCGATACCCGCTTTCCTTGCCATCAATCCCCGTGTGAGTCAGCCTTGTCCCGTTTATCTGTCGTCTGTTGGGGTTAATATAAGAGTGTGTCTAAGTGCCTGTCTTTCTATGATGTCCCTCTTGTAGTTGTAATCTAACCTTCCGCCTTAATATAATCTCCTCCGGAGGTCTTGAGAACCGTATCCCTGGTGTCGTGTCATTTTAATCCCAGCCGTGTGTCTTTTCCTTCATTGATCTAGCGTAGCGCGATTAGTCAACGTTCGGGTATAATCGGGTAACTTGTGCAGACGTGGTCATACCAAACCGCTCGGTAAATAACATCTAAGCCGCGTCTGTAACAATTGGTGTCGAGGAGTGGGATTCGGACCCGGGACTAAATTTATTAGGCCCAAATTTGTAGTAGAATCGATTCGGAGCGCGTTTCCCGCGCGAAATTATAATGGCGAAATTTGAATTTGTTATACGAAAATAAAAACCCGAATTTTGAAAGTCGCGCTATGGCAGACCAAGACAGCTGGGGTCCGGTAGAGGAGAGTGAGGCAGGGTCGGTCCAGGACCAAATTGAGGGACGCGAGGAGAGCGAAGCAGTGAGGGTAGCAGGTTCGCAAAATAGCGCCGTCACGCACGAAGTAGCGGGCGCACAAAATGGCGCCTCGCAGATGGCCACGGCGTCCACGCCCGCGACCGTGGCAGCGCCCCTGGTGGATTTGAACCTTTTTTTTTCTACAAATGAAGGCCCTTATGGCCCAGAATAGTGAGCAAATGAGGGCTAATAGTGAGCGATTGGAGGGCCAAATGGGGGTAATGAGGGACGAAGCGAGGGCTCGGAGTGAGCAATTGGGGGTAATGGGAAACCAAATGGGGGTAATGGGAAACCAAATGGGGGTAATGAGGGACGAAGCGAGGGGTACCGGTGAGGGGTTAGACAATAATTTTAAGGAGTTAGACAAGAAATTTGGGAAGTTAGACAATAATTTTGAGGGGTTAGACAACGGGATAAAAGAGGTGAGAAATGGGTTAATAGGGTTAGAAAACAGTATGGAAGGCAAATTGAGGGACATGAGGGACCAAGCGGAAAGGGAAGTTAACCAAATGGGGCAGCAGATAGAGGGGGTCAGAATGGGGGTAGAAACCAAACTGGATGCTCAAAGGGAGGAAATGGAGCAGATGAGGGTGGCATCTGGGCAGGAGATGCAAGTGATGGGAGAGGAGATCAGAAGAGGAGTGAGTGAGGAGGTCGGAGGAGTGCGCGAGGAGGTGAGGCACTGTAAGGAGCGCATGGAGAAGGAGGTGAGAAAGGGGACTGTAAAATTGCAAGGTGGTATAGAGGAGTTGACGCTGGGAGTAGAACAACTGACAGTGGGACAAAAGGAGTTGGGGGACCAGGTAAAGAAGAACACAGCGGTAATAGAGGGTTTAAAATCGACACAGAAGGAGATGAAAAAGGACGTAGGGGTAATTAAAAAAGAGTGTCAGACGGTACATGAGGACCTGACGAGGAAAATGGACAAGGTGGTAGAGGTGATGGAGGTTAAAGAGCGGGAGGTGCGGGAGCACATAGAAAAAAATAAAGTGGAGTTAGAGGAAGAACTTAAAGGGGCGCACGAAGAGGATGAAGGAGGTGAAGCAGAAATTAGAAGAAGTGGAAGAAGGGGTGAGCGAAATTAAGAAGCGACGGAGAGAGGATAAGAAAGAGATAAAAGAGGAGATAAAAGAATTGGTCCAAAGTCTGTGTTTGGATCGTGATGATGTGCCCATTAACCGGATGAGGGATTCGCAGGTGATGGAGGAGAAGCGAAGAGGAAGAGGACCCGGTGTAAGTGGTGACCAATATGGTCGTGCGTATGATGCGCCAGGGGATTTAAGAAGCTTGGGGGTCGAGATGGACCCGGGTGTTCGTGAGAGGCCGTTGGTGAAGTGTGCGACAGGTCTGGTGTGCGAAAGAGGAGGTGTGCGAGAAAGTCCGACTCTGGGGTGTGTGAGGAAAAAGTGCGTGCCAAGGAGTGAGGGTGCTGGCGAGAGTGAGTCGGTCGTAGCGCGTGTGCGAGGGGGCACATGGAAGCGCGGTGTGGTAAGTGTTACAGAGGGTGTGACGGGAGAGTGTGCGCGAGAAAGGTGTGTGACGGACAGGTGCATGGGAAAGAGTGCGCTGTCAAAAGTAAGGAAGAATGCACACCTGTGGTGAGTGTTACAGAGGGTGTAACGGGAGAGTGTGCGCGAGAAAGGTGTGTAACGGACAGGTGCATGAGGAAAGAGTGCGCTGTCAAGAGTAAGGGTGAGTGCGCTGTCAAGAATGGAGGTGAGAGTAGTAAGAGTGACACGGAGCGTGAGTTGGTTGTGACAGGTGAGCGAGGATGTACACCTGGGATGGCAGGATGCACACCTGGAATGGTAGAGCGTGAGTGGGAATGCACGCTGGAGTTGGTGGTGAGGCACGTGGTTGGGTGTGCGAATGAGAGCACACCTGTGATTGTCACAGAGGAGGTGACAGAGGAGAGGGCGCGAAGAGGTGTGTTGGTGAGGTGTGCTACCAACGAATGTGTGCCAAAGTGTTCGGTGGTCAGGTGTGTGACCAAGGCTGTGAGTGGAATGAGGGTACCTGGGTGTGTAAGGAAAGGTACGAGGAGCATGGGCACGGCTGGATGTGTGAGCAAGGAACGGGCTGCGGGGTGTAAGCATGCAGGTGAAGCATCGACGTTACACGGGTTAGAGGTTAGGTCGACTTTTAGCCGAATCGGGCCCTCGGTGCGTGCTGGGCCTCGCTTTGAACGGCCGCGTCCGTGCTCCACTAGGCGGAGCGGGCAGCCCGATAGAAAGGGTCGTCATGGCGACCACTTTTTGTTGAGGCAGTCCGGCAGGTCGAGATCGGGACATTGGATGGCTCCACGCCGAGATGGTGCGTGGGATCTCGGCCCGGGTAAGCCCCCGTCCCTGCACCGAGTGCCGGACGCATCCAGCCGCTGGCACCAAACAACCCGCATTCATGGCTTGGCTTTACGAAGCCGGGCTTTGGACAGGAATTGGCGCACCGAGAGGCATTAGTAAGTAGACGGGTTATGAGGATAGTGTTTTGGCCCCAAAATTAGAGAAAAACAAAATTTGATGATTGGCAAGGGATTGGCAGTAGTGATTGGCAGATGATGGGCAGTGATTGGCAAAATTTTTGATTTATTGAAATTTGATGTGCAAAATTGGTAGTGAGCGATGGGCCCGGTGGGTAAGGGGGGCATCCCTGCCACCCTTCCCATGGGGGGCAAAGGAGCAATAGCTTATGGGGTATATGGCAGTGAAAACTAGCCCGGGTGGGTTAGGTTATATTGATAGGGCCCTAGAAGATGACATTAGGTAACGTTAAGTTTAGTTAGTGACTGATACCTGTAGTGGGGACGCAGGTAGATTAGTGTGGATGATAATGACGTGGGTGGGAACGCAATAGTTTAAAGGGACGACTGGGAAGCGCAAGTTTCAGAAGGGAGTAGATAGCTGAGATGATGCCGTGTGTGTGAGAATTGAACAGGTGTGATTGCACAGGTGTGAAACTGGACAGGTGTGTGGAGCAGTGTGTGAGTAATGAGTGTTGTGGATCAGCGCGAATGCGCTTGGGGAGAGAAGGGTGCAGGTGGCACCAGGTGTGAGAGCACAGGTGTGCAGGTACAGGTGTGTGGAGAGAGTTGGAGTAAGTGGTACGGAGTGGTGTGCATGGTGCGAAGGTGTGGATGGGGGAAGAGTGGACCCCTTTCACGAGTACCCGGGGCGGGTAGTGTAAGTGTTAGGTAGAGGGTATAGGTAAATTGTGGTTGGATATTGGCATTTGTGGTGCGGTTGCAGAATGGTGTTGTGGATGGGTGCATTAGTGTTGTGGAAATGACTGGGCGTGTAGCCTGTTAGTATGTGTAGTTGGTTGGGCACTCCACCACTGTGAGGATGTCGGCCAGGTGAGGCCGCATGTGGGCTCTGGGAGCCGGTAGTTGTGAGTGGGTGCCTGAGGATCCCGGGTGTGGATCGGGCAGCCCAGTGCCAGAGAGGGCACCGAGTGGGGAGAGCGCCAGAGGGCCTTCCCCAGGTAGTTAGGTTAGGGTAAGGAGCAGGTAAGCTCGGAGGCAACTGCAGTGGTGGAGGTGTGCAGGTGGGTAGACCCGCTGGGAGAGGTACACGCCACAGCCCAGAAATTGTGCGAGGGCACCGGGAGATGAATCGGGGGAGTGAGACCCCAAATTGGAAAGCACCACAGTTTGGCCAATGGGAATTGGTTTTTAGAACCCATAGTGTAAGAGGGCCAATGGTTTGGCCGGAGAAAGACCCCGGGTAGTGTAAAGTTGTAAAGTCATTTAGGAAATAGTTAGGATTGATGAACCTGTCGCACCATACGCAGCCACTTACCTGTGGTGATGATGATGACTCCACACCTGTGTTTTCTTTGTTTGTGTTGCAGAAATGAGAATTGCTGCGAGGATTTGTGAGACGCATCACGACGTGGATGAGACATTGGGGTGATTCCATCTCTCCCTCCCTAGGAGGGACTGATGATGAATTGGTGATAGCAAATTATGATGTTGAGTTGGAGATGGCAAATTTTGATGAGAGTTGAAAATGGCAAATTTGATTGGTTAGGAGGGAGAGAAGACGAATTTGGTTTATGGGAGGAACGGGGAAGACAGTAGGGATGTTTGTTGATTTGTAAAGTAGCTGTTTATGGGTAGTGTTGTGTTTTGTGGAAACAGTAAGGGGTAAGGGAGGGGCCATGTAGGTTACCTGGTGGGGGGGGGGGGGCGTACGGTAGGAACGTACCTGTCTCACCTGGTTCCCATGTGCCCCCAGTGTGCATTACCTTGCATTGCGTGCACTTTTGCGCCCTTACCACCTTACTCACTTGTCTGCTTCTTTGTCTCCCACCTCCGAGGATCTGGCTTTGGGGCAGAGAGAGAGGAGAGAGAGGTGCTGGCTCCGCAGTTGTGGGCCTGCACTTTCGCTGCTTGCTGCTTGGATCGATACACCATATGGACCGCAATGTTTGTGGCCACCCACAATGGACCGCAGCTCTTATGCGGCCAAGCACCACCCGTGGATGGACCTATGGGTCAACGTGGCACCTATGCCATACAGGTGAACCACTAATAGTTGGCCCCCTGACGGCCACAATATATAAATGGACGCGGTTGGCGCCTTTCTTGATTTTTTAAAGAAGTAAGAAGGCCAAGTGCACCACACGAAGGCAAGACCAGCGGCAGAACATCGGCCGGCTGCGACACCACCGGTGATTTATAGACACTTTATTGGTGCACCGGATGGTGCTGACTGTGTGATGGGGTGGTGCTTTTGATGCTTGGAAGGGGTGCTCTGCACATTATTAAAGGCCGTAGGCCACAGAGCACTCGTGGGTTGGTGTATCGATGCTGGCATGCGTGCTCTCTCTATGCATAACATCTGCATGTGTCCCTCCAAAAAAACAGGTCCTGGATCGTAGTGTAAATAGCAGCGTAGTCTTGTAAATAATGCTCCCTACCGGCTGTATGTTTAGTTTGCGAATTCTTTCCGGATTCGGTTATCCTGTGGGTGTGTTTCTGAGAGGAGAAGGGTGCAACGTCGCAGGGGGACATATTTACTCATTTGTGAATATCTGTAAAACTGTCGCACTCAGGGTAGAGTTAATAGTAGTGGGAACTACATCTGAGTGCCACACTAAACTAGGTAAAAATTTATCGGGTTGGGACGCCCCGAGGGTAGAGAAGGGTGCAATGTTGCGAATATGGAATTTGGCTTCCATATCCGCTTGTAAATATTCCCCTATTTCCCCAATACTCCCCAACTATCCCCAACCCCCCATTCCCTAGTCCCATTGCCTGTAAATAACACTCTGTAGAACCGACCTTCCCCTTTTTCCCCCATTAAATGTCGTGCCCAGGTCCACCGCATCTCACGTAGACAACTTTCGGACATCTTGCTAGTTATTCTTAGTCTATGTCAGTTAAGGACTCGTTTCCATTAATTCTGACTCTTCGTTGCACCAGAATGTGATTATATGGCACCAGTAGTGAGTTTAGGACCTTCCCATGCCTCCTCCCGTCTTCTTCCCCAAACAACAGCAACAACAACAACTACAGCTACAACAACAACTACAACAACGGCGCGCGGGGGGAGTGTGCGTCCTCACACCGGCTCGGTTAGCCGCCATGACCATGCGCTCCACGGGGTTACCACGAAGGGGCTCCCTGTCAGCCCCTCGTCAAGGGTGGAGCCGGTAACCCCCCCGCACGCACCCAATGAGAAGCAACGAGCCGAGGGCGTGTCACTCCCCGCCGGAGATACGCAGCCACTTGCCGGACGTGACGTGAGATGCGCCCCGAGCTTGAAGAGGAAGAACCAGTCGTGACCTCCGAGCGCTGTGACCTCCCTGCATCTACTGGACCGTACAGTACCCTGTCCTTGAGCCAAGAGTGCACCTTGAGCCATCGATACCCGCTTTCCTTGCCATCAATCCCCGTGTGAGTCAGCCTTGTCCCGTTTATCTGTCGTCTGTTGGGGTTAATATAAGAATGTGTCTAAGTGCCTGTCTTTCTATGATGTCCCTCTTGTAGTTGTAATCTAACCTTCTGCCTTAATATAATCTCCTCCGGAGGTCTTGAGAACCGTATCCCTGGTGTCGTGTCATTTTAATCCCAGCCGTGTGTCTTTTCCTTCATTGATCTAGCGTAGCGCGATTAGTCAACGTTCGGGTATAATCGGGTAACTTGTGCAGACGTGGTCATACCAAACCGCTCGGTAAATAACATCTAAGCCGCGTCTGTAACAATATATATATATATATATATATATATATGTATATATATATATATATATGTATATATATATATATATATGTATATATATATATGTATGTATATATATATATATGTATGTATATATATATATATGTATGTATATATATATATATGTATATATATATATATATGTATATATCTATATATATATATATATATATATATATATATATATATATATATATATTATCAGTCACTATGCGACCTTCATATCATCAGTGGAGAACCGCCAGCAAGGTGTCCCATACAGCTGCTGCTGCACCTTGCTGGGAGCGATAAGCACCGCCTGCCACGTGGTAACGTTATCTCTGGTATCCACTCATCATATGGAGTCGACCTATATACATATATATATATATATATATATATATATATATATATATATATGTATACATATATATATATATATATATATGTATGTGTGTGTGTGTGTGTATATGTGTGTTTATATGTATGTGTGTGTATATATATATGTGTATGTGTGTGTGGATGTGTGTGTGGATGTGTGTGTGTGCATATAGGTATATGTGTGTGTATATATGTGTATGTGTGTGTGTGTGTGTGTGTGTGTGTGTGTGTATATATATATATATATATATATATATATATATATATGTCTGTGTGTATGTGTGTATATGTGTGCGTGTATATATGTGTGTATATTGCAAACTTGGCACTGTAGCGGTTACCGCTGGGTATACACAATCGCCTTGCACCTGCCGAGGACGCGGCCAGGGAGCGATCACCATGCCAGGCTTGCCCAGGCCGCCCGGACAGGCCCAGTCGCACCTCTCCCGGGCACGCCCGGACTCGCCTTTCCCGGGCTCGCCCGAGCCACCCGGGCACGCCCAGTCTCGCCTTTCCAGGGCTCGCCCAGGACGCCCGGGCATGCCCGCACTCGCCTTTCCAGCGCTCGCCCAGGACGCCCGGGCATGTCCAGACTCGCCTTTCCAGGGCTCGCCCAGGACGCCCGGGCACGCCCAGCCTCGCCTTTCCAGGGCTCGCCCAGGACGCCCGGGCATGCCCGCTCTCGCCTTTCCAGGGCTCGCCCAGGACGCCCGGGCACGTCCAGACTCGCCTTTCCAGGGCTCGCCCAGGATGCCCGGGCACGCCCGGTCTCGCCTTTCCCGGGCAAACGCTCCGGCATGATGTGTATATATATTGCTGCCCGATAAACGGGCTTTACAGAGTGTGCGGGGTTCTGTACGAATAAACATGCTTTGAACTCAACCAAATGGCCTCGTTCTCTCGCCGTCCACGACTCCTAAACTGGTGACCTCGTCTACCCCCGAACGGATTTGGGGGCTGCAAACGAACACGGCGGTTCCGATCGCGCTGCCGGAGTTTTGGCACCGACAAGCGGCCATGTGGTTCGCGCACCGCGCTCGGCTCCTCCTCTACGACGGGAGGGACGAGCCCGCTCCAGGACCCTCCGAAGGAACGCAGTTACGCGATGTGGGTGGCACTGCTGCTCATCTCTTGCGCGCGCTCTGACGTTCGCGGCACGGCTGCTTCGTTACCTTCGCGTGCACTGCTGTTCGTCACCTTCGCACGACTTCACTCTACGACTACTGCCGCCACTACTTCTCCGACCCTGCATCCTCGGGAGGCCCGCGAGGAACCTCGGCAGCCTCCCCCGAGGCCTTGACAAACCCCTCGGTTGGCTCAATCGCTTTTCGCGTGCACCAACGCCGAGCGCTGCTCGAGCCTTTTCGGCACTGCACCCGCGAACTGCAACCTCTGGAGGCCCGCGAGGATCCTCGGCAGCCTCCCCCGAGGCCTTGCCCAGCCCCTCCGTCGACTCAACCCCGGTCCTACGTCCCCCCAGCGCTTCGCACAGTGGAGTACGTCGCGGCGGGGCCGCCCCCGTCCACGGTTCCCCCCGCTCGACCACCCACCACCACACCGGACCCCCCCCTCCCCACGACCCTCCAGGGGTCGCTTCGGCCAGGTCATCAGGACCCCCCTTAAATTGATCCTGCCGGTGCAAGTCGATTCTGGAGGGGCGTGTGTAGCGGTTACCGCTGGGTATACACAATCGCCTTGCACCTGCCGAGGACGCGGCCAGGGAGTGATCACCATGCCGGGCTCGCCCAGGCCGCCCGGACAGGCCCAGATGCGCCTCTCCCGGGCATGCCCGGACTCGCCTTTCCCGGGCTCGCCCGAGCCGCCCGGGCACGCCCGGTCTCGCCTTTCCAGGGCTCGCCCAGGACGCCCGGGCATGCCCGCTCTTGCCTTTCCAGGGCTCGCCCAGGACGCCTGGGCACGTCCAGACTCACCTTTCCAGGGCTTGCCCAGGACGCCCGGGCACGCCCAGCCTCGCCTTTCCAGGGCTCGCCCAGGACGCCCGGGCATGCCCGCTCTCGCCTTTCCAGGGCTCACCCAGGACGCCCGGGCACGCCCAGCCTCGCCTTTCCAGGGCTTGCCCAGGACGCCCGGGCACGCCCGGTCTCGCCTTTCCCGGGCAAACGCTCCGGCATGATGTGTATATATATTACGGAGCGGAGCGCTGCTGCGCCGCGGACCATGGTGCCGTGGAGACGGGGAGGAACTCGCCCGGCACCCGCAGCGGTTGTCCGAAGACCAACTCCGCCGCGGATGCGCGCAGGTCGTCCTTGGGCACCGTCCGGAGGCCCAGCAGGACCCAGGGGAGCCTGTCGACCCAGCCGCCGTCGCGGAGGGTGGCCCGGAGCGCAGCCTTTAAGGAGCGGTAGAACCGCTCGCACAGGCCGTTGGCCTGGGGGTGATAGGCCGTGGTACGGTGCAGCTGGACACCGAGCCCCCGCGCGACCGCCCCCCAGAGCTCTGAGGTTGAACTGGGGGCCGCGGTCGGACGAGATGTCCGAGGGGGCGCCGAACTGGGCAACCCAGGTGGCGATGAACGCCTGCGCGACGTCCGCCGCCGTCGTCGCCGCCAAAGGCACGGCCTCCGGCCACCGGTTGATGCGGTCCACCATGGTGAGGACGTGGGTGAAACCCCGCGAGGGGGGCAGAGGTCCCACCAAGTCCACGTGAACGTGGTCGAACCGACGTTCGGGCACCGTAAACGGGGCCAACGGGGCCTGGGTGTGGCGGCGCACCTTCGCGTGCTGGCATGCGAGGCAAGTCCTGGTCCAATCGCGGACGACCTTCCGGAGGCCATGCCAGACGAACTTGTCGGCGACCAGCCTGTGGGAGGCCTTCGTGCCCGGGTGGGACAGGCTGTGGATGGCGTCAAAAATCCGTGGGCACGATGGGGCGAGGCCGCCCGAGGGAGACATCACACAAGAGGGCCATGCCTGCGCCGTCGAACGGCACCTCGGTGACGCGGAGGCCCGTGACGGCGGTCCGCAAGGCCTGGACGTCGGGGTCGGTGGTCTGGTCCGCCGCCATCCGGGCATAGTCGATGCCGAGGTGGACTGCGTGGGCGACGGACCGGGAAAGGCAATCCGCCACCGGGTTGTCCTTCCCCGCGACGTGCCGGATGTCCGTTTTGTACTCGGACATGGCCGAGAGGTAACGCTGCTCGGCGACCTTGGCCATCGCGAAGACCAGGGGCTTGTGGTCGACGAAGGCCGTGAACGAACGGCCCTCGAGCAGATGGTGAAAGTGCCTGACCGCCAGGTGGAGCCCGAGCAACTCGCTGTCGAAGGTACTGTACCGGCGTTCGTGCGGGCGAAGCTGCCGGCTGAAAAACGCCAGCGGTTGCCAAGCTCCACGCACCCATTGCTCGTGCACCGCGCCCACCGCGTAGTCCGACGCGTCGGTGGTGAGGGCGATCAGTGCATCGGGCGCCGGGTGCGCGAGCATGGTGGCATTAACCAAGGCGAGCTTCATGCCCGCGAACGCCGCATGCATCTGCTCGGTCCAAACAACGTCACCTTTGCCCGGCTTCCCCCGGAGGGCCTCGTGCAGGGGGCGCAGGAGCTGGGCGACGCGGGGCAGGAACCGATGGTAAAAGTTCACCATGCCCAGGAACTCCTGGAGTCCCCTGATCGTGAGGGGGCGCGGAAACCCCTTGACCGCCTCCACCTTTGCTGGTAAGGGGATGGCCCCGTGCCTGGTGACGCGGTGCCCCAAAAAGTCGATCTCGGCGACACCGAACCGGCACTTGGCGGGCTTCACGATCAGGCCATGCTGGCCCAGGCGTTCGAAGAGCGCGCGGAGATGGCGGAGGTGCTCTCCACGGGACGCGCTGGCGACGAGGATGTCGTCCAGGAAGACATAGACGAAATCCAGGTCGCGCAAGATGCTGTCCATCAGACGTTGGAACGGCTGAGCCGCATTCTTCAAACCGAAGGGCATCCGAAGGAACTCAAAGAGGCCGAATGGCGTAATGACAGCCGTCTTCGGGATGTCCTCCGGCCTGACGGGGACCTGGTCGTAGCTGCGTATGAGGTCCACCTTAGAGAAGCAGGACATGTTCACCAACCGGGCGGAAAAGTCCTGGATGTGGGGGACCGGGTATCGGTCGGGGGTGGTGGCATCGTTGAGGCGGCGGTAGTCCCCGCACGGCCGCCATCCCCCGCCAGGCTTCGGCACGATGTGTAGCGGCGACGCCCAAGCACTCTTGGAGCGCCGCACGATGCCCAGCCGCTCCAGCGTAGCGAACTCCGCTCTCGCCACCGTGAGCTTCGTTGGTTCGAGGCGGCGGGCCCGGACGTAGACCGGTGGCCCGACGGTGGGTATGTGATGTTCCACACCGTGCTTCACGGCCACCGCCGAGAAGGTGGGCTGCGTGAGGGCCGGGAAACTGGTGAGGAGGCGGGTGAACTCATCCGCTGCCGGAAGCATACAAACCAACCTCGCCGGGACCGAACCACTCAGCAAGCCGCTTGGCGAGCCGCTCGGTGAGCCGCTCAACGAGCTGCTCAGCGCGCAAGCAAGCGAGCTGAATGTTTCGACCTGGACGAGGCGTCTTCTTCACGTCTACCAACAACCCGTTTGCACAGAGGAAGTCCGCACCGAGCAATGCCATGGGCACGCTGGCGGTTACGAACGTCCACGTGAAGCGTTGCCCTCTGAACCGCAGGGAGAGGCAGCGCTTCCCGAACGTGCATATGGGTGTTCCGTTGGCTGCAAGCAACGCGGGCCCCGGCCCGCGGTTCGCTTGTCGGACGTAGAGGCAGGGATAACGCTCACCTGTGCACCTGTGTCGCATAGGAAGCGGCGCCCGGACACGGTGTCCGTTATAAAAAGAAGGCTGCTGGAATGGCCGACGCTCAGGGCCGCTACCGAGCGCCGGATTGGCAGTTTCCCGACTTGCCGAACGAGCACGGCGGCGACAATTCCTCGCCTGGAGGCCAAACCTGGCGTGGAAATGGCACCAGGTTTGCGGCGAAGGCGGAAGCCGCGGTTTTCGCGGTGGTGGTGGGCAGGGCGTGGCGGCGGCCACGCGGTGTGCATCAGCCTCGGGAACCCCGAGGTGTGGTGCATCAGCATCAGCGTCAGCCCCGGGATCCGCGACGGCCGCACCGAAGCTTGCCCGCGTGTCACACGCCGCGAAAAACTTGTCTGCCTCGACGGCCAGCGCACGGGGTTCCTTTATCTTGGAACCGGCCAACGCGAGGCGTACCTGGGCCGGTAGCTGGCGTAAAAAGAGCGCCCGGAATAAAAAAATCCGGTGCTTTGTCCCCCAGTAGCGACAGCATGTGGTCCATTCGGACCGATGGTCGCATGTCGCCGAGGTCGGGAAGGTCCAGGAGACGGTCGGCCCGTTCGTCCTCTGTGAGGCCGAACGTGGCGATGAGGCGACGCTTGAGCGCCTCGTACCTGTGGTCGGTCGGTGGGTTCCGCAGGACGGACACGACTCGGGCGGCTGTGCCGGGCCCGAGGGCGGCGATGACGTGGAAATAGCGCGGCTCGTCCGCCGTTATGCCACGAAGCTGAAACTGGGCTTCGGCCTGCATGAACCATATCTCCGCCTGAGCTTCCCAAAACTCAGGGAGTTTCACCGCTACCCCGTTGCTGCTTGTCATGGCGCGTTCTGTAGGTCAGCGTCGGCTGAACTAGTCGAAGGTCACCAATGTAGTGCGGTGCTATGCGCACGACTTGTCTTGCCAATAAAGGAAGCAACAACGTATGTAATCAAAGCGTCTTTATTCCAAGGATCAAACTATAGCACTGCCGTGCTCGGGGCTGTGTGCCCCGTGTATATCCCGAGGCCACGCCTACCCCTCGGGCGTGGCCGACACCCTCCTGGTGCGCGGAATGATGTCATTTTCTTTGAGTTTGTTCAGTTTGTTCTGAACAGTTTGTTCACGTCATTAAAAAGGTCTGGGTCTGAGGGGGTCTACAGTTTCGCCACTTTTGTCGAGCATATAAACGGAGACGGAGGACATGTCATAATTTCTACAGCGTGATCACCTCCGCCTTAATACTAATAGGTTAATAAAATAAAAATGCTGTTTGGATGCTCGCCTTGTCTCTCTGAATCCCTCGATTTTTGATACCTTCAGTCTCGTAAAGACTTTGCAATATGTTTGGTTATATTTGTACACAAATCTGTTTCTTTTAATTTTGAAATCCCGTCGATGTTGATCGATACTTTAAACGGTGCAATATATGGCTACCATGGCAGTATAGCTAGCATCTGTAACCGTTGTAGCTTTGACAAAGCATCGCTAATTATTTTGAATTTTTAAATTACGACTTTACGGGCGGTTTTTAAACGTATTGCTCATATTTAAAAGACTACGTCAATGCATGATTGAGGTCTGGAACTAAGGATTATTCCAAATGCTAATCGGAAAGGAAAATAATTAGGCAAGGTCCTAATTCACTTCAACTTCCGGTTTTACTTTCACGGGTCGTCATGACAGGTAATACCCATGCGGTGCTGGTTTTATTGGTGTTTTCGTCAATGTACTTAGTTTTATTTTATGATACATGATTATTTCCCAAGTCAGACTCTCGCGTTTTACTTCTCGTCAGCCGATGGCAGTGCACAATCACCAATAAACGTGCTACCGCTTGCCAAGCCAGCCGTTCCGTTGGAGTACTTGCTTAAGTGTTTTGAGCCACTTGGCGAGCGCTCTCCAAGCTCATTGGAAATGGAACTCCCCAGACTCCCGTGACAAGGGTTTAGTAATTTCTTCCCCACAAACATATATATATACACATACACATACATATACACACACACATATGATATATATACACACATACACATATATATACACACATACACATATATACACACATACACCCCCGCTAGCGCTAATTTCGGTCCCCTTGTGTTTTATACCCCCCCCCCCCCCTTCCCACGCCTCCTCCCCCCAAGCCCTCTCCCTCCCACACTTCTCCCTGCTCTCAAATGTTGTGGTTGTGTGTTGTGGTGTGCCCCTTCTCTCCCCATCTTGTCTTCCGCTCCCTCTTTTTGTATATTTTGTTTGTCTGGTTGATTTGTTTGTGAAATAAATGTTAGCTTTCACGAGCCTCGATTCAGTATACAAAAAAAAACAAAAAAAAAACACACACACACACACACACACACACACACACACACACACACACACACACACACATATATATACACACATACACATATATACATATATACACACATACACATATACACATATATACACACATACACACATACACATATATACATATATATACACACACACACACACACATATATATATTGTAACGATTTTGAGAAGTGTAACGGGTTTTGAGAAGTGTAACGGGTTTTGAGAAGTGTAACGGGTTTTGAGGAGTGTAACAATTTTGGAGGAAGGGTAACGGATGTGAAGAGTATGGTTTTGGTATGGTAACATCCTGGTAATGTAAATAATGGTCGCAGCCGTCCTCCTAATTAATTTCATAGAACATACACGCAGGTCACGATATATCTTTTAAATAGTGTATTTCCTTATTCCATGTAGGCTAAGTATGTGTTTTCCACTAGATTGACTTTGCATTGTATCAAACAAAATAAGCGTAGGCCCTTCCAATTTCCCCAAAACCTCCCTTCCATTTGCCTTCCGCATTTTGGTCGGTTTTTCTCTTCAACCACCATTGGCCACGAGGTAAGGTTGGAGAAGAAAGGCGTGTCTCCACCTCGTCAGAAGAGGGCAGGAGTGAACCGGCCCTAACAGCCAATCAACACCGCGGTGAGTGACCCGGTAGGCGTGCCCTCGGAGCCGGCGGCTTAATTCCGCCGGAGGTGATAAAAGCGACTGCAGGGGACTGCTTTACGAGTCCAGATGAGAGATGAAGAAGAGGCCTTGAGAGATACGCTGGGGGATGACCTGGAAGAGGAGCGCAATCCACCGCAAGCCCTACCTACCTACCTGCCTGCAATATCCCCTGTCGTGGGAGAGACGCGCTGAACGGAGGGAGACGGCTCCACCCCAGGAAGAGGAGCAGGTGTGCCGAGCCAGCGCGTGACGGCCGCGGATACGCGACGGAGGTTTTCCCGCCAAAACCGCGAGGGGTTGAAAGCTGCGGCCTCCGACCTTGCCTTCCTCTCAAGCAAGCAACCTCGAGCCATTACCTGCCTGCAATATCCACCGTGTGAGTGTGAACGTCCTGTCCTACTCGTTTGTCTTGGGGATTAAGTAAATGAAATAGAATAAGTTAACAATGCACTGTGTGACTGCTCTTTTCCATCTATTGCTGTAAATAATATTGGTCGCTCTAAAATATTGCTTGTGTGTGTATAATAAATCTGTTCTTCCTCCAAACTCTGTCTTTCTTCTCTCTTCTTCTCTTTCGGTCGCTTTAGAGGTTTCCCAATTGAATATCTGTAGCGCGATTAGTCAACGTTCGGGTGGAATCGGGTTCTAATCGGGGAGTAACTGTTCGGACGCGGTTAAATACACCACCGCTCGGTAAAATAACATCCAAAAACCGTGTCCGTAACAATTGGTAGTCAGGAGGTGGGATTCGAACCTGGGACTAAATTTATTTAGCCCAAATTTTGGACACCAATTGTGTTAGTACCGTAACAATTGGTGTCGGGGAGTGAGATCGACCCGGAGCGCGCTGCACGCGCTCAAAATTATAAAGCGGACGAAATTGTGTTGTTTTATAAAACCCGAATTTTGAGATCGCGCCATGGACAATCAAGGCGATCGGATGTCGGTGGGGGAGATAGACGGGTTAGGGGTAACCCAGGAACTAGGGGAAATGTATGTGGAAGAAAGGGAGGAGGAGAGCAATGAGGAGGCGGTTGAGGGGGTGTCAGACGCGCAAAATGGCGTCCTCGCGCACGTGGGTGTAGCGGCACCAAATTTTGCCACGCCCGCGACCGTGGTAGCGCCCCTGGTGGATTCAAACCTTTTGTTGCTACAAATCGGGGCCCTTATGGACAAAATGAGGGACGAAGCGAGGGCTAATAGTGAGCGATTAGAGGGCCAAATGGGGGCAATGGGGGGAAAAATGGGGGAAATGGGGGAACGGCTAGAAGCTAAATTTGAGGGGTTAGACAATAATTTTAAGGAGTTAGACAAGAAATTTGAGGGGTTAGACAATGGGATAGAAGGAGTGAAACATGGGTTAACGGGGGTGGAAAACAGAATGGCTGCCCAGGAGAATCAGTTAGAGGGGGTGAAAAATGGGCTAATGGGGTTAGAAAATAGGATGGAGGACAAATTGCGGGAAATAGGGGAACAATCCGCCCGGGAAATCGAACAGATGGGGAACCAGATGGAGGAGGTGAAGGAGGAGATACGACGAGGTGTAAGTGAGGAGGTCTCTGGGCTACGCGAGGAGGTAAAGCGAGGCGAAAAGCGTATAGAGAAAGAGGTGAGAAATAATACGGCAAAGTTACAAGGGGGAATAGAAGATCTGACGGAGGAGGTGGAGCAGCTGACAGAGGGACAAACTAAGTTAGTGGAGCAGGTTCAAAAGAACACTGCGGTACTAGGAGGGTTGAAGGCGACACAAAAAGAAATTAAAAACGAATTAATAGCGACGCAGAGGCAATGTCAGATGGTACGGGAGGAACTGACAATGAGGGTGGACGAGGTGACAGAGATAATGGAGACAAAGGACCGGCAGGTGAGGATGCACATAGAGACGGTCACGGTAGCCTTAGAGGACGAACTTGAGGGGACGCACCGAGAAATAAAAGAGGTTAAACAAAAATTAGAGGAAGTGGGAGAAGAGGTGAGTGAAATTAAGAAGAGACGGAGGGAAACTAAGAGGGAGATAAAGGAGGAAGTCATGGAATATGTACAAGGTCTGTGTTCAAATCATGATGCGGTGCTCACTGACCAAATAAAAAGTTTGCAGGTGGCGGAGGAGGTGCGACGAGGTACGGAGGTGAGTGGCAATGTACATGATGTGAGGGGAGATTCAGTCGGCTTGGGGATTGGTTTGGATCCGGGTGTTCGTGAAAGGCCGTTGGTGAAGTGTGTGACAGGTCAGGTGTGCGAAAAAAGAGGTGTGCGAGAATGTCCGACCATGGGGTGTGTGAGGAAAAAGTGCACGCCGAGGAGTGAGTGTGCCGTCAGGAGTGAGCCGGTCGGAGCGCGTGTGCGAGGGGGTACATGGAAGCGCGGTGTGGTGAGTGTTACGGAGGAAGTAACGAGAGAGTGTACACCTGTGGGGAGTGTTACAGAGGATGTAACGAGGAAGTGTACGCCTGTGGTGAGTGTTACAGAGGATGTAACGGGAGGGTGTGCGCGAGAAAGGTGTGTAACGGACGGGTGCATGGGGAAAGCGCATGCTGTCAAGAGTAAGGGAGAATGCATGCCTGTGGTGAGTGTTACGGAGGAAGTAACGAAGAAGTGTGCGCGAGAAAGGTGTGTGACGGACGGGTGCATGGGGAAAGCGCATGCTGTCAAGAGTAAGGGTGAGTGCGCGACCGAGAGTGGAGGTGAGAGTAGTGAGAGTGACAAGGAGAGTGAGCTGGTTGTGACAGGTGAGCGAGGATGTACACATGGAATAGAAGGATGCACACCTGGAATGGTAGAGCGTGAGTGGGAATGCACGCTGGAATTGGTAGTGAGACACGTGGTTGGGTGTGCGGGTGAGGGCACACCTGTGATTGTCACAAAGGAGGTGACCGAGGAGGGGGCGCGAAGCGGTGTATTGGTGAGGTGTGCGAGCAACGAATGTGTGCCAAAGTGGTCGGTGGTCAGGTGTGTGACCAAGTCGGTGAGCGGAATGAGTGTACCGAGGTGTGAAAGAAAAGGTACGAGGAGAATGGGAACGGCTGCATGTATGAGCAAGAAAGAGGTAGCGTATGCATGTAGGCCTGCAGGTGAAGCGTCGACGGTAACCGGGTTAAAGGTTAGGTCGACTTTTAGCCGGATCGGGCCCTCGGTGCGTGCCGGGCTTCGCGTGCCGCGAGAACCAGCGGAGATCCGAGCCACGGCGGGTTCGAAAGGACCGCCGTGCGCGATCCACGCTGGGCCTCGCGTGGAGCGGCCGCGTCCGGGCTCCACAAGGCGGAGCGGGCAGCTCGATAGGAAGGGTCGTCATGGCGACCACTTTCTATTGAGACGTGCCGGCAGGTCGAGATCGGGACATTGGATGGCTCCACGCCGAAGTGGTGCATGGGATCTCGGCCCGGGTAAGCCTCCGTCCCTGCCCGGAATGCGGGACGTATCCAGCCGCTGGCACAAAACGACCCGCGTTCATTGCTCGGCTGTACGAAGCCGGGCTGTAGATGTGAATTGGCGCACCGAGAGGATGTAATAAGTAGACGGGTGATGGTGATAGTGATAGTGATTTAAAACGAAATTTAGAAAAGTGAATAGAATTGGCAGTAAATGGAAAATTTTTGAATTGTTGGATTTGGACGAGCGAAATTGGTAGTGAGAGACCCCCGATGTGGTGGGATGGCAAATCCACCATCCCTCACAGACGTGGGGGCAAATGCGCAATAGTTTATGGGGTGGCTATGACAACCGAGCCAGGGAGGGCTTGGATAATGATAGGGATCTAGAAGAGATTGACATTAGGTAACGTTAAGTTTAGTTAGTGACTGATACCTGTAGTGGGGACGCAGGTAGATTAGTGTGGATTATAATGACGAGGGAGCGCAATAGTTTAAAGGGACGACTGGGAAGCGCAAGTTTCAGAGGGGAGTAGTTAGCTGAGATGATGCCGTGTGTGTGAGGATTGAACAGGTGAGAATGGAACAGGTGAGAATGGAACAGGTGTGATTGCACAGGTGTGCAACTGAACAGGTGTGTGGAGCAGTGTATGAGGGAGTAGTGGTGATTGCGTGTTGTGTTGACCAAATGGTCCAGGAAGAAAGGAGGGTGCAGGTGGCACCAGGTGAGATTGCACAGGTGTGCAACGACAGGTGAATGGAGGACAGGTGTATGGAATAAATGGTATGGAGTATTGGCCAATGGATGGTCGTGGAGTGGGTATGGTGGAAATTGTGGAGTGGAGTGGATGGTGCGAAGGTGTGAATGGGGGAAGAGTGGACCCCCATCACGGATACCCGGGGCGGGTAGTGAAGTGTTAGGTAGAGGGTACAGGTAAATTGTGGTTGGATATTGGCATCTGTGGTGCGGGTGACAGAATGGTATGTGGATGGGTGCGTTGGTGTTGTGGAAATGGCTGGGCGTGTAGCCTGTTAGTGTGTGTAGTTGGTTTGGGCACTCCACCACTGTAAGGATGTCGGCCAGGTGAGGCCGCAGGTGGGCTCTGGGAGCCGGTAGTAGTTGTTGTGGATGGGGCCCGAGGATCCGGAGGACGGACCCGGGTAGCCCAGTGCCAGAGGGCACCATGGGGTGACAGAGCCAGGAGAGGGGCTGTCCCCAGGTAGTTAGGTTAGGGTGAGGAGCTAGGTAAGCTCGGGTGGCAACTACAGTGGTGGAGGTGTGCAGGTGGGTAGACCTGTTGGGAGAGGTACACGTCGCAGCCCAGAAATTGTGCTAGAGCACCGGGAGATGAATCGGGGGAGTGAGACCCCAAATTGAGGAGCACCACAGTTTGGCCAATGGGAATTGGTTATTAGAACCCATAGTGTAAGTTGGCCAATGAATTGGCAGGGAAAGACCCCGGGTAGTGTAAAGTGTGTTAAAATCATTTAGAGGATAGTTAGGATGAAGGATCTCCTCACACCATCTGCATCCACTCACCTGAGGTGACAGGTACTCCACACCATGCCATGTTTGATTATTTTTTACTGTGCAAATGTTTGGGTTGTGAGACGCATCATGACGTGGGTGTGACATTGTGCGTAATTCCATCTCTCCCTCCTTTTGAGGATTGATGATGAATTGATGATGGCAAATTTTGAAGTAGAGGGATTGTGGTGACGAATTTGGTATAAGGGAAATATGGGGAAGACGTGACAGTAGTGACGAATTTGTAAATGGGTAGATTTTGTAAATATGGGGTAAGAGCAAGGGTAGTGTAGGTGACAGGGGGGTGACGTACGGTAGGGACGAGCTTTCTCACTTCGCCCTCCGTACGCATTTCACCTTGCATTGCCTTGTTTGACGTGTACCCTTGTGACCTTACCCCTCGCTCAATTGTCTTTCTTTTGTCTCCCACATGACCTGTGCGCCATTGGGTGCCGAGGGGAGCGTGCGTGAGGTGGCCATTGTGCGCCCGAGATTCCCAGAACCAGCACGCATTGCGTTGATGTACCACTTTATGGACCGCTGTTCGGCGGCCAAGTACCACTTGATGGACCCCAGGTTCTGGGGCAGAGCACCTCTGTTGGAGACCGGCCATAGTGGCCAGGGAATCTTGCTTGCGGACCTCGGTAAGGTGGCACCTATGCCAAACAGGTGGACCACCCTTAGTTGGCCCCTGAGGCCCTAAATAATAATAAAAAACGAACACAAGTTGTGCTTTTTTATTATGTCCAAATAGGCCGCATGAAGCCAGAAGACGTCAGGAAGAACATCGGCCCAGCACACAAGGAGAAGACCACCACCAGTTGTTTTGTTGTGTTTATTATGAACCATGGTGACTGCGCACCGAGTGGTGCTTTGTGGTGCTTGTGGTGCTTTTGGTGCTTTTGGGTGCTTTGGTGGTATTGGTACTGGTGCATCGATGCAATGCGTGCTGTCTCCTCCCTCCCAACAGGAATTTCTTTCTCTTGTTCCCTAAAAAGAAAAGAAAAAAACACACAGGTCCTGGGTTGCGTTGTAAATAAGAAATCACGTCATTGTAAATAATGCTCCCCACCGTAAATGTATAGGTTGAGAGTAATTCCGTAATTCGGTTAGCTGTGGGCTTGAGTCTGTTAGACAGGATGCAATGCAATAGGGGGACATACTTATTTGTGTTTTAAAATTGTCACACTCAGGGTCAGGTTAATTGTAGAAGGAATTACACCTACATGTCACACTCAGTTAAGTCTAGTAGGCCCGAGGACGTGCCTGAAGAAAGGAGGGTGCAGTGTAACGATTTTGAGAAGTGTAACGGGTTTTGAGAAGTGTAACGGGTTTTGAGAAGTGTAACGGGTTTTGAGGAGTGTAACAATTTTGGAGGAAGGGTAACGGATGTGAAGAGTATGGTTTTGGTATGGTAACATCCTGGTAATGTAAATAATGGTCGCAGCCGTCCTCCTAATTAATTTCATAGAACATACACGCAGGTCACGATATATCTTTTAAATAGTGTATTTCCTTATTCCATGTAGGCTAAGTATGTGTTTTCCACTAGATTGACTTTGCATTGTATCAAACAAAATAAGCGTAGGCCCTTCCAATTTCCCCAAAACCTCCCTTCCATTTGCCTTCCGCATTTTGGTCGGTTTTTCTCTTCAACCACCATTGGCCACGAGGTAAGGTTGGAGAAGAAAGGCGTGTCTCCACCTCGTCAGAAGAGGGCAGGAGTGAACCGGCCCTAACAGCCAATCAACACCGCGGTGAGTGACCCGGTAGGCGTGCCCTCGGAGCCGGCGGCTTAATTCCGCCGGAGGTGATAAAAGCGACTGCAGGGGACTGCTTTACGAGTCCAGATGAGAGATGAAGAAGAGGCCTTGAGAGATACGCTGGGGGATGACCTGGAAGAGGAGCGCAATCCACCGCAAGCCCTACCTACCTACCTGCCTGCAATATCCCCTGTCGTGGGAGAGACGCGCTGAACGGAGGGAGACGGCTCCACCCCAGGAAGAGGAGCAGGTGTGCCGAGCCAGCGCGTGACGGCCGCGGATACGCGACGGAGGTTTTCCCGCCAAAACCGCGAGGGGTTGAAAGCTGCGGCCTCCGACCTTGCCTTCCTCTCAAGCAAGCAACCTCGAGCCATTACCTGCCTGCAATATCCACCGTGTGAGTGTGAACGTCCTGTCCTACTCGTTTGTCTTGGGGATTAAGTAAATGAAATAGAATAAGTTAACAATGCACTGTGTGACTGCTCTTTTCCATCTATTGCTGTAAATAATATTGGTCGCTCTAAAATATTGCTTGTGTGTGTATAATAAATCTGTTCTTCCTCCAAACTCTGTCTTTCTTCTCTCTTCTTCTCTTTCGGTCGCTTTAGAGGTTTCCCAATTGAATATCTGTAGCGCGATTAGTCAACGTTCGGGTGGAATCGGGTTCTAATCGGGGAGTAACTGTTCGGACGCGGTTAAATACACCACCGCTCGGTAAAATAACATCCAAAAACCGTGTCCGTAACAATATATACACATACACACACACACACACCTCTCTTATAGTATATATTATTAGAAAAGGATGTTATTAGGAATTGTCGGAGTAGTAGTATGTGAAGGACCTTACGGATTGTTGGACCAGGTGTATGAAAAAGCACCTATCGGTGCTTTTTGGCTGGTGGCTGGTTCGACAGTGACTCCGTGACTCCGTGACTCCGTAAATTGTTTCTTGTGTTGGTAAATCATGTCCTTGCATTGGCCTGGGTTTGTTTTGTAACCCGGCCATTTTTCGGTCGTTACATTCTAATCGACAGGATTTGTTTCGCAACGGATCTAGCTAAAAGGCCTATACCGTTCGTAAAATACCATGGAATTTTTCACATCTACGACTGCAAGTGGAACAGCCAGCTTTTGCTTTCCCTCTGCTCCTGCATGATGCAGCGTCCCACTTCTGCAACACCTGGGACATCGTTCATCATCCAGTTCTTTCCTGTTGGGAATCAGGACAGTCATTGTTTGAACTAGAGAAAGAGTTTATGCTGTTACCCTCTTGCTGAAAAAGTATGCCATTGATATTTTTTTGGTTTCTAGGTGACCTTTGGACTTAACGGAGACGGATACTGCAGCTGTTGGCAGTCATGTCTGCATGTTGTGGTCCTTGTGTTCTCTCCTGCTGCTTCGTGCTCATCGTGGCCTCCGTTGCTGCTCTCACCGGAGCATTGGTGTCTCCTGCGTGGAGGTCTTGGCAGCTTGGTGAATTTGGATCTAAAAGTCCCAAAGTGGTGATTGTATATGAAGGCCTGTGGTCTCGCTGTGTTGGCTACACTAGTGGCGATTGCATTGCAGACGATCCTTTGTGGCCTGGAGTCACCGACCGGCTCGACATGCGACTCATGCAGCTTTTGTTGCCTCCAGCGGCATTTGCGGCTTTCCTGGCATCTCTGATGAACATTGTGGGTATATGTTTGGTATGCAACAGCCAGAGAGCACCGATTGCTACGGATCACTCTGGCCCCTCTTGCTCAACTAACCCTGCTGCTTTCCAGATACTTGCAGCCATCCTATTGGCTTTGGCAACTGTATTAGGCCTTCCACCAACAATATGGGCTGTTCTTGGTGGAATTGGTGGACCACAGGCTCTGCCGGCTGGTGGTGCAGGCTGGTGGAATGGTTATGCCATATATTTGGCCCTGGGGGCGCTAGCAGGTTGCTTTGTGACGTCAACAGTCCTTGCATTCTGGTACTGCACATGCCGCCCTCTGCCGACATCCTACAATGTAGTCCCTAGCTGGTACCCACTTCAGGTTATTCCATACAATTGCCAATCGGCACCGTCGTCCGTGGGTTATGCAACTTCACGAACCGACTCGCGGATGTTGCAGCGTGTAATGTAAATAGGAAAACCTGTGCCGTAAACATTTTTTTGTACCTTTTGGTAAATTATTCAACAGCAGAGTGAAGCAGCTAAATCGTAATTAATGAAGCGGTTCTGATTCGCTCAATGAAGCACACATTGTGCCGTTTTGCATAAGGGTTAGGCATAGGGTCGGATTGTGTTTTGTATCCACAACAGGTGAACTGCGAGCAGGTCGAGTTGGTTCTGTCAAATAAAACAAATGGGTCAAATAATTTTAAGTTTACGTATATATGGGAGAACTTTTACATCCGGATAGTTATTCTTATCAAAATATTTCCTTTATTTATAACTTTCTCTCTCTAATTGTTGGACCAATCGTATTCAAATCTTGGTGGACAGGGGAACGCAGCTATGGAGTGTAACACACAAACATATTTAATACGTTTTTTATGTTAACACAAACCTCAGAGGGAATAGCGATAAGTTGATCTACGCTCTACCTCTCCATCCTTTCAATGAGAGGATTTCGCTGAAGAACTTAAAACACCATTGCACTTACAGGTGCGGAAGCTTTCATGCTGGCGTGGATTTTATCCTCACTTGAACGAATGGTGTGTGTGAGATGGACTCGTTCACGTGATACTCGCGGCCCACCGACGCTACACTCATCGCTCCACGCAACTCGTCTAAAATCATAATTTTCTCTGCTGATGTCATAACCTTACTTTGATGTGTCATAATTACAAATGTCACAATCGGTCCATTGATGAAAATAATTTCCACGAAAGGTGGATATCCAAGATGGCACAAGAGTTAGTTTGGCGAAGAAGTTAAACGACTTGAACACTTACTTTGGATTACTTTTCATCCATTTCAAAACAAACGTGTCTCAATGTAAGGATTGCCAAGTTATATCAATATTATCAATTGAGTATTATTTTAAGCAATGAGATGTAACATGGTAAGCCTCAGGTTTTCCAGATTACATCTCATTGCCCTAAAGTTATATCTCAGTGATGCCAAGTTATATTATCTTAGGAAAACACTACACATCAACTATAGGCCACTCGTGGTAAATAGACACTGTACGGAAGTTATTATATTAAAGTCCAAGGGACAGCTGGAAATGGACGTGTGGGATTGAGAATGATGTTAAATGATGACTAAAATACGCAATTTGGTGTCCGTCTGACCGTGATACATTTGGTCGTTGCTTGTCAAATCCCAACCAAACTTGACAGGACAAAGGGTCACATGATGGAGGTTATATGATTTAATTTTTCCCCCCTCCCCAAAGGGTTTTCTGCCTTGGGTGAAATCCGTGTTAAGATGTACATCTTTGTTGAGATAGCTAATCATGCCCTTTTTCCAAGGCCACTTCTAATAACAAAAGTAATATTTATTATCACTAATGATAATAATATTACAAAACAATATTAATGCTAATAATATCCCTCCTCCCCAAGCGTTTTTCCTCCTTGGACAAATGCTGTGTTGACGTGAATAAATTGCTTATCGTGGAGTATCATGAGGCAAGTTTACGAGAAGTAAAAAAAAAAGAAGATTATAAAGCACAAACATGTATGATTACCTTTTTTAAACAGTCACTACTGCTGTTTAACACAAAACAAATAAATCCGGAGGAATCCCGAATCCCGACGTCCAAAACAAATAAATCCGGAGGAATCACGATGTCCTTGAGGCATTACGCAGTCGTGGCCAAAAATATTGGCACCCTTGCACTTTTTTCAAATAATGCATCATTTCTTCCAGAAAATTGTTGAAATTACAAAATATTTTCTGATCCACATTTGTATTTCTTTGGTTTGCAGTGGAACAAAACAAAAAAAGTTGAAAAAATTACTAAATCTTAGCTTATTCCACACAGAAATCCTAAAATGGCCTGGAAAATATTATTGGCACCTTTTAGAAGTTGTTAGAAATAATTAGATTTCAAACAGGTAATTCTCCTTTACTTTGGAATTGAACTCACCTGTGGTGATTGCAGGTGCCTGCAATATAAAAATCACTCATTCAACCAGTTTGAATGGAGAAAAGGAGTCATTCTGCTGTTTTGTGTCACTGTGTATACCACAATGAGCATGGAGAAAAGAAAGAAAATCAGAGAATTGTCTGAGGAGGTCAGACACAAGATTGTAGCCAAGCATGGACAATCTCAAGGCTTCAAATCCATCTCCAGAGACCTTGATGTTCCTGTGCCCACCGTACGCAATGTTATCAGGAAGTTTAAGGCCCATGGCACTGTAGCCAACCTCCCTGGACGTGGCCGCAAGAGAAAACTTCCTCGAAGGTTGCAGTGAAGGATTGTTCGAATGGTGGAGAAAGCACCTCGGTCAACTGCCAAACAGATTCAAGCTGACCTTCAGACACAAGGTTCAACGCGCACCATCCGTCGCTAACTCAATGAAAGGGGGTTCTATGGTGGGAAACCCAGGAGGCCCCCATTGCTGAGAGAGAGAGACCCAAACACACCTGAACAAGCCAAAATCCTTCTGGGAGAATGTCCTGTGGACAGAAATGAGATCAAATTAGAGCTTTTTGGTAAAGCACAGCATCTCTGTTTACAGAAAACACAATGAAACCTTCAAAGAAAAGAACACCTTCCCTACAATCAAACATGGAGGAGGTTCAGTGATGTTTTGGGGTTGCTGTGCTGCCTCTGGCACTGGGTGCCTTGAATGTGTGTATGGCATCATGAAATCAGGAGATTACCAAGGCATTTTGGAGCGCAGTGTTCAACCCAGTGTCAGAAAGCTAGGTCTCCATCGAAGGTCATTGGTCTTGCAGCAGGACAATGACCCCAAACACACTTCAAAAAGCACCCAGAAATATTTCAAGACAAAACGCTGGACTGTTCTGAAGTGGCCAGCAATGAGTTCAGATCTAAATCCCATTAAAAACTGTGAGATCTGAAAACAGCAGTTGGGAGAAGGCACCCTTCAACTCTGGGAGAACTGGAGCAGTTTCCACAAGAAGAGTGGGCCAAACTGCCAGTAGAGAGGTGGAGGAAGCTCATTCATGGCTATAGGAAGCGCTTGACTGCAGCTATTTTGTCCAAAGGCTGTGCTACAAAATATTAAGTCAAGGGTGTCAATAATTTTGTCAATGCCATTTATTTTTATTTTCTGATTTTAAAGGATAAATTAAGTTCTGAATTAAAAACAAAGGTTCTGTAATATTAACAGTGAAATAAAGAATTGTGGAGACCAAATACTTTTGTCAATTTCAACATCTTTTTCGAAAAAATTGTGAGTTATTTGAAGAAGGTGTAAGGGTGCCAATATTTTTGGCCACGACTGTATGCCGATGGTGTCCACCACAGACTAACATACCAGAGCCTAGATCTACTGTAATACCCTAAAGAATCTATATACCCTTCCTGCCACTCCCATAGGGGAGTGGTTGTACTAGTGTAATAAAATGCAAAAATACAACAAGACTGAAAAAGGATGAGGATGAAAGCTGCATGGTAAACATGCATGACATCACAGTGTGATGCCCGAGGGGTTTGGACACCATGTATGGCGTTGGTGAAGAGGAAACGGTATCATGGATCACTCTGAGAAAGAGAACAACTTGAGAAAGACAAATCACTCTGATCACTCCTGAGAAAGACAGAAACATAAACAATGAATTCAATAGTCAAATATTTTAAAATGCTCTTATCTACCACAGTGTGTGTATATCTACCATTCCGTCAATGCCAGAGGAGAATTCAGGACTAATAGTGGTACACTCATTAAGTATATTCGTTATTTGTATATTTACTATTAAGTATATTTGTACATCCAAAGAAGTTTCAAAGTACAACACTAACTTCGCTTCAAAGGTTTTGATTTCCTGCCTTAAAACTAGAAGTGGTTTGCCACTCAATACTATGAGCAGCTTCCTGTGTCACATAACATTTGGGATTTTAATGGAGTATCCAAGATAGACATGGTGGCCTCGCAGGATAGCTTAGAGCATGGGGAGGGGGTAATGAAGGAGTCATCAAAGACGATGCTGTCACGGTGAAAGTCGGGTTCCTTGGTCCATGAGAAGATAACACACTAAAAACACACATTCAGGATTCTAACATGACAAACTTCTGGTGAAAAGCCGATTCTCTCTGACGGAATTCTCAAAGTCCTCATCTTATTTGCCGCAACGTATTGCTGTGAGGCTCACTTTTCTACAAGGATAAACATTAAAACTAAGGCAATAAATACACAGGATCTTGCTAATGGCCGATGAAGTGCTCCAGCTATGCAAAGCCTCGCATCTCAAGGCTGATGAAGAAGCAATTTGAACCATCATTTTACCAAATATTGCTTATCATGTGTTGGAACTTGCTTACCCATAGGGCTCGCGATACCGGGCCATGAGGATTATGCATCTTCGATTTTTCCGAAACTTGGAATACAAGTTAAAGTTTATTTTTAGTAACCAATGCATGGCAAATTATCTTGGGAAAATGATGAGAATAAAATAAAAGTATGTTTTTCATTCCCAATCTTCATTTTCTCACATTTGCCTTTTTTTTTTTGGCTCACTTGGACTTTAGGCCGGTGAGCTTGTACGATCAAGCAGTGTCCGTAGGCAAGTCGGTCAGTAAATTAGACTGTAAACACCAGTCACTATTGCTTGAACCAACCACACGATTTTGATGAAATTTGGCTCCAAGCTTCATATCTGATGCCCAACGAAGGTGTATCGACCACATCAAAATCTGCGCTCATTAATCACACAACCACATTAACGGGTGGAAATCAGGCCCAAAACGCTAAAAACAAAATCCTGCCCTAAAACAGGGGGCGTAACATCAGCAGCACAGCCATACCCGCAGCCAAATACATGACCTGTAACCTGTAAAAACACGACCTGTAAACATGTATCGCTGTAATTGGCATAGAGAGGGCTTCCTTTCTAGCAATCACATGATGAGATTCTTCAAATGAACAAAATTTCGATATTTTATGATGCCATTGATTGTTGCTCCTGATCCAGGTGAGCTTCAGGACCTGTGGTCCTATTTTTGTTAAAGGAAGGGTAATTAAAAAAAAAATTTAAGGAAATTTTAATGACAAAACTCAAATGGTAAATTGAAATTTCAGGTCAATTGGATGAAAATTGATGATTTTAATATGTTATGCTGACCTTTGACCTTTAGACAAAAGAAATAATTTACCTTCTCCATATTATCATAATAAAGCTTTGGTAAAAATTTGATGACAAAACTCAAAGGGTAAATTGAAATTTCAGGTCAATTGGATGAAAATTGATTAAATGTGATGCTGACCTTTGACCTTTTGACAAAATTATTAATTTACCTTCTCCATATCATAGTAAAGCTTTGGTAAAAACTTGATGACAAAACTCAAAGGGTAAATTGAAATTTCAGGTCAATTGGATGAAAATGGATTAATTATGTGATGCTGACCTTTGATCTTCTGCCAAAATTATTAATTTACCTTCTCCGTATTATCATAATAAAGCTTTGGTAAAAATTTGATGACAAAACTCAAAGGGTAAATTGAAATTTCAGGTCAATTTGGATGAAAATGGATTAATTATGTTATGCTGACCTTTGACCTTTAGACAAAATTATTAATTTACCTTCTCCATATTATCATAATAAAGCTTTGGTAAAAATTTGATGACAAAGCTCAAAGGGTAAGTTGAAATTTCAGGTCAATTGGATGAAAATGGATTAATTATGTGATGCTGACCTTTGATCTTTTGCCAAAATTATTAATTTACCTTCTCCGTATTATCATAATAAAGCTTTGGTAAAAATTTGATGACAAACCTCAAAGGGTAAATTGAAATTTCAGGTCAATTGGATGAATCACACCCCCCCCCCCCCCCCCCCATCCAGACCAAATTCAGATCCTGGGGGGACAGGGCCTTCTCCATCGCTGCTCCCACCCTCTGGAACTCACTACCTCACACCATCAGAGACTCCTCCTCACTCACCACATTCAAAACATCACTCAAGACCCACCTGTTCCCACCCACCTGTTCAGCACTGCATTCAACATTCAACCCACAGCATTTAACCCCTGACTATCACTTCTCCTTCTCCCTCCTTTTGCTTTAAATATTTCCCTATTGATTCTTGTCTTTTTGCAATTGTTGTTTTCATGTTTTGTTATGCATTATGTTTTGCACTCTGTCAAAGCGCCTTTGGGCTTCATGAAAAGCGCTATACAAAAGAAATGAATTATTATTATTATTAAAATTGATTAAATGTGATGCTGACCTTTGACCTTTTGACAAAATTATTAATTTACCTTCTCCATATCATAATAAAGCTTTGGTAAAAACTTGATGACAAAACTCAAAGGGTAAATTGAAATTTCAGGTCAATTGGATGAAAATGGATTAATTATGTGATGCTGACCTTTGATCTTTTGCCAAAATTATTAATTTACCTTCTCCGTATTATCATAATAAAGCTTTGGTAAAAATTTGATGACAAAACTCAAAGGGTAAATTGAAATTTCAGGTCAATTGGATGAAAATGGATTATGTGATGCTGACCTTTGATCTTTTGACAAAATTATTGATTTGCTTTCTCAATATTCTCATAAAAAAGCTTTGGTAAAAACTTGATGACAAAACTTAAAGGATAAAAAAAAACAAAAAAACGACACGGACAGACAGACACACAAATAAATGATTACAAAACATGGTGTTTGCTGTGCAGGTGATTATGTCTAAATTTATGAAGCTACTATTCTGGAATGTCCAGCAAGCATTTTCAGTATTGGTTATAGCATTAGTGTGGCGGCCACGGAAGCTCACTGGCGTGGTGACATCATTCCGCGCACCAAGTGGGCGGTGGCCACGCCGAGGGGTAGGCGTGGCCTCAGGATATACACCGGGCGCGCAGCCCAGAGCGCGCCAGTGCTACAGTGACCTCTTTTAATAAAGAACAATAAACTTACCGCGTTGTCTGCTTTCTCCTTGGTAGCAAGTCGCGCGCGTAGCACCGTGCACTTCATTGGTGACCTCCGACATTCGAGTCAGCCGTCGCTGACCACCCGAAACCGCCGCAACAATGGCAACCAACGCGGTCTCCATCAAGCTCCCCGAATTCTGGGAGTCACAAGCCGAAGTTTGGTTCCTGCAGGCAGAAGCCCAGTTCCGACTTCGAGGCATCACGGTGGACGACACCATGTACTGCCACGTGGTCGCCGCCCTCGGACCCGGCATGGCCACCCGCGTCGTATCGGTCCTAAGGGATCCACCTGCCGACGGCAAGTACGAGGCGGTCAAGCGTCTCCTCCTCGCCACGTTTGGCCTTACGGTGGACGCACGGGCCGATCGCCTCTTGGACCTCCCCGAGATCGGGGACACGCGACCGTCGGTCCGTATGGATCATATGCTGGCGCTCATGGGCGACGAAACCCCGAACGCCCTATTCCGGGCGTTATTTCAAAGCCAGCTGCCAGCACGAGTCCGCCTCGCTTTGGCCGGTTCCGCGTTAACGGAACCCCGTGCGCTCGCTGCCGAGGCCGACAAATACTACGCGGCTTTGGACACGCAGGCGAGTCTTGGCGCGGTCACCGATCCCGAGGCTACCGAGGCTTTCCCTGATGCACCGCACCCCGTGTCCGCCGCCACGCCCCGCCCACCACCACCGCCGCGAAGAAAACCGCGGCCTCCGACGCCGCAGCTGCCCACCTGGTGTTTCTTCCACGCCAAGTTCGGCCACGAGGCTCGGCAGTGTCGCCCGCCGTGCTCATTCGGCAGGTCGGGAAACGGGTGAGCCGACGCTCGGTGGCAACTGTGAGCGTCAGCAATTCAAACAGCCTTCTGTACATAACGGACACCTTGTCCGGGCACCGTTACCTGTGCGACACGGGGGCGCAGGTGAGTGTCGTTCCTGCCGGTACGTCCGACAAGCACACCGCGGGCCGAGGTCCCGCGCTGCTTGCGGCCAATGGTACGTCTATACGCACATACGGAAAACGGTGTCTCTCTCTCTGCGGTTCGGAGGGCAGGTTTTCCGTTGGTCGTTCGTTACGGCCGACGTGCCCATGGCACTGCTCGGCGCGGACTTCTTATGTGCTAATGGATTACTGGTCGATGTAAAGCGCAGAAGGCTTGTCCAGGCTGAGACGTTCAGCTCGCTCGCGTGCGCGCTGCCCAGCTCGTTGAGCAGCTCACAGAGCGGCTCATCGAGCGGCTTGCTGAGCGGTTCCGTTCCGGCCAGGTTCATCTGTACGCTTCCGGCAGCGGACGAATTCGCCCGCCTCCTCGCGGGTTTCCCGGCCCTCACGAGGCCCACCTTCTCGGCAGGGACCGTCAAGCACGGGGTGGAACACCACATCCCCACCGCCGGACCACCAGTCTATGCCCGGGCACGCCGCCTCGAGCCGACGAAGCTCGCGGTAGCGAAAGCGGAATTCGCTACGCTGGAGCGGCTCGGCATCGTGCGGCGCTCCGAGAGCGCGTGGGCGTCCCCGCTCCACATCGTGCCCAAGCCCGGCGGGGGATGGCGACCGTGCGGGGACTACCGGCGCCTCAACGACGCCACCACCCCCGACCGCTACCCCGTCCCCCACATACAGGACTTCTCCGCCCGGTTGGCGGGGATGTCCTTCTTTTCAAAGGTGGACCTCGTGCGCGGCTACCATCAGGTTCCTGTCAGGCCGGAGGACATCCCGAAGACGGCTGTCATCACGCCGTTCGGGCTTTTCGAATTTCTTCGGATGCCCTTCGGTTTGAAAAATGCGGCTCAGGCGTTCCAGCGCCTAATGGACAGCGTCTTGCGTGGCTTGGATTTTTTGTACGTCTACCTGGACGACATCCTCGTCGCCAGCGTGTCCCGCGAAGAGCACCTTCACCACCTCCGCACGCTCTTCGAACGTCTGGGCCAGCACGGCCTGATCGTGAACCCCGCCAAGTGCCGGTTCGGCGTCACCAGCATCGACTTTTTGGGGCACCGCGTCACCAGGCACGGGGCCGTCCCCCTACTGGCCAAGGTGGAAGCGGTGAAGGGGTTTCCGTGCCCCCGCACGATCAAGGGGCTCCAGGAGTTCCTGGGCATGGTAAACTTTTACCATCGGTTCCTGCCCCGCATCACCCAGCTCCTGCGCCCCTTACACGAGGCCCTTCGAGGGAAGCCGGGCAAAGGTGACGTTACCTGGACCGAGCAGATGGACGCGGCGTTCTCGGGCGCGAAGCTCGCCTTGGCCAACGCCACCATGCTCGCGCACCCGGCGCTCGATGCACCGATCGCCCTCACCTCCGACGCCTCGGACTACGCGGTGGGCGCGGTGTACGAGCAATGGGTGCGTGGTGCCTGGAAACCGCTGGCGTTCTTCAGCCGGCAGCTTCGCCCGCCCGAACGCCGTTACAGCACCTTCGACCGCGAGTTGCTTGGGCTTCACCTGGCGGTCAGGCACTTCCGCCATCTGCTCGAGGGCCATGCGTTCACGGCCTTCGTCGACCACAAGCCGCTGGTTTTCGCGATGGGCAAGGTCGCCGAGCCGTGGTCGGGCCGGCAACAGCGTCACCTCGCGGCCGTGTCCGAGTACATGACGGACATCCGGCACGTCGCGGGAAAGGACAACCTGGTGGCCGATTGCCTTTCCCGGGCCGTCGCCCACGCAGTCCACCTTGGCATCGACTATGCCCGGATGGCGGCGGACCAGGCCGCCGACCCCGGGGTCCAGGCCCTGCGGACCGCCGTCACGGGCCTCCGCGTCACCAAGGTGCCCTTCGACGGCGCGGGCACGGCCCTCGTTTGCGACGTCTCCCTCGGGCGGCCTCGCCCCATCGTGCCCGCAGGCTGGCAGCGCCAGGTTTTTGACGCCATCCACGGCCTGTCCCACCCGGGCACGAAGGCCTCCCAGAGGTTGGTCGCCGACAAGTTTGTCTGCCATGGCCTCCGGAAGGCCGTCCGCGGCTGGACCAGGACGTGCCTCGCGTGCCAGCGCGCAAAGGTGCACCGACACACCCAGGCCCCCTTGGCCCCGTTTACGGTGCCGGAACGTCGGTTCGACCACGTTCACGTGGACCTGGTGGGACCTCTGCCCCCCTCGCGGGGTTTCACCCATGTCCTCACCATGGTGGACCGCACCACCCGGTGGCCGGAGGCCATGCCTTTGGCGACGACGACGGCGGCGGACGTCGCACAGGCGTTCATTGCCACCTGGGTCGCCCGGTTCGGCGCCCCCTCGGACATCTCGTCCGACCGCGGCCCCCAGTTCACCTCGGAGCTCTGGGGGGCGGTCGCGCGGGGGCTCGGGGTCCAGCTGCACCGAACCACGGCCTACCACCCCCAGGCCAACGGCCTGTGCGAGCGCTTCCACCGCTCCTTGAAGGCCGTGCTCCGGGCCACCCTCCGCGACGGTGGCTGGGTCGACAGGCTCCCCTGGGTCCTGCTGGGCCTCCGGACGGCGCCCAAGGACGATCTGCGCGCCTCCGCGGTGGAGTTGGTTTTTGGACAACTGCTGCGGGTGCCGGGTGAGTTCCTCCCCGACCCCACGGCACCATGGTCCGCGGCGCAGGAGCGTTCTGCGCTGCAGGAGACCGCCTGGAGGTTCGCCCCGGTGCCGACGGCGCACCACGGGCACCCTCCTACACACGTCGCCCCGGAGCTTCGCACCGCAGAGTACGTCTTCGTCCGGCACGACGCCCACCGGACACCACTGCGGCCCTCGTACGAAGGGCCTTTCCGCGTGCTGGAGAACGGGGTGAAATATATTTCACCCTGGACATCGGCGGCACTCCTGACCGGGTCTCCATAGACCGCCTCAAGCCGGCCCACCTCGACGTGGACCACCCACCGCCGGTGGCTCGGCCCCCGCGTCGGGGCCGCCCCCCTGCGGGCGGACCCCCGGCACCGCCCAGCACCGCAGGCACGCCGCCCCCCGGTCCGGCACCCATCCCGGCTACAGCCGGGGGCATCCCACCTGGCATCTCTGCACCCCGGACGCCGCCGGTAGCCAGAGGGCGCTTCGGCCGGGTCATCCGTTTGCCCCGCAAACTGGCCCTCCAGGTGCGCGGGAATTCTGGGGGGGGCGCGTGTGGCGGACACGGAAGCTCACTGGCGTGGTGACATCATTCCGCGCACCAAGTGGGCGGCGGCCACGCCGAGGGGTAGGCGTGGCCTCAGGATATACACCGGGCGCGCAGCCCGGAGCGCGCCAGTGCTACAGTGAACTCTTTTAATAAAGAACAATAAACTTACCGCGTTGTCCGCTTCCTCCTTGGTAGCAAGTCGCGCGCGTAGCACCGCGCACTTCATTAGTGTCCTTCATCACGTGTGTCAAAGTTATTTGGTACCGCCTACAATATCTGGTCGATGGACTATATCGTGGAATCCAGGTACATACACATACAGTGATACCTGCACCTCTGATGCCAGTGTCATATAAACAATATAAATATCGACAATCAGCTTCATTTTGAATTACCGTACTCTGTCCCTCACTTTCATCACTCAACAGAACTCTCTACATGTCAATAAAAGGGAAGGGGAGTGCACAGTGCACGGGACAGCCCACTCCCTCTCCTGCCTTGTATGCTCCTGCATTACGTTATGCCATAAACTCCCTTGCTCCTCAAAACCCTCCCTCCTTTTATTTTGGCCCCTTGTAAACAGAGAAATGACCGGAAAAGGAACTCACGAGCGTCCGGCACACGACGAGAGACCCGCAGAACGTGCTCAGTTTTAATCACAAACATCTCGAAAAATCACTGCAGGAGTCAAAAAGCGCTGTTAATGACGTCACGACATATTCGAAAAGGAATTTGAGGAAATAGGGCGGGATACGTTTCAGCTTCCGTCTCTGCGTGTAATAATCATATGGACCGGGATTACAACGTCATGATGAACAGGTTATGCAGAAAATGATGAGGAAAGAATACACACTGCAATCTGCACGGAAATCACTCAGGTAAGCACCGACCTAAAGAGAAGTACATAATGACAAAAAACAACATCTCACGGAAGTGACGTCAGGTGAGTCCGACTCCGGTCCGGTAGTGCGCTGGAGTTGATGCAGTAGTACATGGTGCGCTGCGACGTGTGAGTTCTAAACGGATCGTGCGATCCTTGATACAGTACGTGGTACAGTTTAAATTTAATTCAACTTCTTGAATACTCTGGGTCCTTAACAGACTTCCTCTACGTGAACGACATCGCCGTCTATACTCGGGGTTTGTACTCCTGAGCTACACATCGGTGCTTTGCATACATTACTGCCACTGGTACGTCGTACAACTCTGGGATTACACTGAGTTGGTGGAGACGGACTCGCTGAATCCTTGTGTACTCTCTGTTTATTCACTGCTAACAGGTTACAGGGGTACCTTGCATGTCGCGCAGTCTATTTTATTGTGGGGGCGTACACACTTCCCTACACCCACTAAGGAATGGGCCTCCTGCACACTTCCCTACACCCACTAAGGAATGGGCCTCCTGCACACTTCCCTACACCCACTAAGGAATGGGCCTCCTGCACACTTCCCTACACCCACTAAGGAATGGGCCTCCTGCACACTTCCCTACACCCACTAAGGAATGGGCCTCCTGCACACATCCCTACACCCACTAAGGAATGGGCCTCCTGCACACATCCCTACACCCACTAAGGAATGGGCCTCCTGCACACTTCCCTACACCCACTAAGGAATGGGCCTCCTGCACACATCCCTACACCCATGAAGGAATGGGCCTCCTGCACACTTACCTACACCCACTGAGGAATGGGGTCCCACACACTTCCATACACCCACTAAGGAATGTCCCTCCTGCACACTTCCCTACACCCACTAAGTAATGGGCCTCCTGCACACCTCCGTACATCCACTAAGGAATGGGCCTCCTGCACACCTCCGTACATCCACTAAGGAATGGGCCTCCTACACACATCCCTACACCCACTAAGGAATGGGGTCCCACACACTTCCCTACGGCTACACCCACTAAGGAATGGGCCTCCTGCACCCACTAAGGAATAGGCCTCCTGCACACTTCCCGACACCCACTAAGGAATGGGCCTCCTACACACTTCCCTGCACTCACTAAAGGAATGGGCCTCCTACACACTTCCCTACACCCACTAAGGAATGGGCCTCCTGCACACTTCCCTATGGCTACACCCACTAAGGAATGGGCCTCCTACACACTTCCCTGCACTCACTAAAGGAATGGGCCTCCTACACACTTCCCTACACCCACTAAGGAATGGGCCTCCTGCACACTTCCCTATGGCTACACTCACTAAGGAATGGGCCTCCTACACACTTCCCTGCACCCACTAAAGAATGGGCCTCCTACACACTTCCATACACCCACTAAGGAATGGGCCTCCTGCACACTAACCTACACCCACTAAGGAATGGGCCTCCTGCACACTTCACTGCACCCACTAAGAAATGTGCCTCCTACACACTTCCCTGCACCCACTAAGGAATGTGCCTCCTGCACACTTCCCTGCACCCACTAAGGAATGTTCCTTCTGCACACTTCCCTGCACCCACTAAGGAATGTTCCTTCTGCACACTTCCCTACACCCACTAAGGATGTGCCTCCTACACACTTCCCTACACCCACTAAGGAATGGGCCTCCTGCACACTTCCCTATGGCTACACCCACTAAGGAATGGGCCTCCTACACACTTCCCTGCACCCACTAAAGAATGGGCCTCCTACACACTTCCATACACCCACTAAGGAATGGGCCTCCTGCACACTAACCTACACCCACTAAGGAATGGGCCTCCTGCACACTTCACTGCACCCACTAAGAAATGTGCCTCCTACACACTTCCCTGCACCCACTAAGGAATGTGCCTCCTACACACTTCCATACACCCACTAAGGAATGTGCCTCCTGCACACTTCCCTGCACCCACTAAGGAATGTGCCTCCTGCACACTTCCCTGCACCCACTAAGGAATGTGCCTCCTGCACACTTCCCTGCACCCACTAAGGAATGGGCCTCCTGCACACTTCCCTACACCCACTAAGGAATGGGCCTTCTGCACACTTCCCTACACCCACTAAGGATGTGCCTCCTACACACTTCCCTACACCCACAACAGAGCAATTAAACAAACAAAAAATTATCCAAGAATTGGGGAAATTTTTTACGGTGTAGCCCATCCAGCAGAGCCGTTTAGAACAGTGTTTGTCCATCTGTATGTATGTCCCCTCAAACGTATACCAATCAGAGCTGAGAATCTGGTCACATGACAGGGTGATGTGATTAAGTCTGATGTCATTACGGCGGTGCTGCAGCTAACGCTCCACACTCCGCCATTTTGATTTCTATGTCGTTCAAGCCAAACATATCGTCGAACCTGTCATATATCACAATCGCCATGCTCTTCCTTTACGTTTTTCATTCAGTGTGAAACACAAACAAACCGATTGTTAAAATGACCATCAAATATTGAAAGCATCGGCATTGCGTCTCTTCCAACAATACGGTACGTAAAGGTCTTAGGCGTTATGACTCTCTGTCCGCTTCGGACAAATTAAACCCAGGTTTCTTAATGCAGTGGTATCGTTTCAGTAGTATCGTTTTTGTAATATCAATAATAATATAGTGAATATAACCATAACACTTTAATCCCAATGTCTGAATGGAAAGTTGATGGATTGAAGCGGTGTAACCGCGGAAGTAAGGAATTCACCTTGGTTTTTTAAATATATATAATTTTATAGTAAACCGGTGATAATCACCAGACTGTCTGGATTTGTACAGGCTTGATGTTGTTTTTGTTGAACAAAGCTCCACTCTTTCTGTGACGTGTCATAACTTAGCCACCATCGTTACTTCAGCACAAGAACGAAACACGTGATTATGGGTCTATTGGTTCCCAACATTAGAAAAAAATAATTATTTTGAAGATGATTGATCTCAGGTGGGATTTGAACCACCTCAGTGTGTCACAAAGTGAACACACAGTTGTCGTGTTGTGGTGCCAATGAATGAGATGTACATTTGTCTCCGTGCGTGTGCAGCCATGGCAGAGGAGCGAGACATACTGAGAGCTGTTTGGGCAGGTCGGGTCCCGGCTCGCTTCACACTCGCGCCTGAAGAAACCGCTGATCACGACCTCGAACCTTACTATGTACGAACCTGCCCGAGATGTTGGGAGATGATTGGTTGTTAATGCCGCTTGTACACGCGAATAACGTACGTGTACAAAACCATGATCATCACACGTTTTGATTCGTTCTCCACACCAGCTACTGTCAGGCACCTACAAAACTCAATTGTACGGAAATAATAATGAAGTGTCGTCGAGAAAATATGGCGTCGAGAAACATTTACATCAATGCCATTTTAACAGTAAAGCTGGTTCATTGGGAGACGGGGGCCGTGACGTCGTAACTAGATGCCGTGTCAAAAATAAAGATGCCCAGGATGGGGTAGTTATAAAAAGATTTGACGCCAGATTTATGGTGGAGCTTGGGCATAAGATTCATGGAGGACAAGGATATTAGGAGACATCAGTATACCTTTCATGCACACTTGTTCTTTTCCATGTCAATTTAGTACACAATGGACAGTATATGAGATCTGAGCCCGAGTTTCCAACATTCTGGTGCAGAGGTATCGCACTTACGTTAAAGCCGTCTAGTCTGGTTTTGATTCCTTACCCAACTATTAAATTGTCGGATTGGTTATTTGCAGGTAGGGCATTGCATCACACGGTGTCTTTCGCAAAGAGTCGGTGAGTTATCAAAGGAACCCTGAACAAATTACAAATTCCTGCCCCAATGACCTTCAGTTGAGGCCTGACAAGTGTGTTTATGAAAGATTTGGGTCAAACCTACCTTACGTCCCGCACAAGATTTGTGAACATGACATGATTTGTTCATTAGAGTGGTACTTATTTCTTGCACCATGGTTCAAATTTTGGGGAAAAAAAGAATAAACCACACAGACCACCCCGACATACTCCTCATAACATTTTTTTTTTGAACACTAAGTTGAGGCTCGTGTAAGAGCGAACACATACAACATGTAAGAAAGGGAGCGGGAGGGAGAGGGAAGCACAACAGTAGAGAACAGGGACATCGGGAGATTTGTGGAAGGGAGAGGGCTGGGGCGGGGCACACGGGATAAACAAGATGGACACTGCAGGGGATTGCAGGAAAGAAAATGGAATTTGAAAAAGGTGCATTTAGGGTGTATTAATGGGGGTAGAATAGATCAAGGCTTTGGATGGGGCAGGATAAGAAATGGGGGTGAACAGCTGTTCTAAAGACCTGGATGGAGGAGTGGGATTGAAGAGAGTGTGGGAGTTTGTTCCAGAGGTGGGAGAAAAGGGGAATAAAAGAGTGAAGGTGAGCAGCGAGTCTTGATTTTGACAGTTTCACCATAAGAGGGTTGCTGACAGATTTTGTGCGACCTGTAGGAATATTTTGGGGACAGAGCACAGAGAGCTAGGGGAGCAAGGCCGGAGAGGAGTCGGTAGAAGACAAAGACCACCAACCTGCCTGCAGTGAGCGAGTGAAAGGCTCTCAGAATCAGCTTCATCGCGGGAGATTCCAATGATTCTGAAAGCTTTGGTTTCCACAGCGTGAAGCCGAGCTAGGTGTGAGGCAGGAGTACCAGCCCAAAGGGGAGAGCAGTATTCCATCAAGCTGCGGATGAAAGCTTTGTATGTGGTGAGGAGCTCAGGTGTGCCAAGGAAGGACTTCACACGACGGAGGATGCCCATTCGGCGACTGGCTTTGGAGGCCAGCTTGGAAATGTGGTTTCCCCAGAAAGATCATGGCAGATAGTGAGACCCAAAAGCTTGAGTGACAGAACTTCTTGGAGAGGATTGTTGAGATTGCAGGTAGGAGTGGGATATGTCTTTTCGTAGATGGGAGGGTTGTCCAGACTGTCTTTTCGGAGACAAAGTGAGAATGTGAGATTTGTCAGGATTGAAAGACATGTTCCACTGGTTTGACCAGTCTGTGATTTTGTCCAGGTCTGCAGAGAGTGAAGAGATCATTGATGAAGACCAGAAAAAGCACAGGGCCCAGAATGTCAGACTTCAATGTATAGGCAAAATAGCGTTATGGTAAATTCTACCTGCATCACCGAAATACGCACTACCAAAGAATAATGTTTTGATCCGCCCACCTTTTTTGTCATTGCATCATACATCACTGTTGGTGACACTTGAGGCCTTCGGCTCGACCACTAGGCGGACCTAGTCGTATAAACAGATGAACGGGGACGTGAAGTTTCACGACAGCATTTAACATGGATTCGGCAGATTTGGATGACCATCAGGTTGTCCAAAAAAAATGGATACGAGCATTTGTGGCTCAAGGTGATGATGTTCATTAGGATTCCTTCCCTCATTCTTCTCATCGTTTTTATTTATCAGCCCAGACATGTTTGGGAAAAGGCGTAGTGTTTGGATTTGTTGGTAATATCTTGTCTCCTCGATTCCTCCACCAGGTGCTCTTACCAAGGGTAAGCTACTTACCTCTGGTAACAGACAAAGTGCTGCGGCATTTCCACAAGGCGTTGAAAGCCGAGGATGCTGGCGACGTTTGGTTCGACTTTGAGGGAACGCCGCTTAAATGGTACGTTTGTCGTATTGTTTCGGATAAATAAATAAATAAAAAAAGTTTGTCGTATTGTTTCGGATGCAAAATGAATATCACCGAGGTGAATTGTTCGATTCCCATTTTGCACCCCAACTGGATTTTATCTTTTTCAATTGATGAGGTTTGACTGGAAACTCGATCGATGTCCGATTGGAAAGTTGTGTCATTGATCTTGACTCAGGTGTAGAGACAGGTGATTGCCAATTTTCCATCACAGCAGGGTTAGGCTGAAAAGTGAATTCATAATTTTTCAACCGTTATGAAAACATCTGCCATCGAAGAAACCCCGAGGTGTTTGGGGAACATTTGCTCACGAGCTCACAGTTTGATGGTTTTTGTTTTTTCTTCTTCTTCTTCCCATTTCTGTTTCAGGCACTACCCAGTTGGTTTGTTATTCGATCTTTATGCCACCAATTCTTCCCTTCCATGGAACATAACCGTACATTTCAAGGTGTGTATGGAGAGTGCAAAGTAGCTTTATCGGAGATTGAAGTACTCGCCATGGGATGTAGAAGGATGCATAAAAAAAAAGACCACCTTTAGAGGCCATTTTTCCCCGCAAGCGGGGGTTGGCCTTTTTCGGGAACCGTGGTTGTTGTTGTTTTTCGGTCCCCTTTTTGAAGCAATGTTTTACGGCCGGATGCCCTTCCTGACGCCAACCCTTTTTGCCGCCTTTAACGACAAACAGGGAATTACCAGTGAACTGGTACTCAATTAGCCGACCTCGGAAGGATGACAGGCTGAGTCAACCCCCCTGGCGTTAATTCAGCGATCGACCGGGATTCGAACCCAGGATCCTAGGATCCTAAGCCGGCACCCTAGCCGCTAGCCCAACACCAGGGTTATGTAGAAGGATGCATGATGCCGTATAATTCGGTCAGGTCATCTTAAGTCACGGGTCTCCGTGTAGGCCATGAGTTTTGGGATTGCCTTGAAGACTCTAACGTTTGGGCTTTGGATTTCAGGGATACCCTCAAGATGAGCTGTTACTTCGTTCTTCCAAGGAAGAGATCGAAACGCAGCTCATGTCTACGCTGAAGGAAGCAGACAGCATAAAACACAGGGGTGGTGCCGGCCGTCGTGGGTGTACCGGAGTCATGTCTGAGCTTCAACGAAAGGAGCATCGGCAAATTTGGCTCGGATTGAGCAATGGCAAGGTTTTTCTTTACCTTCTTTTCGGGGGTGGAGGTTGAGGGGGAAGAGGATTTGTGCATGTGAGATCGTCGTGGTTGATAAACAACCTTTTGCTTCTCCCGGACTACTCGTGCAGATAAGTTTGAACAGTTCTGGGCAGTGAATCGCAAGCTAATGGACGTCCCACCTGAGGAGACCGCCTTCAGGCACATCCCGTTCAGACTGTACCAGGTAGGCCAAGAATCATTTCCCATTCTGAGTCGTCACCAATTATTGCAGCATTGTGCAAATGAGGCTGTTGCCCGAAACTATCACGGATACTGCGGGATCATTCATTTTGGGGTAAACCTGTGTACGTGTTGTCAATGCAACTAAAATCTGTGGCTGTGCTCCCATTGTGTCACCGATCTTACTTTGGTTTTATTTCAAATTTCATCAACATTTTAAACTCAACTGGACTATGTCCAGCTGAGTTTTTATCGACACCCAGTGTCCGTCGTCCGTCTGTCTGTCTGTCGTCTGTAAACAATTCGACGTCTACGCTCTAAAAGTCACAAATATTGATTAAATTTGATGAAACTTGTTATGCAGCATCTTTAAGACAAAAACTAGTTTGGGATTGCCTTTAGGCGTTGCACGCCCAAAAATGGGCGCGGCAGGGTGGCCATATTGAAAAATCAATTTTTGTCATATCTTTTTAGCACATATAAACTATATAGTTTGTGGTTCTATTATGCATATTCTAACCATATTGATATAGACCAGTTGAGTTCAGGTTCCCTGGAACCTCTCTAGTTCTGAAGTGGAATTGCACCTGGGATACGTGGAGACATATTACTGGCTATGTGCACTCAGCATCCTGTCGCACCACGACGTGTGAAAACGTTCTGTCCAGATAAAGGAAAGTGCTTGACACGTGGATAACAACTTTCTTGACACCACACATAGGTCATTAAAAGGTTGATACCCTGAGCATGCGAACCGAAAAGCGGGGTTAAGTAATTGGTTAATTTTGTCTCAGTCTATGATCGAGGAACAACTCGATTTAAATTGAATGTTATATTTTGAACATGAATCAGAAAACAAACGTGCAGTTTAGCAGCGGTACTTTGGCTCTGAATTCCTCCTCCACCCGATCGTGCATGCAGAGAGGAGCGAAATAATTGGTTTTTCTGCCTATAGTTTTTTTTTCACTCTGTCTGCCTATTTTTGTTTTTTTGTATACAGGATCGAGGCTCGCGAAAGCTAACATTTATCACACAAAAAAATCAAACAGACACAAAGTATATAATAAGGGTAGCGGTAGACAAGATGGGGAGAGAGGGGGAAGCACACAAACACAACATTTGAGAGCAGGGCAGTCAAACAGAATTTGGCATTTGAATTTGGCAGTCAAACAGAATTTGGCATTTGAATTTGGCAGTCAAACAGAATTTGGTATTTGAATTTGGCAGTCAAACAGAATTTGGCATTTGAATTTCGCAGTCAAACAGAATTTGGCATTTGAATTTCGCAGTCAAACAGAATTTGGCATTTGAATTTCGCAGTCAAACAGAATTTGGCAGTCAAACAGAATTGAAAATTATTCCAAACAGGAAACTTAGGCCCGAATGTACAAAATCCGTGAGAGAAGGAAGGATATAATGTCTTTAATTGGTAGTTTCCATGGGACAGTGAATATGGTTGCATTAGAAGTGCTTCATTTAGCTCATGAGGAGGCAGCAAAGGATAGGAATAGGGCAGTTCGCCGACGTGCATCGAGAATCTTCGAGGATAAATGCAATCCTCTGGAGAAGTACGACATCAAATTTGTGTGCATTTGCCTTAATCTTCATCCTCGTTGAGTTCTCTGAGGCACAATAGTGAGTAATTTAGTGTGTCAAAAACGGTATTTTTTTGTTTTTTGATCAATCAATTTATTGATGAGTTACTTAAGTATTATCGATTAATTAAGTACTTATATATTTCCTTTCTCTTCTAATATTTGGACATGCCAATGACCAAGTGATTTTGCTGTAAAGGCTATTTTTGATTTATTGATTAATCGATTAATTATTTAATTATTCGATTAAGGACTTTTTTTTTTTTAAAGTTACAGATTCGGATGAAATGGTGGTGGTTTAAGTATTCTATTAGCCAATTGATTTTTTTTTTTTATGATTACTATTTATTTCTTTTCATTATTAGTCATTTAACATTATTAACATTTTATTATTTTAACATTATTAACATTTATTTACATTAACATTTAACATACATTTATTAATTACATTAACATTAACAAACATACATTTATTAACATTTAACATTATTATAACGTTATTAACATTATATTAACATTTATTTAACATTATTAGTCATTAAACTTAGGATTCTAGGATCCTGGGTTCGAATCCCGGTCAATCGCTGAATTAACGCCAGGGGGGTTGACTCAGCCTGTCATCCTTCCGAGGTCGGCTAATTGAGTACCAGTTCACTGTTCCCTGTTTGTCATAAAAGGCGACAAACAGGGTTGGCGGCAGGAGGGGCATCCGGCCGTAAAACATTGCTTCAAAAAGGGGACCAACAAAAACAACAATAACCACGGTGCCCGAAAAAGGCCAACCCCCGCTTTGCGGGGGAAAATGGCCTCTAAAGGTGGTTTTTATTAGTCATTTATTTATTTTCTCTCTCATCTGGGCAATACCCGGTGTGTATCCCGGTTTAGAATAGGTACACCGTATCCCTGCGTGTCGAAGTAGGCGACTAAAAGGGTTGGCGTCAGGAAGGGCATCCGGCCATAAAAACATTGCCTCAAAAAGAGAACCATGACAAATACAACTACATATTGGCAGGGTACAGCCCGAAGTACCCCGTAGGGGACCCCACTCCCTCTTGTCAAAACTCAAGATGGGGAACCCGATCGAAGCAAGGGTGGAAATCACTCCATTTATGACGACGAAACGTCTGATGCCTCACGTGGAGATCGGTTTCTGAGGTTTGGGACATGGAATGTAGGGACAATGACAGGGAGATCAGGAGAAGTGGTGGAAGTATTGGTCAGAAGAAGAGTGGACATATGTGTTGTGTGCAGGAGACTAGACGAGATGGAAGAGAAGTGGTGTGAGAATGGTGAAGGGTAGGCAGGGACAGAAATACAAGTTTGTGTGGCAAAGGTGCCCAGAAGGCATGAATGGTTTTGGTGTCCTGTTTTCTGAGGAGTTTGTAGACAGTGTGGTGAGTGTGACTAGAGTGAGTGAAAGGTTGATGATGGTGAAAATGATGATTGGAAAGCTCTTGGTGAATGTCATCTCGGGATATGCTCCACAGGTTGGTTGGAGCGATGAAGAGAAGGACAAGTTCTGGTGTGCAATAGAGAAGATGATGGAAAATGTGAAAGATGAGGAAGTTGTTGTGGTAGGAGGAGACCTAAATGGACATGTGGGAAGGAGTATGGACGGTTTTGAGGAAGTTCATGGGTGTTACGGATATGGTGTGAGAAATGGAGAAGGTGAAAGGATTTTGGAGTTTGCTGATAGAGCTGATTTGTTGATTTGTAATACTCAGTTCCAGAAAGAGGATCATAAGCTTGTTACATACACGTCAGGTGGGTCGACGACAACCGTTGACTACCTGCTGATGCGTAGGCGAGATAGGGGGCACCTCCGGGACACAAAGGTGATCCCGGGGGAGGAGGCTGTTTCACAGCACTACTTGGTTGTCTGTGACATAAGGGTGAAAGGTGCGAGGAGACCTCGGCGGGTGAAGTATCAACCGAGAATGAAGGTGTGGAGGTTGAAAGAGGTGACAGTGAGGGAGGCATTAAAAGAGAGGCTGAGTATGGTAGAGGATGATGTGGTTGAGCTTGAAAGTGGTTGGATGTCAATGAAAGATAGTCTGTTGGGAGCCGTTGGTGAGATATGTGGATGGACAAAAGGACCACCGAGGCACTCGGCAACATGGTGGTGGGATGATGAAGTTGGAAAGAAGATTGACGAGAAGAGGAGGAAGTTCAAGGAGTGGCAGAAGGCACAGGGTATGGGGGCAGAAAAGGCAGAGCATGAAAGTTATAAGGCAGCCAAGAAGGCTGCAAAGAAAGAGGCAGCAAACGCGCAGGAGGCATGGAGGAAAATGTTCGGAGAACACTTGGATTTGGAAGAGAGCTGTATTCAGGATTGCAAAACAGATAGCGAAAGAGAGGTGTGATGTGATGGGGGTGAGTTGCTTGAAGGATGAAGTGGGACAAATCGTTGTAGACCCAGATGGAATTAAAGAAAGATGGAAGACATATATGGAAATACTGTTGAATGCAGAGAATGAATGGGATGGCAACATAGAGAGTAACCCAGTTGAGTAACCCAGAAGAGTAGAAAAGCGGGAGGGCCGACGGGAGTTGTGGGAGATATGTTGAAGGCAGCGGGAAATTGGGGTGTGAAGAGAATAACAGAGATCTGCAATCTGGTGGTGAAAGAAGGCCGCATTCCAGTGGATTGGGAACTGAGTACCCTCGTCCCTCTATACAAGGGGAAAGGTGACCCTCTGGACTGTGGCTCGTATCGAGCGATAAAGTTATTGGAGCATGGAATTAAGGTATTGGAAAGGGTGTTGGAGAGGAGGATAAGGAAGAAAGTGAAGATCGACGAAATGCAGTTTGGATTTATGCCAGGAAGAGGAAAGACAGATGCGCTTTTTATTGTGAGGCAGTTGCAGAAGTACATGGAGAAGAGTAAGAAGTTGTTTTTTGGGTTTATTGACCTGGAGAAAGCATTTGATAGGGTTCCACGTGAAGTAGTGACATGGGCATTGAGGAAGTTAGGTATGGAAGAATGGTTGAACAGAGTAGTGATGGCAATGTACAAAAGAGCGCGCACAGTTGTAAGGACAAAGGACGGGAACAGTGGTGAGTTTGAGGTGAAGGTGGGAGTGTATCGGGGGTCGGTACTAAGTCCACTACTATTTGTAGCTGCGATGGAGGTGCTGGCTCAGAACGTAAAGGAGGGTTTACTGTGGGAGTTGTTGTATGCAGATGATCTGGTGTTGATTGCAGAAAGTATGGATGGACTGAAGGAGAAGATGAACAAGTGGAAGGAATGTATGGAGACAAAAGGTCTGAAGGTGAATATCGGAAAAACGAAGGTGATGGCAAGTGGAAAAGCATGTCGTGAGGTGGAAAGAACTGGGAAGTGGCCGTGTGCTGTGTGCAGGAAGGGTGTCGGAGTGAATTCCATTCAATGTACAATGTGCGCTGAGTGGGTTCATCAAAAATGTAGTGGTTTGAGAGGGTCATTAACCAGTGTGGCTGCTACATTCAAGTGTAAAGTGTGCACAGAGGGAGCTGCAGATGGAGGAAATGTTGAGTTGGATCTTGGAGACGGCGTGAAGCTGGAAGGTGTGAAAACATTTTGTTACCTCAGAGACATGCTGAATGGAGAAGGTGGATCAGACTCGGCAACGGTTGCTCGAGTGAGATGTGCATGGAAGAAGTTTCGGGAACTGAGTGGCGTGCTGACGAGGAGGGGAGTGTCATTGAAGCTGAAGGGAAAGGTGTATGCTGCATGTGTGAGAAGTGTTATGATTTATGGGAGCGAGACATGGGTAATGAACGTAGAGCAGCAACGGAGGCTGGAAAGGGTGGAAATGCGAATGGTTCGGTGGATGTGTGGAGTATCGTTGAGAGAGAGGAAGACAAATGATGAATTGCGAAAGATGATGGGAGTGGAGCCTGTGATGGATGCTGTGAAGAGAAACAGTTTGAGATGGTTTGGTCATGTGTTGAGGAAGGATGAAAGTGACTGGTTGAGAAGAGTGATGGAAATGAATGTAGAAGGAAGTAGAGGACGGGGAAGACCGAGAAAGACTTGGCTAAAGATGGTCGAAGAAGAAATGCGGGCAAGGGGGTTAACAAGGGGAGATGCAGAAAATAGGGCAAAATGGAGAAATTGTCATGGGGACCGCAAGGCTAACCCCCGCTCTTGCAGGGAAAATGGCCTTAAAATGCCTGTTGTTTGTTGTTTGTCTCATTTGGGCAATATCTCAGACACCATTTGAGCTAGGAAGCTGATATTTGGACACGACAGTGACCAAGTGATGTGGCTATAAAGGATATTTTTGATTTATTGATTAATCAATTAATTATTTGCTTTTTTTGATTAATGACATTCAATTAATTTTCAAAAAGTTACAGCTTCGGATGAAGCACTCGTGGTTTAGGTATGCCATTAGCCAATTGATTAAGAAAATACAGACTTGGCATTTAATATGGAATATTTTTTTTTTCTTGACTTGGGTTTACTTTCTTAACTCAGTATTTCAATCTGGTGAGTTTCTTTTACACTTTGATGATTTATTTGTTAAAAGAACCATGTCACTGATTGTCTGTCGCAGCATGAAGTCAACAACAGGATTATATCACAGGTGGCGTGGCAAAATGTACGGACAGGTGCATTTGACGATTATCTTCACAGTCGGGTATACAAGGGTTGTTGCATTCTGTATTAGTGGAAAACAACTGCTGCACGTCTCAAAGTTATTGCCGCTTCCTCTGGAGATGGTCCGTCAACTCGACAATGCTGTTTGTCATGGAGTGGTGGCTTTACGAAATTATGGCATGAAAGAGCGTGCTATTGCTCGGCAGTATGGCATCACTCAAGGTCAGGTGTCAAAGATCCTGAAACGAAATGCTCAGAGGGGTGTCCCTACTCCAATACCGAGGCCAGGACATCCCCGCAGAACCACAAGGAGGGATGATCGCCAGCTGCACCGGTTAGTCCGCAATGGCCGTACCAAGTCAGCTAATCGGCTTCGGGCTGAGTAGCTGAAACTGACAAATGTGCCTGTATCCAGAAGGCTAGTCAACCAACGACTGGTTCAAGCAGGCTATTGTGCCAGGCATCCCCTGAGAAAGCCACGCCTGACCAGACAACACCACCAGCGCCGATTGCAGTGGGCCAGAGAGCACCGTCAATGGCAGCCAGGACACTGGAATCACGTAATCTTCAGTGACGAGTCGAGATTTCTGGTCTATCGTCAAGATGGCCGCGTCCGATTGCACAGACAACTGCAGGAAGCGTACAACAAAGATTGTATAGTGCCAAGAGTCCAAGCTGGAGGTGGTGGGGTGACCGTTTGGGCTGCTTTTCATGCAGGGGGCAAAACTGACTTAGTTGTTCTGAATTGAAACCTGAACCAGTTCAAGTACAGGGCCATTCTGGAAGAAACATTGCTTCCATTTGCTCGTGCAGCCTTTCGAGGAAACTTTGTCTTCCAAGATGACAATCGTGCTCGCATGATCCAACTCTTTCTTGCTGACCGTGGTGTAGAGCATATGGAGTGGCCTGCCATGTCCCCTGATATGAATCCGATAGAGAACTCGTGGGCAGAATTAACGCGTCAAATCGACCACTTGGACCAGGAGCCGACCTCTGTGCGTGAATTGCAGCAGGCTATTGTCACTGCATGGCAAGCGATTCCTGTCCAAACCTTGGCAAATCTCGTGAACAGCATGCTTCAACGTGTACGTGCTCTCCTGAATGCTCGTGGGGGTTACACTAAGTACTGAACTGTAATTTTACTGTCCGTAATCCCAGTCATAATTTAACTTTTGTTTTTGTTAAAAAAAAATTTGGCTAATGTGCAAAATAAAGAGATACTTCTGGAAAACGTACAGAAGTTTAACACAGTACTGTCCATGAATTGAGTTCGATATCAGTTTACATCACTTTCAAGGATCAATTTATTTGTTTAGAAATGTCAAATGTGGTTTTTGTTTCTTTTAAAGGTCACATTAACAAAATCTAGAAGAATTTCAACATAATTCCAATGAACTTTTGGTTCTAAGACATCTTGAAAAGTAAGTTCACCCCCACAAAAAAAATATTCCATATTAAATGCCAAGTCTGTATTTTATGATCATTTGTTGATTTTAATTATGCAATTCACCAATCAATTATTGCACACCTCTCTCACACAATACAGTCTCTGAGCTGCACGGCGGTATTGCCGGGCGCCGAGGCGCCCCGGCAATGCTGCGCTGGAGGATATTTAATTATGTGGCATGGGGGCGGTGTACTTTGAATGTATCTGTACTTGTTTTTTTGCGCTCGTGTCACTGCTCCAGCCCTGGATTGTTCCTCAGTAAACCTTCATTACTTCGATTCGTTGCTCTAATGGAAAATTGTCCCCTTTTCTTCTCCGACATGTTGCCGTCGTTGGAACACATGAAATAAAAATTGACATACGCGAGCCTAATGAGGAGTCATTCAGGTGAATTGGTTATGAAACCTCTTATATGGCGTGCTGAACAAAATAAAATGTTGAAAAGGCAATGGATCCCAACTTGGGCGTGCACACGTAATCGGCTGTTGATCTCCCTTCGTAAATTGCTATCTAGACGGGTGATTAGTTGTGCACATGCAATGGTGTTTATCGCTGTTTAAAGGTTTGGCGTGTGTTAGCAAGACGCTCGCGAAGTTCCTTTCATAAATTCGGTCCTTACTGTTTTTAAGGATGTCATGAAGGAGCAGGCATGAAGAACTAATGTAATTTGTTGAATAAGGTGGTGTAAAAGACGCTGCATGAATGACAGTAAACGTCTGAATTTTTTTTTCTGCAACCTTTAAAATCTTTTTTTAATTTTAAATTGAACTAGAACTGCCACTTTAAAACTGCTGGCAGTTTACTCGCACCCACTTTTGATACAACCCCACTTTTGATGCAACCCCACTTTTGCTACAACCCCACTTTTGCTACAACCCCACTTTTGATACAACCCCACTTTTGATACAACCCCACTTTTGATACAACCCCACTTTTGATACAACCCCACTTTTGATACAACCCCACTTTCATTGGACGTGCTTTGACACAACCCCCTTGGATACAACCCCGACACACACACACACACACACACATCCCCCCTACCCCCACCCACATCCCCCCTACCCCCACCTACCCACACACACACACCCCCCCCTACACACAAACACCCCCCACACACACACACACAAACACCCCCCACACACACACACACAAACACCCCCCACACACACACATTCCCCCCCCCCCACACACACATTCCCCCCCCCCCCCCACACACACATTCCCCCCCCCCCACACACACATTCCCCCCCCACACACACACACATTCCCCCCCCCCACACACACATTCCCCCCCCCCCCACACACACTCCCCCCCCCCCCCACACACACATTCCCCCCCCCCCCCACCCACACATTCCCCCCCCCCCACCCACACACACATTCCCCCCCCCCCCCCCCCCACCCCTAACACACACACACCCCATCCCTAACTAACACACACACACACCCCATCCCTAACACACACACACCAAACCCCTTCCCCCCCCCCCCCCCCCACACACACACATCCCCCCCACACACACATCCACACGTCAACCCATGCACTGATTGCAGAGAAAGCGATTTTTAAAAGAAAATTAACCTGAAATTGCAGAGACAGAATTATTTATTTTATCCGAGAAGCCAAACGACGTTTCTGTTGCTTTAGCAACTCGCAACTTTGTGTGAAATGCGATCGAGTTAAAAAAAGTCAGAATTTGACCAAATCTTTGATTCATTTGTTAATATACCTCTTCTATTGACAAATCTGCAATTATAATTTTATTTGAGGTTCAAATGACCGTGGGAGATCGTGTGATAGTGATCACGCCCTGGCGGGACAAAATGCTGCGTTTCTTCTTCTTTCAACAATAAAGAATTGTAGCTTCGAGACCGTACATCCAATCATCTTGAAATTTTGCAGACTTCTTCCGATTGAGAGCTACATTGCATTAAAATTTCAAGTCGATCCATGCAGTGGTTCAAGAGTTACAAGCTTTTTAAAATTTAACTTCCATTATTTATTGCGGCCAAACCATGTGACTTATCGAAACGTCTCAAGTAACATTGAAACATCCCCCCATGAGGAACATTTGTGTAAAGTTTCCACTCGATATCTCCACAGATTATGGAGGGGATACCATTTCTAGTTTGAGCTTTAAACAGTCATAACTCTGAAACCATGTGTCGGATGACGTCGTGCTCACTGACTTTTTTGTTCGACGTGGGTATGCGAATATGCATGCCAAGTTTGGGCTCGATCCGTTCAGCCGTTGCGGAGAAAAAGGGGTTTTTGTGTTTTTTCACGAAAAACAAGATGGCGGCCGAACCATGTGACGTATGACTAAGAAATTTTTTGCAATCTGAGTTTTTTTTAACTAAGCATCTGGGGAAAAAATCCCATTTTTGGGGGAGAATTTTTTTTGTTTGACTAATTTTAACCTCTTAACGTTAGCATTTTTAATATACTCGATACACATGCCTTTTGTTCCCATTGAAGAGTTCTTTAGAATGAGCCATTCCTCAAATTTTTCCATTGAGCCGTTTCGGAGATAGAGGGGAAAAGTTGAATTTGTTTTACAAGATGGCGCCCATACCACGTGACCTATGACGTCATAATTAGCATTAAAAAATTCCAGGAGACGAGACGATCATTTGATGAAAATTTCCTGTCAATCCGACCAGGGGTTGCTGCGAACATTAATTATGAAGTTTTCGGAGGTGCAAAATAGGGTGGAAGAATAATAATAATAAAAAAACTATATAAATAAACCCCCCCCCCCCCAACATACACACATATCCAACCCACCCCCCCAACATACACACATATCCAACCCCTATCCCCCCCCCCCCCCACACACACATACATACACATACACATCCAACCCCCCCCCCTCCTCCACACGCACACCCCAACCCCAACCCCCCCTCCACACGCACACCCCAACCCCCCCCACCACATACACACATATCCACCCCCCCCCACACCCACAAACACCCCCCCCCACACCCACAAACACCCCCCCCCCACACCCACAAACACCCCCCCACACCCACACCCACAAACACCCCCCACACCCACAAACACCCCCCCACACCCACAAACACCCCCCACACCCACAAACACCCCCCCACACCCACAAACACCCCCCACACCCACAAACACCCCCCCACACCCACAAACACCCCCCCCACACCCACAAACACCCCCCCACACCCACAAACACCCCCCCACACCCACAAACACCCCCCCACACCCACAAACACCCCCCCCCACACCCACAAACACCCCCCCCCCCCACACCCACAAACACCCCCCCCCCCCACAAACACCCCCGCCCCACACCCACAAACACCCCCCCACACCCCTCCCCCATACACACATATCCACCCCCCCAACACACAAACACCCCCACACCCCTCCCCCCCACCCCCCACATATCCACCCCCCCCCCCCCCCCACACACACAGACATCCACACACACGCACATCCACACATTCGCCCTCCCTCCACATGCACACCCCTCCACACACACACACACACACACACACACATCCAACCCCCCCTCCTCCACACGCACACCCCAACCCCCCCACCCCCCCACATATCCAACCCCCCAAACCCACACACAAACACCCCCACACATATACACACACACACACACCTCCACACACCAACCCCCCCCCCCCACACATACACATACATTCCCCCTCCCCCCCCCCACACCACACCGCTCCACACATACACACACACACACCCCCTCCACGCATACACACACACACACATCCAACCCCCCCACCTCCACACGCACACCGCAACCCCCCCCCCCCCAACATACACACATATCCACCCCCCCCCCCCCACACCCACACATACCCCCAACACACACACCCCTCCACACACACATCCAACCCCCCCCCCCCTCCTCCACACGCACACACCAACCACCCCCTCCCCACATATCCACCCCCCACCCACCCACACACACACACACACACATACAGACATCCAGACATCCATACACAAACACACACATCCCTCCCCCCCCACACACACATCCCCCCTACCCCCACACATCCCCCCTACACCCACACACCCCTCCTACACCCACACACACACACCCCTCCCCCCACACACACACCCCCTCCCCCCACACACATATCTACACACACACACACACACACACACACACACACACACACACACACACACACACACACACACACACACACACACACACACACATCCACATTCCCCCTCCCCCCAAACGCACACCACTCCACACATACACACCCCTCCACACATCCCCACACACACACCCACCCCCACACACACCCCTCCACACATACACACACATCCAACCCCCCCCCTCCTCCACATGCACACCCCAACCCCAACCCCCCCCAACATACACACATATCCACCCCCCCCCCCCCCCCCACACACACACACACACGTACATCCCCACACACGCACATCCACACACGAACACATCCCCACGTGCATACACACACACACACAAACACACACTTACACACATCCCCAGACCCCCCCTCCCCCCACCACACACACACACACACACACACACACACACACACACACACACACACACACACACACACACACACACACACACACACACACACACCCCACCTCCACACACATCTACCCCCCCTCCATATGCACACCCCAACTCCTCCCCCCCCGCCCCCCCCCCGCACACACATGCACACATCCCCCCCCCCCCCGCACACACACACACACATCCCCCCCCCCCCGCACACACACACACACACATATCCCCCCCCCCCCCCCACACCCACATCCACACGTATCCATGCACTGATTGCAGAAAAAGCCATTTTAAAAAGAAAATTAACCTGAAATTGCAGAGACAGAATTATTTATTTTATCTGAGAAGCTAAACGATTCGTCTTCTTCTTTAGTTGCTCACAACTTTATGTCGAATGCGATCATGTTAAAAAAAGTCAGAATTTGAGCAAATCTGTTTCATTCGTTTGTTAATAGACCTCATCTATTGAGAAATCTGCAAATGGAATTTTATTTGAGGTTCAAATGACCGCGGGAGATCGCGTTATCGTGATCACGTTCTGGAAGGACAAAACGGTAGGTTTCTTCTTCTTTCAACAATAAAGACCACACACACAAAAAGCTTTGAGACCGTACATCCAATCATCTTGAAATTTTGCACACTTGTTCCGCTTGATGAGAGCGACATTGCATTAAAAATTCAAGTCGATCCATGCAGTGGTTCAAGAGTTACAAGCTTTTTAAAATTTAACTTCCATTATTTATTGTGGCCAAACCATGTGACTTATCAAAACGTCTCAAGTAACGTTGAAACATCCCCCCATGAGGAACATTTGTGTAAAGTTTCCACTCGATATCTCCACAAATTATGGAGGTGATACCATTTCTAGTTTGAGTTTTAAAACGTCATAACTCTGAAACCATGTGTTGGATGACGTCGTGCTCATTGACTTTTTTATTCGTCACGGGTATGCGAATATGCATGCCAAGTTTGGGCTCGATCCGTTCAGCCGTTGGAGAAAAAGGGTTTTTTGTGTTTTTTCACGAAAAACAAGATGGCGGCCGAACCATGTGACGTATGACTTCGAAATTTTTTTCATTCTGAGTTTTTTTAACTAAGCATCTGGGAAAAAAATCCCATTTTCGGGGGAGAAAATTTTTTGTTTGACGAATTCTAACCTCTTAACGTTAGCATTTTTAATATACTCGATACACATGTCTTTTGTTCCCATTGAAGAGTTCTTTAGAATGAGCCATTCCTCAAATTTTTCCATTGAGCCGTTTCGGAGATAGAGGGGCAAAGTTGAATGTGTTTTGCCAGATGGCGCCCATACCACGTGACCTATGACGTCATAATTAGCATTAAAAAAATTCTAGGAGCCAAGACGATCATTTGATGAAAATTTCCTGTCAATCCGACCAGCGGTTGCTGAGAACATTAAGGGTGTAGTACTGGTGAAAAATTGAGAAAACTACATAGGTACCTTTGAAAGGCCTTTACACAAAAACAAAGTCAAGTTAATATCTAATTTTCAGTTTTTCTTGAAAGATATAATCTTGGCTTTAACTCAGACCAGTTTCAACGCTTCTTTGTCATATTACATGCATATAATTTGCATAAATTAGACCGTCAATAAAAAACAAGGAAAAACAAAGAACACAGGGAGGTCTCGCGAGATCTCGGAGACGGTGGGAGGGATTTTCGAAGCTCCACACGGTCTCCACGTTTTTCGAAGTTAAGTCTGTTCACAATTGTATTTTGTCGAAACTGTATTTATCTTTCGGTGTGTGAAGTTATTGTGTGCAACTTTGGTTGTTTCTCGGTGTTTATCTTTCATAAATTGATCGTCTGTTTGCCGTGTCGCGAGCAAGGCCTTTGCCGCGTCGCGAACGATTTGAAATCGAAGTTAAGTGATTGTTCCCATTTGTATTTTCGTTAAAACTGTATTTATTTATGGTGTTGTACGTATATTGTGTCCCGACGAAGATTTTTCGGTGCAAATCTTTCATACCTGTATTGAAAATCGTGTTAATTCGTGTCGTGTCTTGAGGCCTTGTACAGTGTGCACTGTACAACCTTGAGGCTTTGTTTTTCTCTCAGCGGTCCGTCGTTTGTGATCCAATAACTTTCGTTCTCTGTATTCCCAGTCTTTTCACCCATAGCCTACTTCCTTGTGTAAATCTCAACTCAAAAAACAAAAAAAAACACATTTCCTTCTCTGTTCTCATTCGTTTATTCATTCTTATTCGTTCGTTCGTTCTTCGACCACGTGTTTCTCCCCCATTTCCCCAGATAGTTTTCACTCATTAACCTTCAATGTTTACACTTTCCCCTCAAGTTATGTATTCCGTCATATTTTATAACACCTTTTTCTTCTTCTTTAAAAGGCTGCTTTCGACTTGCTCACCAAATCAATTCATCCCAAAAAAAATATCCATCTCCTATAGTGCCTTTTTTCTACATTCCCTAAACTCTCCTGCACTTCATCCTCCATCCAGCGTCCTTAAACGTATTGTTACGCAACTGTGATTAACACCACAGTTACGGATGGCCGATTTGCGAGACTTTAACTCCCGAGGCGAACACTCAATGGCGGACTCAAGTTCAACACAAACGCGCGGAATGGCGGGACACAGCGAAGGCTCCGCAACCTTACCTATTAAAATCAAACACCCAGGAAAACTGCGTTCAGATATATATACAGAAAATAATATAAGGATTTATTATCGAATAGTAATACAGTGAAAAAGCCGCGCCGGTAAATCTAATCTCTAAATCGGGACGTCCCCACACGACTGACAGCAAACACGATACGAGGGAGATTATGAATACAAAAATAACACGTCACGTCGTTCAAATGTACGCGGATGCGGCTTATCTGTCTTTTGGTTGTCTTGGTGGCGGCCGTCCACACCGCTCCTTTTGGCCCGATCGCACGCCACCAGGTCCTTCGCTCCAAGCTCCACGAGGCCCCGCTCCAAGCACCACGCGTCCGACGCGTGGCCAGCAGCTTCACACGAGGACGATCTCCACAAGGCCCGTGCACCAATGGTTCAACGGAGGGCTCGACTTGCAACGAACTGCTGCGAACTGCCGCGTGCTCTGTGTGCTTGGTGTTCTAACGAACTCTCCACCAACTGCCTTCGGGGAGCTTTTCCCCCAACTGTCTTCGGGGAGCTTTTTCCACCAACTGTGTCTCCGCGTCGACTGTGTGCTCCAACGAACTCCCTGTGTACTCTCTGGACTGCCACGAACTCAACTGCCTGAAATGGCGTCCGACCGTCGCATATATTGGTGGCCGATGACGTCACATTGGCGCACTCCTCAGCCAATCACAGCCTCCCAACTCGCCCAGGTCACGCCCTCTGCGGCATGCGACTCCTGACATCTCCCGTCCGCGACCCCCCGCGGTCGTTTTGTAACACGTAACACGCGAGGTTGGTGGGCCTTTGAGGTGCGAACGGCGGCGGCCAACCGTGGCGGTGTTTTTGGCCTGGTTTCCTGTCTATTTATTACGAAGTCAATGTCAGGGAAAGGGAATTATTTAATGTTGCGCTAAGGACCTAACTAATGTTTATGTGGTTTGCAGTGCCATAATGGACAGAGGTTTGACTACCAGGTGAGACTCACAGGGGCGTTACCTTTAATCCCTCACTATTTAACACTCGGACCTCCAGGTAGATCCACAATCATACATCTTACCCCGACAACCGCCTAAACATCAAGAACTTATTACATGTAGAGTCCCTGTCACGACAGCCGAATACCTACCTATTCAGATCTACCTAGCTCTAGATATTGCTCTACCAAATTCATAACAGTATTTTTAACTCGAAGGTCACAAGAAACTCATTTTGCAATAAATGTTCGTTTCCCATAAATCGTACACTTTCAAAAATCCAATCTCACCCCTCCCCTCCAAATCTTCCCCATAACCCCTCCCCTCCAAATCTTCCCCATCACCCCTCCCCTCCAAATCTTCCCCATCACCCATCCCTTTCAAATCTCCCCCCTTGCCCCCTCCCTCCTAAACTACCCCCTCACCCCTCCCCGCCAAGACGCCCCCTCGCCCCTCCCCTCCTAGACTCCTGCCTCACCCCTCCCCTCCAAATCTCCCCCATATCCCATCCCTTTCAAATCCCTCCCCTTGTCCCTTCCCTCCCAAACTCCCCCCTCACCCCTCCCCTTCAAATCTCCCCACCCTCATTGCTTCTCAATTTCCCCCCTCTCACTCCCCCTCCTCAAAGCGCCCTCCCCGCTTCTTCCCCCTTCAAACTCTCACCTCCATCTCCCCCAACCTTCTGCCTCGCTCTTCCCCCTCCTCAAATAACACCTCATTGTGGCTCACCCAATGAATCCAATCATGGAATCTGTCCGCACGTGAATCTTACCCTACCCCTCCTCCCCCCTGTTCTGTATCTGATGCTCCCCCTTCCTCTTCATTAACGGTATGGACCTCAAACATCCGGGGCCTTCGTTCAAACTTAACTGATCTCTCCATACAGGTTGCTTCTGTCAAACCAGACGTGATCTGCTTAACAGAAACTTTCCTCCTTTATGATGTCTCTGATTCCATAGTATCTCTCCCGGGCTACTCCCTCCTCCGGTATGATAGACCTGAGCCTCGTCCTGGAGGCGGGGTTGCTATCTTTATCAAAAACTCTCTTCCTCACTCGCCCTGCACTGCACTCTCTCCACCTCACCCCCAGGAATACCTCTGGCTACGGCTTCCCCTTCGCTCCCACCTCTTGTTCATATGTGTGTTGTACCGTCCACCAAACAGTGATGACTCCATCTACATCTCGCTGTCTGATGATATGGACCAACTTCTATCTACTCATCCCAACTCTCTCTTCCTCATATGTGGTGATTTCAACTGTCATCATGCCAGTTGGCTGGGTGTGGGTACCTCTCTCACCAGCCATGGCTCCTCAGCAAAGGACTTCTGCGACTCACTGGGACTGACACAATCTGTCAATTTCCCGACCCGGATCTCAGTCAACGGAACATCTTCTCTTCTGGACTTGGTTATGACTAACTTCCCTGAAAATGTCTGCTGCTCTTCTTCTGCTCCGATCGGATCATCTGATCATGTCCTTGTTAAAGTGGACATCTCTCTGACCATCCTCAGGGAGCCTGCTCAGCGTCGACGAGTCTGGCATTTCACTCAGGCCAACTGGCACGGTCTTCAAGCAGCCATCAATCATCTGGACTGGTCTCCCATCTCTACCACCTCTGACATCAACTCATCCTGGGAATTCTTCCAAAGTAAATTGCTCTCTCTCATGCACAGATTTATCCCATCTCGTCTTCAGTTGTCATACCCTTCCTCCCGTCCATGGTACACGGAATCTTGTGGTGAGGCTGTTGCCCAGAAACAACTTGCCTTCGTCTCCTGGAAAGCAAATCCAACGGAAGGAAATCTCATTTCCTTTCACAAAGCCCGAAACAAGTGTGTGTCCACCCTCAGGAGAGCCAGGAAACAATATCTCTCCGTTCTCAAGACCGAACTCTCTTATCTGTCTCCCTCTTCCAAATCCTGGTGGCGTCTGGTCAAATCCGTTTCTGGTGTTTGTTCCCCCTCCATCCCCTCCGTTACCTCAAACGGCTACACAGCTGACTCCGCACGTGAAAAAGCTGAATGCCTCAACTCTGTGTTTGCCTCTAAATCTTGTGTCCCAAACCCATCCCTCTCTGTACCCACCATACCCAGTCGTACCCTGCTGCTCCTGGACTCCGTGTCCTTTCCTCCTGACAAGGTGGAAAAGTTTCTGTCAACCCTCGACTCTGATTCTGCAACTGGACCCGACGGCATCAGCCCACGGGTCCTAAAATCCTGCTCTGCTGCTCTATCTCACCCTCTCTCTGTTCTCTTCACCCTCTCTTTTGCTCAAGGTCAACTGCCATCTGCTTGGAAATCAGCCAACATCACCGCTTTGCACAAAAAAGGTGCAAAAACAGATCCTAGCAACTACAGACCAATCAGCCTTCTCCCAATTATCAGCAAAGTCATGGAATCCATCATTGCTTCGGATATGAAATCTTTCCTCTTCTCCAATGGCTTGATCTCTGATCATCAATTTGGTTTCAGACCAGGTCACTCTACTCTGGACATGCTGCTTCTGCTGTCTCAACAATAGATGGAGGTCCTCAATGCCAAACAGGAAATTAGAGCTGTCTCCCTCGACATATCACGTGCCTTCGACACGGTCTGGCACCCCGCTCTGCTCACCAAACTCTCCTCCTTTGGTATCCATGGAAATCTCCACACATGGCTGGCGGACTTCCTCTCTAGTCGTCGTCAACGTGTGGCCCTGAATGGGTTTCTCTCATCTCCTCTTCCTGTTCAGGCTGGAGTTCCCCAAGGCAGTGTTCTGGGCCCCGTGCTTTTTCTGGTCTTCATCAATGATCTCTCTGACTCTCTCGAAAATCCTCTCTATCTCTTTGCTGATGACTCCACTCTCTGCCGCTCCATTCCTCTTCCCTCAGATCGGCAGTCTGCTGCCTCCTCACTCTCTGAAGACCTGGACAAAATTACAGACTGGTCAAACAAGTGGAACATGTCTTTCAATCCTGACAAATCTCACACTCTTACTATGTCTCTCCGAAAAGATCGACTGGACAACCCTCCCATCTACTTTCTCAACAATCCTCTCCAAGAAGTTCTGTCGCTCAAGATTTTGGGTCTCACTATCTGCCATGATCTTTCTTGGGAAAACCACATTTCCAAGCTGGCCTCCAAAGCCAGTCGCCGACTGGGCATCCTCCGTCGTGCGAAGTCCTTCCTCGGCACACCTGAGCTCCTCACCACATACAAGGATTTCATCCGCAGCTCAATGGAATACTGTTCTCCCCTATGGGCCGGTGCTCCTGCCTCACACCTAGCTCGGCTTCACGCTGTTGAAACCAAAGCTTTCAGAATTATTGGAATCTCCCGCGATGAAGCTATCTCTGAGGGCCTTTCACTCACTCACCGCAGGCAGGTAGGTGGTCTTTCTGTCTTCTACCGACTCCTCTCCGGCCTTGCACCCCCAGCTCTCTCTGTGCTCTGTCCCCCAAATATTCCTACAGGTCGCACAAGATCTGCCAGCAACCCTCTGATGGTTAAACTGCCGAAATCTCGGCTCTCTGCTCACCTTCACTCTTTCATTCCTCTTTTCTCCCGCCTCTGGAACAAACTCCCTCACTCCCTTCAATCCCACTCCTCCCTCCAGGTCTTTAAAACAGCTGTTCACCACCATCTCTTATCTTCCCCCATCCAAAACCTTGATCTTTTCTACCCCCGCTAATTCACCCCAGATCCACCTTGTTTGAAATTCCAACTTCTTTCCTGGAAGTCCTGGCAGTGTCCATATGTTTTATACCTCTCCCACCGCCCCCTTCCCATGCCCCCCCCCCCCCCAAAGCCCTCGCCCTCTCTCAGATCTCTCGATGTCTCCATGTCTCTCGGTCCCTGCTCTCAAATGTTGTGTTTGTGTCCTTCCCCCTCTCTCCCCATCTTGTCTACCGCTCCCGATGTTATATGTTTTATGTGTCGGTTTGTCTTTCTGTGTGATTAATGTTCGCTCTTTCACGAGCCTCGATCTTGTATACAAAAAAAAAAAAAAACAAACAAAAAAAAAAACATTTCTACTTCTATGTCACCCATCATTATTTTCACACAAAACTTGGTACATGTGTTACTCTACTACCTGATGAGGATTTTGTGAAATTATGTCAAATGTTCACTAATGAGCTAATTATGCCAATTACCAGATAAAACTTGGTTGTCCTTCAATAAATCCACAATGGCTACTCCTATAAACAAAAGCCTTCATCATTTTAAAGGAAGTGATATTCTGAATATCCTGTCCAAATTTCAGCCCAAAAGAATGATGCATTTCCCAAGTTATAACAAATTTCATGCAAAATATTATATTGAATTGAATTGAATTGAAATTTGAATTTTTCAATAATTAGGGGTACTTCTATGACCTCTAATAGCATGATTCTTGTTTATAAGACTATAAGGAAACTGTTCAGCTAAAAAAAAAAAAAAAAAATTAAAAAAACACCTGTTCACCAGTACTACACCCTTAATTATGAAGTTTTCGGAGGTGCAAAATAGGGCGGAAGAATAATAATAATAATAATAATAAGAAAAACTCCAGCAGTAATAATAGGTTACTCCATTTCATGGGAAGTAAACCTAATTATATGCATGAATGCTGGAGAACACAAATTGCCTTTTGACACTTTCAAAACCCTTCCATTTAGCAGTACTTGGACAAATTATTAAGGCATTTTACATCATCTCGACCAATCAAATTTGCTGCTCGCGGACCCACCCATGTCCTTATTTCTCAAGACTGCACGGGCTGGTGTTCAATGAACTCCTATCATTTCCATGTTTTTTAATCTGTGAGGTTTCACATAGTAAACTGCTGAGTCTTGATTTGACTACTTGATTCTTGCAGCAATTTAAAAAATAAAAACAAATGTGCATTGCTAGGCCGACAGCGACCGGCCATACATGCAGCGCCTAATGCGACCGACGAGACCATCAGGACAGATGCTCACCCTACAAGACCTCCTGCAGTCTGTACTTCCTGGTGGTGCGTCCCTTTTCTCTCGAACCATTTATGTTCTGCTTGCCACAATCTCATTTTGATTCTAACAAATGTTCATAGGATGCGACTCGCATTGTGAAATGCTGTGGCTTTTTGCCGCCTACGTGCTGACGAAAGAAGGGAAACGCTGTGTTTTGGATTTGATTAAGGCGACTTGATCTACATCTGTTTGTTGAAATATTTTGCATGTATTGCAAAGCAATTCTCCATCCTGTTGCAATCGGTGTGTCGGTGTTGAGAGAAACAGGAATTCATTGAATCGCCTTCCTGATCTATCCCATTCACAGGATTACCGCATGGTTACGACATCGTGACTCACGGCATCCGCCCACCCCTCGACACCCCGCTACAGTGGTTGAGCGAACATCTCAGCTACCCTGACAACTTCCTGCACCTGTGCCTGGTGCCTGTTCCCAAAACCCACTGCTGATTTAAGACTTGTAAAGCAAACTTGTTTCCTTATCCTTGTACAAAATTATACAACCATCATCTTCACCGCCCCTGCTCCTCCTGAATACACATGACATTATAGACTTCACGAATCATACTTTTTGTATTTTTCATTAAACCTCCTATTGTATGAAAGTGAACTTTTCTTCGCACTCATCCAAGAATAATCAATTGTCCAATCTTTAAGATTTGTAGATATCAAGCATTCAAGTGTTGGTACATGGGAGAGGAAGATGGGGGAAGGACAAACCATTACACTAGTCTTTCATACTTTTATTTCCCTTGACACATTGCAACAAGTCTTACATGGTTTTAAACACCGTTCTCCAAACAGGTGCTACTACGGACCAATGCAGTTTGTAAAAAATAAAATTAGATCTTGATTTATTTTATGTGTACCTTATTGCAAACCCTTAAGTTTGCTTTCACCAGGAGGAAGATAAAAAAAACAAAATACCATGAGTGGCAAAGCTTCTTCTCACAGTGCCAGTGGGCTGCGCATTCAGCTCAAGCATGTTAGCAAGAAATAGGCCAAGAAAACGTCACATCAACTGTCACAGGCCTTGCAGACTTGTGTGTTGTTTTCCTAATCGAGGAAATGCTTCGCAATGTGACACAAACTGCTGCAACAAAACTGTTCGAGCGAATCATTCAAAGCAAGCATTGCACGGATTTGTCTCTGTCTCCACATTCAACGTGGTGTTGAATACATGAAATGGAAGCACAAACTTATTCTAATCATCCAGTCCCATGGAACATCCAAGTACTGCCCATTGCGTGGACAAGGTGGCCCGAGCGACTCCCTGGGTAAGGATGCCAATGCTGTTGTGTTATAAACACAAGCATTCAAAAAAAAAAAAAATTGGCAACGTATTTAGTTACAAAGAAAATACGTTCTTCCCTATCAATGTTATCTCGACTCCTAGATTATAAAATAAAATTAGAATTGGCATTCAGACCTTTCAGCTTGAGTGCCTCAACAACAGAATTGAAGAGGTACCCTCAAGAGGCAGAGCGACACCCAAAAACTGGTCAAACATGTTAAAGCAAACGGTTTTTATGACCGAATAAACTCACTTTATTGCATTTTGGCAATTTTCATGTACTTGGTGATGCAGCCCTAGCTCTCGGCATCACAATCAATTTGCTTTACAACTGGCCGAGTGCATTAGAACTGCACTCTTGGGAGCAGGAGGCTGGTGCAGTAACCATGCCCCATATGAGCGTTTTTACAGTTAACATGGATACGGTTTATGTGGGTGCGAGTAAAGCAAAATTTACTCACACTCGACAGACGGACTATGAATGCCTTATTAAATATGGCTACCCAGAAGGAGAGGAATGGGGGGGGGGGGGGGGGGGGTTATGTTGTATTTAACAAAATCCTAATATCAATCACATTTTCAGAGAAACTACATAAATACACGTTACGAAGTGCATATGTGCACAAACAGGCAACTAAACCTACACCTAGAGGTGATGTGCTGCGGCACCAGACCAGGTGAGATGATCCAGCAATGCAATAACACGACTCGAGCTCGAGCAGATCACATCATTTTCACAAACGTTAAAAATCACGTCGTTCCGATGTCAATCACTCATCTTCTGACCTTTGTGTGAAAGATTGATCGATTTTCGAATCAAAATAAATGAATACAAAAAACCGTACGCATATTACTTCGGTTCCAAATTTTACATTGAATCATAATGTGGGAAAAAAAAAAAATTGGTATTGTAAAATAAGACATTGCCATTAGCCTGGCATCTTGTCATATGGCATAAAGCATAAGAATATAATAAACTCTTAAGGATGTTGAACCATTCGTGATGCTCGTTTGTCAACAAAAAGAATTTGAAGGTATCATCTACCACCAGTCCTCCCCCATCGAGGCCAAATTACCACCTTGAGGTTTTAAGACAAAAATAGTATTTTATACCTGAGGGGAATTAAACGCAAGATTTTGATATTGACAATGGACAACGTACCAGCACCATCAGGTACAAGTGTGCAGCCAAACAAACCTTGCCAGGACTCTAAAGGCCCGTTTGTGTGCTACAAATGGACAGAATGGCAGCAGACCAGGTGAGATGGTTGGTTTAGGTCGGTCAGGAAAACTTAGTTAGCATTCACGTTAAAACGCTCTCGAAGGATTCACTTCGCCTGTGCTGGACGATTCGCATGTACACCTCGAATCAACAGACGCTTCGGCCATGTTTTAAACAGACAATGCACTTCGACACAAGAAAACCCAGACAGGATGTTGCTGGTCTTTCAAAATGGAGTCGAAGCCATATTAAGAAAGTTCCTCCGTGGGTCCGACCGACGCCATGTCTGATACGCATTATTTATTTATTTTAAGTAGGCCCTACATTGCGCTGCAGATCATTTTATGCCTTGTCATTTCAGATGTGGAGAAATCTTCACGCAGACAGCAACTTACTGGTGCATTTACCATTGTCTGCTCAAATGCGACCGACACTGCATGGCTTTGACTGCAGCTGTACTGGGGCCTGCACACGAATCTAATCCAAAGAGCCGTGCCACATGGCTTGCTGGCAAGCACCCGGCATCTTGCCTTTCATGTCCAAAGTTGAGTGTGAATACCCATGTCGCAGATGTGACGACGAGCGCCCATCAAAAGCTGCTCGAGGTACTCCTAGGCCCAGGAATGAAAGTATGGCACTCGTGGCAGGTTATGCACACATGAAACAGAGAGCGGCCAACCGAGCAGGAACGACGGTCTGTTAACGCAGAAAACAAAACATGCCCGAACACGGCTGGCATGACAAGAATGTACCGGAAGCCATAATCGTACCAGGCTGGTGGCCAATCAAAGTAAACAGAATCACCGTCCGGGGAGCAAAATAAAATTGTCGATTTCCGCAAGGATTTATAATTACACTAATTTCTCTACACAAACTACGACAAATGGCGGATCGTTTAAACACAGCTTCCTGCTGTTATAAATACTTTCATCGTTTTTACAAATACATTATTCGTCTTGCGAGCCTCTACGTCAAGAAAACATTAAATCTTCCTCTTCATGGATCCTTTGTCGATGTAAAAGGAATATGAAAGTCATCCGACGGTACGGCGAAGACTCGTAGAGGCAAAGCACGCGCCTTTGTGCTCTCCGTACCATTCGTAACCCGACAACATACTATGGTGGTCGGGTGTTGCATCGATGGGTGCACCGTCCGTCAGATGGGATGCTAAATCGAGGACGGACGGCATCGATTGTTGGTGGACACAAGGATCCCTCAGGTGTTTTGCGAAGAGTAGGCGCTTGCCCCAGGTGTTTGGCCAACTTCCTGCCTGGAACTCAAAAGGCCTAACCCCTTAGTTGGGCCTCGCAGAACAATTCCCATGGCAGAGCCTTAATCATGGTCTCGAGACTAATAAGACGAGGAATACATGGCCAAAATTATCAGAGCGAATGTGAATCACGAGTGGAGCACAAATCCCATCTTGCAAAGTCGTCAGGTGCCATTGGCTGTGGATCTCGCGCATGCGCGGCAATGCAAATATTTAAAATGCATAATTGCTATGGCTGGACAACTCGACCACCGAATGCAAGATCGTTTTGTAAAACTTAATCAAATCTATGAGGTTTAAATCTGGAGAAAACGAAAAATCGTTATTCCACCACCCACAAAGATGAGCAAAGGACAAATTATGTGGGGGGAAAAAAAAAAAGAAAGAAGTCCTTCAAAACAAGTTGTTTTTTTCTTTTTCTTTGAAATGTAAAGGAAAAACGTTTTCTGTGTAATGCTGATCATGTGGTAAATTTGATAGAAGCACAGTTGGGACGGTAACCTGGAAGTCAAAGGTCATCGTCTCCAATGCCCTCAAACGCATCATTTCCGACGCAGCTGCTACCTCCTCTGCCACCCCCGAAGCCGCTCTTTCGGAACCCAACCGCCGCCAAAGGTGTCTGCTGTACCTGCAAAGGAGCACCACAGTTGGACAAACCCCGTATCCTATTGCGGATTTCACCGTCTGAAACGAACAAAACAGCAGAACATGCAGCTGCTTCACAATTACACGATTCATTGTTGCTGACTTTGCGAGGTACATGGTGGCAAACTCGGTTAGAGGCAAGAGGCCATTCTAGAATTAGACAGGTAGACGATCATTCTGGAGCTAGACCTCGCATGCTGATCACATGGTGAGCGACTAGGCATTTAGGTCTACCAAATTCAACATCCGTACTGCTCAGAAGTACAAACATCCGTACTACGGAAGAAGACATAAATGTGAGACTTACATACAAGCTGAGGTCTTAGACAAGGCCCTCGGGCACCTGCGTTTCATTATTCAAACAACTATCCCATTCATTGTCTCTTGTACCTGGAAAGTAGCTTGCACCTTTTAGCCATTACAACTTCGCCCAGATGAATTTTAAAAAGCGAAATTTTAATAAGTAGAAACGGAAGAAGCAGAAAAAAAAAACACCAAACCTGTTCTGCAAACAGTGATCCTCCTTTGTTTTCCAATTTGTTGGACAAGGCTTTCGAGTTCTTGTTCGTAGGCTGCAAGGAAGACAAAATGTGCAGACACATGAACAACTAAAAACTTCTTTTTTTTAACTACACAAACAATTCGCCTTCTGAGGCCAATGCCAGACACCCTCAGAACAAAAGAGTCACAATTAGAACGTCACTTGGTAGAGCGCATACCTCCATCCGCCAGGCTGAACAGTTTACATTTTGTATTCCACTGACAGGCCGCATCTGACTGGCCGCATCTGACATCTGACCGCACTTGGTAGAGCGCATACCTCCATCCGCCAGGCTGAACAGTTTACATTTTGTATTCCACTGACAGGCCGCATCTGACAGGCCGCATCTGACAGGCCGCATCTGACATCTGACCGCACTTGGTAGAGCGCATACCTCCATCCGCCAGGCTGAACAGTTTACATTTTGTATTCCACTGACAGGCCGCATCTGACAGGCCACATCTGACAGGCCGCATCTGACAGGCCGCATCTGACAGGCCGCATCTGACAGGCCGCATCTGATAGGCCGCATATGTCCCTCCGCCAGGCTGAACAGTTTACATTTTGTATACCACTGACAGGCCGCATCTGACTGGCCGCATCTGACATCTGACCGCACTTGGTAGAGCGCATACCTCCCTCCGCCAGGCTGAACAGTTTACATTTTGTATACCACTGACTGGCCGCATCTGACAGGCCGCATCTGACATTCCGCATCTGACATCTGACATCTGACCGCACTTGGTAGAGCGCATACCTCCCTCCACCAGGCTGAACAGTTTACATTTTGTATACCACTGACAGGCCACATCTGACAGGCCGCATCTGACATCTGACATCTGACCGCACTTGGTAGAGCGCATACCTCCGCCCACCAGGCTGAACAGTTTACATTTTGTATACCACTGACAGGCCGGATCTGCATCCAGACCTGAACCAAAATCAAATCGCTTATTCTCGTCACTGACTCAACTCATCCATCAAGTTTTGTCCGAATCATCCACAACTTTTAAAGAATATTGTGCTCTATATCGTTTTTGGCCCCATCTCACAATAGTGAAGAATAATTTTAACAATTCTAGTATCCAGATTTGAATCTTCACCAAAATCTAATGAATTTGGCCTCGTCACGTTCGCAGCCTGTCCACGAAGTTTCATCCATCCATAACTGTTTGAGATATCCTGCTCACAGACGAACCGACATACAAATGGGTGAAAACGTTACCAAACACCCACGCACACATCAAACTTTGCGAAGATCAAACAACAAGGAGAAAACACGTTTCCAATATCGCAGAACGAATCGGATCTTCATGATGACGGCAAGAAAAAAAACATCGTGTTCCTGGACTCCATAATCATTTTTTTCGTGTACATCAACAAGGATGAATCACAATGTCCCTCAAGATAGGACACTACCCTAGACTTGTGCAACAGGTTTGAGTTGGAAGGACCCCTGACATGTCACGCAAAACTGCTTTTAACATATTAGAGTATTTGTTGCAACCCCAGGGCTGACAGGATGGCCTAGACTAGAGGTACGCGCACTCACTTCTAACCTGTTTAGCCTGGGTTTGAATCCCGGCTCAACTATAAACTGTGATTCCGGTGTTTCACAGGGAAAGCGATTCATCAATGTGTGTGCCGTCCCTCGGATAGACATTGAACTGGGCATCTCGTCTACTGGCATTAGTCGTCGGACCTTGAAGATTCAAATAATAGTTTTCAAGTTTCAAATATGCTTTACATTCGATTCGGCTTTTATAGACTTATTTTGGTCTGGTTATTTACAAAAATGGTGAGATGGCCTATCTGGCACAGTACACGCCACGCAAATGAAGCCCCATCAGTGGACACTCTCTCTCTCTCTCTCTCTCTCTCTCTCTCTTTCCCCCACAGGGGAAAATTTTGATCAAAATGTTAAATATTAATTGACGAGATTAACGGAAACCAATGTCGACAGACGTTACCTTCTTGATCTTGCCACCGGACTTTTTCAACATGAGCTCATCCACCATGCTCTGCAAGCAGATGCTCATCATGATGGCCTGAAAAACACAACATTACATAAAGGGAAAAGAAGTGGTCATGCTGATACCTCCTCAAAAAGGAATGGCACGATGAGCCGAAAAGCAAGAGTCGAGAGTCGGATGAAAAAGGAAGTGGAGCAACCGTGCCGTGTGGTACCAAGGCAATAAATGCAGAGAAAGATGGCGGTTCCTTTCGGGCGGTGGTCCACACTAATGCCATGCGGAGATCGCTCCCTGGATTGACAATTCCATTATGGTTGAGGTTGAATCTAGGTAGTCTCAATGCATCTGCCATGTGATTTGTTATTCCAACCATTATGCTCATAACATACATACAGGGCCTGTGAAATGGATCAATCTTCGCTGGCCTTTCTCCTTTTGTCTTTCATCTTTTTCCAGCTCCTTTACATTTTCACTTACATTTATATCCCTTTCCTTCTTACTATCGTTGCCAGTAGGGTATTTTTTGCCCTTTCACTACCGTTGCATTCACAGTTTCCTTTGGCGTTGAGTAAAGTGGAGAAATCTGCCATAATCTTTCTTGGGAAAACCACATTTCCAAGCTGGCCTCCAAAACCAGTCGCCATCTGGGCATCCTCCGTCGTGCGAAGTCCTTCCTAGGCACACCTGAGCTCCTCACCACATACAAGGCTTTCATCCGCAGCTCAATGGAATACTGTTCTCCCCTATGGGCCGGTGCTCCTGCCTCACACCTAGCTCGGCTTCACGCTGTTGTAACCAAAGCTTTCAGAATCATTGGAATCTCCCGTGATGAAGCTATCTCCGAGGGCCTTTCACTCACTCACCGCAGACAGGTTGGTGGTCTTTCTGTCTTCTACCGACTCCTCTCCGGCCTTGCTCCCCCAGCTCTCTCTGGGCTCTGTCCCCCAAATATTCCTACAGGTCGCACAAGATCTGCCAGCAACCCTCTTATGGTTAAACTGCCGAAATCTCGGCTCTCTGCTCACCTTCACTCTTTCATTCCCCTTTTCTCCCACCTCTGGAACAAACTCCCCCACTCCCTTCAATCCCACTCTTCCCTCCAGGTCTTTAAAACAGCTGTTCACCACCATCTCTTATGTTCCCCAATTCAAAACCTTGATCTTTTCTACCCCCGCTAATTCACCCCAGATCCACCTTGTTGGAAATTCCAACTTCTTTCCTGGTAGTCCCGGCAGTGTCCATATGTTTTATACCTCTCCCACCCCTCCCCCCCTTCCCATGCCTCGCCCCCCCAAAGCCCTCTCCATCCCACAGATCTCTCGATGTCCCTGCTCTCAGATGTTGTGTTTGTGTTCCTCCCCCTCTCGCCCCATCTTGTCTACTGCTCCCCATGTTATATGTTCTATGTGTCGGTTTGTCTTTCTGTGTGATTAATGTTAGCTCTTTCACGAGCCTCGATCTTGTATACAAAAAAAATAAAAAAATAAAAAATAAATAAATACAGAAAGCAGAAATTATTCACAAGCATCGTATTGACCCATTTTGTTGTTCGGTTTGAGGAAGGCATGAAGGTGGAAATGATTACACTGGGCTGTGGTTGATATGAAGTTATGAAAATCCATGTGATCAATGCACACAACTCCCATGTAGGTAGTGGTACATGGTAATGCCCCGAGGAGATATTCACCACAGGAGACTTGTTCCTTGCGGTTCTTAAGATGTCTCTTCAGGCAGAGACTCTCTCCACCTGCCTTCTCTTCCATTTGCTTTGTCCCAGCCACCCCAGGATGCACGCATTCTTTAGGAAACCCACACCGAGTTACCTTCCCCAAGTGCTTACCAAGCTTGATGCTAAGCTTGATGCTTACCTCCTTCATTCCTCTCTTCTGAAACCGACTCGCTGCGCCATGCTCTTCCATCCAGTTCTTCGATGGTCACTGTGCACTACAACCTGAAGATTTCTCTGCAAAATCCACTGCTGAGTATTTTTATCCCATCACTACCCCCACCTATCTCCCAAACACCCCCCTCCCTCACTACCGTTTGCATACCACCACCTGCTCTTTTGCCATTTTGTTAAGCCACCACCTTCTGTCATTCAGCTTTTCCACACACATCAACTTCTATAAAGGAGGATACAAAAAATGAGGGGAAAAAGGATTAAAATGTAACAAAATCATGGAATTAGTTGATATAATGGATGATGATCCAATTACTTTTGACAACCGCTGAAAATGACATCATTTTTGGGAGAGAAAGGAGGAATTGGTTGTAGAGAGGGCAGGATCAAGGGTATAAGGAATCAAATAAGTAATAAATAAATAAATAAATAAAGAAAGAAATAAAAGATACAGATGAACAAAGAGGAAAGCATTTTTTTTTTCACCTTTTTAGAGGCCATTTTCCCCCGCAGAGCAGGGGTTGGCCTTTTTTGGGCACGTTGGTCCCCTTTATTGAAGCAATGTTTTATGGCCGGATGCCCTTCCTGCCGCCAACGCTGTTAGTCGCCTCTTGCGACACACAGGGAATTACCAGTTAGCTGGTACTCAATTTGCTGACCTCGGAAGGATGACAGGCTGAGTCAACCCCCTTGGCGTTAATTCAGCAATCACCAGGATTCAAACCCAGGATCCTAGGATCCCAAGCCAGCACCCTAACCGCTAAGCCAACACCAGGCTCAAAAGAGGAAAGCATGTGAGGAGAAATCTCAACATAAACAACAGAATATTTGCATCACAAAATGATAAATGAGAAAACTCCAAAATGTTTTTGTTTTTTTACTCCACAATAAGGTTTAGACTACATCTCATTGGCTAACAGATTGCTTCAAACTCAAGTTTAGACTGCTCAGCTTCCCGTGTAATCAGTCACAGTATCATGAGTGACACTTGTGGCGTCGTTAATTTGAAAAGTGATCGCAAGTTCAGGTGGAATTGTACCAGGACGCATTCATCTGCTTCCAAATCAGGTGAATTTTATTTATACGACATCGCTGATAAGTAATCTGCGCACCAAGATGCCCGCAGTTATAAACGCCCAACATATGATCATGACGGAAGTTTCTTCAAAACAACGTTGCTTTGTCTTTGAGCACAGGAAAATAAAAAAAAACATTTCATATGTTTAAAGAAACATGAAATGCCTAACTTTTAAAAACAATGAACAACCCAGGCAAATATTTTTTTCCCCATCCAAAATTTCGAAGCACCGTCCATTAAAAATACCAACTAGAGAGTTCATAGAACACCTTATCTCACGCAGTGTTCAAGTATATAATTAAATTGAAATAAAATAATAATTTTAAAGGTCGTATATTTAAAAAATAAAAATCGTGAAGTTTAGCGCCGTTGATGGTGTCTTATACACCGCCTTATTTAATATGTCCGAGTACTGCTAAACGGGAGGGGTTTGAAAGTTTCAAAAAGTTGATTTATGTTCCACAGTGTTCAAGTATATATTTCAATTTAAATAAAATAGACTTTAAAGGTTGTAAAAAATGTTTTTTTTTAATCCAGAAATTTACCTGTTTGTGCAGTGTCTTATACACCGCCTTATTTAACACGTTACATTCGTTATTTGTGTCTGTTTGTGTCCTTTATGACGTCCTTAAAAACAGTAAGTTTCCTGTTTGGAATGATTCTCAATTTTGTTTAGCTGCCACTTTTTAGCTGTTTTACCGCCAGACGGTAAAAAAAAAAGTCTCACTCCTCTCTGCATGCACGATCAGGACAAATATGAAGTCAAAGTACTGCTAAACTACGGGTTTGTGTTTAAACTAGAAAATTTAATTGAAATTAAATTGGTCCTCAATCATAAACTGATGGTTGTAGATGGACAGACGGACAATTCTGCTCGATTTTCCCTAACAGAAGTAATTTTTAAAATCCCGACGAAACGATAATGCAATCAATAAGCACGCAAAGGTACGAAGAGTACCTGTTGGCTTGAAATGCTGATCCACTGTAGCTTGTCTTTGCTCATCAGATACTCGAAGGCAAGCTCCAGGTGCATGTCCATCTTGGAAGTCACAGTGGTAGGTGTCACGCCATTGGTCGTGTGCATCTGTACAAGGTTTGGTGAAAAACAGAGACACACAAGCCAGTGTTACTACACTGCACATACTAGAGGAAAAGAGGAAGGGACAGGAGAGCAGTAAAACAATTTAAATATCGACAATTGTGATTTGTACGACATCCCTAGCCTGGTGTTGGGCTAGCGGCTAGGGTGCCAGCTTAGGATCCCAGGATCCTGGGTTCGAATCCCGGTCGATCGCTGAATTAACGCCAGGGGGGTTGACTCAGCCTGTCATCCTTCCGAGGTCGGCTAATTGAGTACCAGTTCACTGGTAATTCCCTGCTTGTCGTAAAAGGCGACAAAAAGGGTTGGCGGCAGGAAGGGCATCCGGCCGTAAAACATTGCTTCAAAAAGGGGACCAAAAAACAACAACAACCACGGTCCCCGAAAAAGGCCAACCCCCGCTTTGCGGGGAAAAATGGCCTCTAAATGTGGTTATATATATATATTTTTTTTACATCCCTAGCCCATCCAATCACTCCTGAAACCGACAGGAAATCCAACAGCGTGAAGCTCCCCTACCCTACCACATATAGAAAATCCCTTTAAACATGAAACTCACACAAGACGTGACCCTCCAACATCGCATTCGAGTCACTTTGAAGCTGCCTTCTTTAACTTGATCGTTGGGTAGCTGCACACGGAAGTTGAGTTCCTTGTTTCCCGCGCTCACTATCACCTTGCAGCCTTTTTCTGGGAAGTCCGTAATGCAAGGGTCAAACTGGATGTAACCGTAGTACTTGAGTGTCTGTGCCCGGCGGATGTACTGCACAGAAATATTGCACCAAACCAAAGTTAGTTACAATATTGTCACATTTCACATGCAAGTGGCGTTTGCATTTCAAAACATATGATCCGTAGTAATATGGAGGTGACAACACAGTTGGTGCATCGTTTTCAACATGATGCTTTCACATTGCTCATGAGAAAAAAAAACAAAAAAAAAAACACAGAAAACTTCACAAATAGTATGTTTCTTTTCCAAGGAACAGTGGTAAAAACAAGTGCCTGACAGATACAGTCAGATCCAAGATGTGGATGGAAAGATAACCTTTTGAGTTCAGAGGGAAACGCAGAACTAATAGGAGGGAAGAGGTGGGGGAGTATTTCAACAAAAGGAGAAAAAGAGATGGAAAGGTTGATACCACAGTATAAAGGATCACAAGATGAAGAATTGGGCATAATTAAACGGATCATGATGATGAATGATACATTTGTGACATTGGGTCATGGAATATAATTATGTTCATTATTCAGATAAATAAATAATACTTCTACTCATATGCTTATTATATGTTTTTGTCAAAATGGTACATAATCTATAACTGAAAGGAGAAGCGTCCGTGTCCGTCTCTGTGTGCGCACGTCTGTGTGTCGTCACCGAGCACCAGACAGCTTCCAACTGCAGTTTGTTTGTAGTAATAATCCCAGGGATGGTTTTTCAGATCTCCATGATCTTCTTCTTTACCATTCTGGATGCTCCAAGTATCACTGGTGTTTTTGTGCTTCCAATATATTTTCACTTCATTCTTGAGGTCTTGGTATTTGGTCATTTCCTTTATTTCTACATTGTTTACACCAAAATCGCTGGGTACTGACACCTTAATTAGTAATGCCTTCTTTTTGTGTTTTGTTTTTCTGTACTCTAGTACTACATCCGGTCGCAATGTTTTGTTTTATATGTTCACACTCGATGGGATCATCAGGATGTATATCGCGTTACTTCCTTGTTTTCATCGATTGATTTTGGGTCATGTTTTCATGAGTTTTCTGGGACTGGGATATTGAAGTTTTTGCAGACGTGCCAGTGGATTACTCTGCATACCTTTGTGTGTACAGCTGTTCTGCAACAGTTTTTTGCATCCCAATGGGAGATGTCTCGTACTTTCTCTTGCTGCCTTGCAGAATCCACACTTGTCCGATTGACTCAGTTCTGCCATTTTCTTAAAGCCATTAAAGTGTCCCTGGTCTTGGACATTTATGATTAGTTCTCCATCCCAGTTGAGCTGACCTCGTTCGCCATCCCAATGAACATTGATGCCATTTACTCATTTCGTCCAATTTATTTTTTATATCTCCAAACTTTTTTTTGTCATTCTCCCAATTATCGGTGTATAATCTGGTGATAGTTCACTTTATATTTTATTGTCTTTTTTTGTATTCATTGCTATTTTGGTTTCACGTGTGTTTCTTGGTGTTTCAGTGTGTGTGTGTTTGTGTCCATCACCTTTTGGAACAATGGGTTCCTGCTGTCATATAAAAATCAATATGAAAGATCCCATGGTTGCACCATTGGAAAGCAAATTGTCTATTTGGGAAAAAAAATTTGGGTCCATTTAATTCTAAAGATGTCCGTTTTAAAAGCCTGTTTTTCTGAAAGGGAAGAGGAACAAGCAGGACTTGGATCTTTACTGTTGCGGCTACCACAGTGCGATAGCAGGGACCCTTTAAAATAAAGCGTGACGGACACGGTTTGAGCACACAAAATTATATATCATATCACTTCTTGAAATGATAAAATTAAATGTAATAGTACAAAGGAGCACACAAACAACAACCACGACGACAGCAACCACGCGTTATAAAATATCCTTATAATCGTGTACTTCACTTCATTTTACATCCTCGTTGAGACTCACAGAAAGCCATAAGCCATGCAATACGATGGTTATTGTTAGCTCTTACATGAGCCTCGATCTTGTATCCAAAAAAAACAAACAAAAAAAACAAAACAAATGGTGGAGTACAACATTGTCTTTTAAATAAACCTGTCGGTGAAGCGACGGTAGGCACGCCAAGTAACATTAAAAAGCAGACAGCAAAGGGAGGCGGTGGAGAGAATGTTCTTGAAAACATCGCCAACTGCCCATAAGTGAACAAAAACAAAAGCATAAGCTATATTGGCCAAGTCAAAATCCATGAGCAAGTGCTGTTTCTTTTCCTTTACGAATAACCATACTCAAGAGCAGGTGAAGTACTTCACAGAGAATTTTGAGAATACACCAGCAGTGACCTAAAAACAAACAAACAAAAGCCTTCAATTTTTTCAAACCTCCTTTTTGGAGCCCTTTTCTTGCAGGGACTGAAGCTGCTTGTGCTGTTCCTTGGAAGCCAAAATCCAACCATGATCAATGTCAGTCGCTGCCTGAAAGCACCATACATGGGGGTATCACAAATACAGGTGCATCACATCAATGTGACAGGTCACTAACTTAGGATCTCCCCAACAATTTAAAGGCTACGTCGAAGCCTTACACCATTTTGACGACACAACACACACAACACACCATACCACAACACAACACAATACAAAATTATAGCCGAGAAGACCGGGTCAGAGCCCCCAACGTTTCAACCACAGTGTGGCCTTGATCTGGGCCTAAGCAGGACATTCTACGTTTCACCGATTAAGGTTTATTCATTGGCTTATACACAAATTAAATGAACAAAAAGAGTATCAGGGAACAACACAAAATGCCATAATCATAGATTCCAAATGTAAGGTAATCAACCTGAATGTAGAGCAAGTCCAACCCAACTCGGTCTTCCATAACATCTTCATCATAAGCCGTGTCCCAATAACTATGGGGTAAGGGGAGGAGGCAGGGAGAGACGATTGCAAAAATTTGGTGAGCAACTCTTCACTGGAGCATCCTTTCTTCATACACAATAATGTGGATGGAGAACAAGGCAAAAAGGATGGTTAATGAAATGCTCGCAATGCGAGATCGGATCGAAAAGTCTTGGATCAAAACAAACACCGTGTTAAGACATCACATTTTTACAAGTCATTAAAAACTAGAGCAATATGACTGTGTTGCCAATATGCCTCCGCATAGTCTCAGAATGGGTAAATGCCCTCGTTCACCATCCTAAAAATAAACAAGTTTGATTTAAATCCCTTCAGTTATTTTCAAGTATCACATTTTCACCAGCCATGACAGGTTTCACATCGATCGGTGAAGCAGTTTCAGAGAAGGGATTTTTTTTAAAATATCGGCCTTCAAGCTAATATGGCTGCTACACCATGTGACATATGACCTTAAAAAATGTACACTCTGCATATGTATGGGTAGGAGATAACGTTTGTGAAGTTTCGTGTTGATCGGATAAGGTTCGTTTTTCTATCCAAGATGGCTACCAAACCAAGTGACCTACGACATCATCATTTTCAAACTATGTGCAACAGTGGTGCTAGATGATATTTGTAAAAATTCGCATCGATAGGGTAAGCGGTTTCAGAGATATAATTATTTAATATTTTCCTTCAATCCAATATGGCTGCCACCCCACGTGACCAATGATGTTTTCGGGATCATCTTTTAATCGCCATGCTGAATCAATGACACACAAAGTTTCAAGTCAATCGATTTGGTCGTTTGGGAGAAGATGTTTTTAAAAAAAGTTTTAGGTTAAATCCAATATGGCTGCCAAACCATGTGACATATGATGTCATAAATTTAATATTTCAAGACAAATGGGCCATAGATCATGTGCATGCAGTTTCAGATTTTTAGGATAAGGAATTCGATTAAAACATTTTTGGCTGGTATACCACTTCACCTATGATGTCATCATTATCATGCTTTTGTTCCCCATTGGGAGTACTTGACAATGTGCCAAGTTTCAAATTTTTCGATTCAGCTGTTTCCAATAAAAAAAATTTAATTGCTTGTGTTTAATCCAAGATGGCTGCCATACCACGTGACCTATGACGTCACAATAATGATAAAAAAAAACATTCTGCCTGGGTGTCACTCCTACCCTGAAAGTTTAGTCTCAATTGGACATGTTGCTGAGAAAAACGAGGTTTAGCCCGTACGGACGGATGGACGGACGGACAGCCAGAAAACATAATGCCTCCGGCCACCTTCGGGGGCGGAGGCATAAACATCTATATTCAGGCAGGTGAGCTTAGGTTGTAGTTGACTGGTCGTTTCAGAATGCATTGGATGTACAAATTAGCTCAACATCTCCTCTGAAGGAATGTGTACCACGTTTACTGCACCTCTGATTATGCTGCATCAAACATGAGTAAAAATGGATGGGAAAGGACCTAGGAGCGTAACAACGGTGAGCAAGCTACAGTTAAATATGTCTGCCATTTTAAGTCAGAATTCACATGCATAGAATGCTTAAAATAAATAAATAAAAAGAGTGTTATCGATTGTTTTACTGCATTCGTAAAGTTATGGATCGAAACAAAGTTGCAAATGGTCAGAAAAACCAATAGAGTAAACGTACCTTTTCCTCAAAACAATATTAAAATCAGAATTCTTCAGACTCGTGATCGAAATATAAGGCAACTCAAATTCTTGCAATTTCCGAATAACTGCAAAACAAGAGTAGTTTCCATTTGGAATGTATACGGTGGAGGTCAAAACTGTTGGCAATGCAATAGTGTACAGTTTTCAAAACAAGTAAGTCCTGTAATCTGACAAGGCTCGATATGACACAAAATAACATGGTTGAAACATTAAATAAAACACAACTGGAGGTAAGTCGATGACACACCTTCGCAAATCTCCACGCTGCCCACCCAAAGCAGCGTTGAACGACCGCAAAAAGATTCCACCAGGAATGATCCAATATCAAATTTTGAGGAAAAATTCCCCCCCGTTTTGATCCCTGTGAGCCGAAGCCCAAATCCAAAAAATCGTTTCATATTTCATGCGTTCTACAATATTGATTATATATACAAAGTTTCATTGAAAGCCTGGGGTTGGCTTAGCGGTTAGGGTGCCGGCTTGGGATCCCAGGATCCTGGGTTCGAATCCCGGTCGATCGCTGAATTAACACCAGGGGGGGTTGACTCAGCCTGTCATCCCTCCGAGGTCGGCAAATTGAGTACCAGTTCACTGGTAATTCCTTGTGCGTTGCAAGAGGCGACTAACAGGGTTGGCGGCAGGAAGGGCACCCGGCCACAAAACATTGCTTCAAAAAGGGGACCACGGTGCCCTAAAAAGGCCAACCCCTGCTCTGCGGGGAAAATGGCCTCTAAAGGTGGTTCTATACAAAGTTTCATTTAAATTGTTTTTTTCCAATGTGGCAATAATTGAATTTTTTTGCCATTTAACCTTGCTACTTTTTCGACGGAGATTACGGAAGGATGACAATCGGAGATTACGAGCACAGCATGCAAGTTTATAAATAATATGCCAAAATATGGCCCAGTATGGGGAAAAGTAAAGAAAGCAAAACAGAGAAGAAAGAAAAGAAAGAACATACATACATGAGATGTGTCCGTCATGTTGCTGGGTGAGGAATAATGCGAAGTAGAACAGAAGCTCTTCGGACAACTTGAATCTCACAAGAGCAGCCTGCAGCGGAATGAGAGAATGTCGACAAGAAGCGCTATATAATTGAGGTGCGACTACTAGAGGGGCAGCACTTCATGCACAACCTTGACTGTGCCAGAATTTGATTATTTCTTTACTTTGGGACCATCTGTCTCTCCATATATATATATATATATATATGTATATATATAAATAAATAAATATATATATATATTCAGGGTGGTCCAGAAACCCTGGGCACATCTTGAAGAACGATACTTGCAACAAACAACCAAATTTATTATTGTTCTTTGGTGCAAAACAAAACATGATAACTCGTAAATGCATGTGACCGCTTCAACACGCACAGGCATCACGTGATACGCAACAGGGTGAGGTGCATCACGTGATACGCAACAGGGTGAGGTACACAGACTTGGCATATATATGGCATACGTATTGTCACGTAACCGTGATTAACACCACAGTTACGGATGGCCGATTTGCGAGACTTTAACTCCCGAGGCGAAAACTCAATGGCGGATTCAAGCTCAACACAAAGTTAAACGCGCGGAATGGCGGACGCGGCGAAGCTCCCCCTCCGCCGCCTTATCTATTAAAATCAAACACCCAGGAACTGCGTTCAGATATATATATAAAATAATACAAGGATTTATTATGGAAAAGTAAAGCCAGTGAAAAAGCCCGCCGGTAAATCTAATAAATCGAATAAGCCTAAATTGGGATCCCAGACACAACAGATATCAAACACGATACGAGGGAGGTGAATACGAAAATAACACGTCTCGTCATTCAAAATGTACGTGGATGCGGCTTATCTTGTCTGTCTTTCGTCGCCTTTGTGGCGGCCGCCCAACACCGCTCCTTTCGGCCCGATCGCACACCACGAGGTCCCTCGCTCCAAGTTCCACAAGGCCTCCTCCAAGCACCACGCGTCCGACGCAGGCCAGCGGCTCCACACGAGGCCGATCTCCACAAGGTCCGTGCACCAAAGGTTCGACGTAAGCTGCACAAAGCAAGCGAACTCCACTTGGCTCGACTCTCTTTTGGGAGTGCTGGCAGCCAAGTGCCAACTGCCAACGAACTGCGACCAACGAACCTCGAACTGCTCACGAACTGTTGCGAACTCCCGTGTGCTCTGTGTGCTACCGAACTCTCTCTCTGCGAACTGCCACTGTTCCACGAACTGCCTCAACTCCCAACTCAACTCTTCTCCGAACTCTCAACTCCCAACTGCTCTACTGCTCTGTGTGCTCGGTGTCCTCGGTGTGCCAACTGCCGACTGCTCGAAATGGCGTCCGACCGTCGCACATATTGGTGGCCGATGACGTCACATTGGCGCACTCCTCAGCCAATCACAGCCTCCCAACTCGCCGGCTCGCCCCGGCCACGCCCTCTGCGGCATGCTCCACTCTCGCTCACCGACCCCCGCGGTCCTTGTGTAACACGTGCCAGGCGAGGTTTGTAGGCCTTGGAGGTGTAAACGGTGGCGGTGTTTTTGGCCTGGTGGTGTCCATTTATTACGAAGTCAATGTCAGGGAAAGGAATTATTTAATGTTGCGCTAAGGACCTAACTAATGTTTATGTGGTTTGCAGTGCCATAATGGACAAAGGTTTGACTACTAGGTGAGACTCACAGGGGCGTTACCTTTAATCCCTCACTATTTAACACTCGGACCTCCAGGTAGATCCACAATCATACATCTTACCCCGACAAACGCCTACACATCAAGAACTTATTACATGTAGAGTCCCTGTCACGACAGCCGAATACCTACCTATTCAGATCTACCTAGCTCTAGATGTTGCTCTACCAAATTCATAACACAGCCCCCCCCCTGGAACCGTAGCTCCTGCAAGGTTCACCGCAGGCGCTACCATTCCAGCCTTAACACTTACTGTCACACACTTAATTAACCTATGAAATAAATCAGGAAGGGCTGTGGGAAGTGAGTCGGACTACCTACCTACACTTCCTTAACATGCTGAACCCCTTAACCATCATGCAAGTATGTACATTTTCTTCGTTGTTCCTGTGGAGGGAGGAAACAAACAACACACAACACTAACTTAACCACAAAACTTAACCATCTTTCCAAACTCAAAACTCTAACCTTTGTACATACCCCGGTCTACAGACCGCGTCCCCCGGTGGATGCCACAAGACACAACCTTACCTGCGGGGCCATCCCCAATGCATCCCCCTAAATTTCCACGGGCCCTGTCCAGATGTTACAGGTGAGTGACACGGCTCGGTGGATTTCGCCCACATTCATGCAACACAGACCCCTTAACCACTCATTCTCATTCCATAGGTCATCAAGGCATTTCAAAAATCAACAAAACACTTATTTCAATACACCCCCTGCAGGACCATGGCATTGATGTCATTCACGTGTGTGTGCATTCCTCAACTAGGCAGCGGGGAGGTACCGCACAAAAAGATGGTGGGGGCGCATCAGGCTGTGGTGCCCGCAGTCCCAAAAACAAGTCAACCGACTTACAAGTTCATTGCCCCCCCCCCCTTTACCTCTTGGCCCCGTGACAGCCCAACAGCCCCTTTCCGCCGTTACCTCGCCGGTGAGGGTCTCCACACACACCAGGCTCCTTTGCCTCCTGCTTTCGCGCAGCAACACGGGTCACCGGGGGACTTCCTCACCCCGCGGCGCCCAACCAGACCCTCCACCGACGAGCTCCAATTTCCAGTTACCACCGGCTGCCAGGGGTAATTGCCGCAGAGGGGGGCCCGCAGGCATCGCTCCTCAGAGCTTGCTCTGTACCTGCGGACACACACACCTTCCCCACCCACAAGACCCCAAAACACACTTCCTCCCCCGCTGCCATTCAATTCTCCACACACACCAGCACAATCCAGTACAATTCTTGGTGTAAAAGGTGTTACAAGGCTTGCCATGGCCTGCCACATGTGAAATCCCCCAGTTCACATTTAAACCATCACACATTTCCAAAAGCACATTTCCAAAAGCACAAGTATCGCCCCTCATTATCTCCAATAATCATCACTCACTCTCCAGGTTCCACTCTCACGACCACATCAAAACACCTAACCACAATACAAAAACATACGCCACCCACAAGACACTGTGGCTCCCATTCCATCCCCTCACCGGCCATGTCATCACTCTCACCCGCCTCCCAACTCCAATTTACATGTCCCCAATTTCCAAAGCAAGTCCTGAAGCCTGGGACAGTACTCCTCAAAACACTCACCTCAAGTGCAGGTAGTTGCAGGTTGGTCAGGTTCAAAGTGCAATCCACCCATACAATTCCCAAAATTTCACATTGGGCCTACCAAATCCTTCCAAATTTCTCTTTTGTCCCCACTACACTGGCAGGTATGTGGATCCGCATCCAACGGTGATCATCACTACACAACTACCTATGGCCACGACAGCTCTGCACCTCTACCGTGCAAGGGTCACCGGGACAAGGTGAGCAGTCAAAACGCCAACATGGCCCATGAGTGTCCATAAGGGTGCGACCCACCATCCATCCTTCGGCCCCCCTGCGAGGAACACAGCTGCAGCAGCCCCAGCTGGCCAATGTGGTGAGCACTTGCTGCCACAACACACACTACCGCACACACAACCTCGGCCCTGGGGGGCACGGTCGCAGTGCGTGGCATCCCTACAGCCACGTCCCCTGCACCTCCCCATCATCCCCCAGTCCGACTACAGAACTGCAGCCCCCCAGTGCTCACCCACACTTGACCACACCAAGGTCCAGTCAACAGCCATGCTCCACCAGGAGACCCACCCAGAAGACATGGTCCACACACCTCGGACACGCACAGCACCACGTTGACCCTCAGGCTACACAACTACATCCCCATCATCCCGCGTCCCAAATATCAGCACAGTTGCCCCCGCAACCAGTTGAAAGCTGTGCCTTGCTACCCTATTAATTTCATCACAGCCTCCAACACTTTGGTCTACACACCTGGATCAATAATGGCGTCACTGTACAGTGTCCACCATGGCATTTCCAAAATCCACCCTTAAATTTCCATCTAACCCACAGATTACCCATGCCAACCATTTGTCACATTTCACTAACCTCACCAAAGAAGGATGCTTTGCCATACACATGCCAGCCGAGCATGGCCCATATGCTCGGCTCGTTACACATCTCCCGATTCACATCCCCATGGCTCTCTTCCCAACCCGAGAGTCCATAAATCATAACGGAGCATCTGTGGAAGGTCACTCACACCATCACGTTCCACAGATGCCCCAATGGTTGTCCGGCAGGCTATCTCCATCCCTGTCCATTCGGTTTGACCCGCGTCCATAGACCAACCACCATGCCAGGTCACCACATGCTGGTTGTCCTAGAGTCCCTGGAGGAGAGTGCCAGGCCGCATGCCCGGGTGGTCACCACATCAGTCCCAAGTTGGCCGTCCGCAGTGCCACCACCAAAGCGCGACCCACAACACCTCCCCCTAGTGGTCCTCAATATTTGCCATCCCAGGCTTGAGAAACCACCTCGGACCTCCCTGGAGGTCTTAACCCCCACCAGGGTCCGGTGACCCTGCCGGCCCGAGTCGCCGGCTCGGACGGCGCCCCGACGGACAAGGGACGCCACACTCCACCAGACCCCCCGTGGGACCCAGGTCGTACCTCGACACCCAAGGCTGGACCCCACGTCCAAATCTCGCCATCACAGCCCCCCAGCTGGCCGGCATACCCAGATTTTGAAAGGGGCAACTTTTGCCCGAGGCCATCACCCATGACCTCTCCATGTCCAAATCCCGCAGCCCGGGGACCAATCCCCACCATGGCTGCTCCAAATCAATTTCCCATTGTAATTTTATTTTACAAATTTTCATTCCCACTGCCAAACCGCAGCTGCAGGGAACAACCTCTACCACCGGTTGTTCTGCCCCTCCCTGCAGTTGATCCAAATTCCCTACAGGGACCAAATCTCCAGAAGCTCTATCTCCCGATCCTCCAAGATCCAAATCCAGCCCGGAGCCAACACACTCCCCCAACTGGTTGTCCAATTTTGGAGCCTCTGTTTCCAAATAGCAGTGTACAGTGAGCGTCCCCTCGGTCATTCCAACCACCTCCTCGGACCAACTCACCTCATCACCCAGGCTCCTTTGGGCCTGAACAAGCTCTACCTCCATGGGACTGTCACAGGTCTCCAGCCGCTGGATCAAATCATCCTCATCATTACAAATCATTCCTGGCCCCGTCAGGCTTTGATCAATATCCCCAATAAATACCCGGTCCGGCTCTATCGCATGGACCCCCAAAAACTCTACCCCCTCTTGCTCCGCACCACCGCCCTGGTGCTGCACAATTCCAAATTCATCCCCCGGTTGGGGTGTTGTGACATCCACACGGTCCCGATAAACAACCAGGCCAGAATGTGGGAAACATTCCCCATTACAACTCTCACATTCCAAATTTCCTTCCCCGCTCACCTGTGGACACTCCACGTTTACCTGCAGGCATTCCCCATCTACCTGTACACATTCCCCATCGAACTGTGGACATTCTCCGCTCACCTGTACACTTACCACAATTGCCATTTCCCTTTTTAATCCATTAATTTGGTCACTCAGGTCCTTCAGTCCTTCCCTCCATTCATTCCCCTGGGACTCCATTTTATTTTCCATCCCACTTTTCATTTGTCCCATTTGTTCCTCCAATCGATCACTCATTCCCTTCATTCCTTCCCTACATTCCTTCCCCTGGGACTCCATTTTTCTTTCCATTCCTCCCATTAATTCCTTTAAAAATTTCATTAAAGCCTGGTCGTCTCTCGGGGCCGTCCCATTTGTTCCCGACTCCCCGGTAGGGGAGGGGCATAAGTTGGTGCTCGGGACGAGGGAGGCTCCAAGGCTCACCTCTACATCAAATTCCCCTATTTCCGGCTCACTCCCGACGCTGACGGAGGCCTCGCTGCGTACTTCCATTTCGTCGACCTCCGACATCCGCTTTTCGGAAGGTCGTTCCCCGCGCGCGTATTTATTTCAATTCCAAAAACACAATTTAAATTTGATGAAGACGCGATATCGCGCTCCGTTTGCCCGATTGATTATTAAATTTCCCCGCCTCTACTATAAAAATCTTGCGTTCGAACGTCGGGCGCAATGTACGCCCGACCGTGTCGATGTCTCGCCACGGACAAAAAAAATTGTCCGACGGGTTCAAATCCCACTCCTGACACCACTTGTCACGTAACCGTGATTAACACCACAGTTACGGATGGCCGATTTGCGAGACTTTAACTCCCGAGGCGAAAACTCAATGGCGGATTCAAGCTCAACACAAAGTTAAACGCGCGGAATGGCGGACGCGGCGAAGCTCCCCCTCCGCCGCCTTATCTATTAAAATCAAACACCCAGGAACTGCATTCAGATATATATATAAAATAATACAAGGATTTATTATGGAAAAGTAAAGCCAGTGAAAAAGCCCGCCGGTAAATCTAATAAATCGAATAAGCCTAAATTGGGATCCCAGACACAACAGATATCAAACACGATACGAGGGAGGTGAATACGAAAATAACACGTCTCGTCATTCAAAATGTACGCGGATGCGGCTTATCTTGTCTGTCTTTCGTCGCCTTTGTGGCGGCCGCCCAACACCGCTCCTTTCGGCCCGATCGCACACCACGAGGTCCCTCGCTCCAAGTTCCACAAGGCCTCCTCCAAGCACCACGCGTCCGACGCAGGCCAGCGGCTCCACACGAGGCCGATCTCCACAAGGTCCGTGCACCAAAGGTTCGACGTAAGCTGCACAAAGCAAGCGAACTCCACTTGGCTCGACTCTCTTTTGGGAGTGCTGGCAGCCAAGTGCCAACTGCCAACGAACTGCGACCAACGAACCTCGAACTGCTCACGAACTGTTGCGAACTCCCGTGTGCTCTGTGTGCTACCGAACTCTCTCTCTGCGAACTGCCACTGTTCCACGAACTGCCTCAACTCCCAACTCAACTCTTCTCCGAACTCTCAACTCCCAACTGCTCTACTGCTCTGTGTGCTCGGTGTCCTCGGTGTGCCAACTGCCGACTGCTCGAAATGGCGTCCGACCGTCGCATATATTGGTGGCCGATGACGTCACATTGGCGCACTCCTCAGCCAATCACAGCCTCCCAACTCGCCGGCTCGCCCCGGCCACGCCCTCTGCGGCATGCTCCACTCTCGCTCACCGACCCCCGCGGTCCTTGTGTAACACGTGCCAGGCGAGGTTTGTAGGCCTTGGAGGTGTAAACGGTGGCGGTGTTTTTGGCCTGGTGGTGTCCATTTATTACGAAGTCAATGTCAGGGAAAGGAATTATTTAATGTTGCGCTAAGGACCTAACTAATGTTTATGTGGTTTGCAGTGCCATAATGGACAAAGGTTTGACTACTAGGTGAGACTCACAGGGGCGTTACCTTTAATCCCTCACTATTTAACACTCGGACCTCCAGGTAGATCCACAATCATACATCTTACCCCGACAAACGCCTACACATCAAGAACTTATTACATGTAGAGTCCCTGTCACGACAGCCGAATACCTACCTATTCAGATCTACCTAGCTCTAGATGTTGCTCTACCAAATTCATAACAGTATATATATATATACAGACTTGGCATTTAATATGGAATATTGTTTTTGTGGGGGTGAACTTACTTTTCAAGATGTCTTAGAACCAAAAGTTCATTGGAATTATGTTAAATTATTCTAGATTTTGTTAATGTGACCTTTAAAAGAAACAAAAACCACATTTGACATTTCAAAACAAATAAATTGATTCTTGAAAGTGATGAAAACTGATATCGAACTCAATTCATGGACAGTACTGTGTTAAACTTCTGTACATTTTCCAGAAGTATCTCTATTTTGCACATTAGCCAAATTTTCTTTTAACAAAAACAAAAGTTTTTTTTTTTTTTTTGTATACAAGATCGAGGCTCGTGAAAGAGCGAACATTAATCACACAGAAAGACAAACCGACACATAAAACATATAACATCGGGAGCGGTAGACAAGCTGGGGGGAGAGGGGGAGGACACAAACACAACATTTGAGAGCAGGGACCGAGAGACATGGAGACATCGAGAGATCTGTGGAAGGGAGAGGGCTTTGGGGGGGGAGGCATGGGAAAGGGGGTGGGAGAGGCATAAAACATATGGACACTTCCAGGACTACCAGGAAAGAAGTTGGAATTACAAACAAGGTGGATCTGGGGTGAATTAGTGGGGGTAGAAAAGATCAAGGTCCTGGATGGGGGAAGATAAGAGATGGTGGTGAACAGCCGTTTTAAAGACCTGGAGGGAGGAGTGGGATTGAAGGGAGTGTGGAAGTTTGTTCCAGAGGCGGGAGAAAAGAGGAATGAAGGAGTGAAGGTGAGCAGAGAGCCGAGATTTCGGCAGTTTAACCATCAGAGGCTTGCTGGCAGATCTTGTGCGACCTTTAGGAATATTTGGGGGACAGAGCACAGAGAGAGCTGAGGGAGTAAGGCCGGAGAGGAGTCGGTAGAAGACAGAAAGACCACCTACCTGCCTGCGGTGAGTGAGTGAAAGGCCCTCAGAGATAGCTTCATCGCGGGAGATTCCAATGATTCTGAAAGCTTTGGTTTCAACAGCGTGAAGCCGAGCTAGGTGTGAGGCAGGAGCACCAGCCCATAGGGGAGAACAGTATTCCATTGAGCTGCGGATGAAAGCCTTGTATGTGGTGAGGAGCTCAGGTGTGCCTAGGAAGGACTTCGCACGACGGAGGATGCCCAGTCGGCGACTGGCTTTGCAGGCCAGCTTGGAAATGTGGTTTTCCCAAGAAAGATCATGGCAGATAGTGAGACCCAAAAGCTTGAGCGACAGAACTTCTTGGAGAGGATTGTTGAGAAAGTAGATGGGAGGGTTGTCCAGTCGATCTTTTCGGAGAGACATAGTAAGAGTGTGAGATTTGTCAGGATTGAAAGACATGTTCCACTTGTTTGACCAGTCTGTGATTTTGTCCAGGTCTTCAGAGAGTGAGGAGGCTGCAGACTGCCGATCTGAGGGAAGAGGAATGGAGCGGCAGAGAGTGGAGTCATCAGCAAAGAGATAGAGAGGATTTTCCAGAGAGTCGGAGAGATCATTGATAAAGACCAGAAAAAGCACAGGGCCCAGCACACTGCCTTGGGGAACTCCAGCCTGAACAGGAAGGGGAGATGAGAGAAATCCATTCAGGGCCACACGTTGACTACGACCAGAGAGGAAGTCCGCAAGCCATGCATGGAGATTTCCATGGATACCATAGGAGTAGAGTTTGGTGAGCAGAGCTGGGTGCCAGACCGTATCTAAGGCACGTGACATGTCAAGGGAGACAGCTCTGATTTCCTGTTTGGCATTGAGGACCTCCATCCATTGTTGAGACAGGAGAAGCAGCATGTCCAGAGTAGAGTGACCTGGTCTGAATCCAAATTGATGATCAGAGATCAAGCCATTGGAGAAAAGGAAAGATTTCATATCCGAAGCAATGATGGATTCCATGACTTTGCTGATAATTGGGAGCAGGCTGATTGGTCTGTAGTTAAAAGGATCTGTTTTTGCACCTTTTTTGTGTAAAGCGGTAATGTTAGCTGATTTCCAGGATGCTGGCAGATGACCTTGAGCAAAAGATAGGGTGAAAAGAACAGAGAGAGGGTGAGATAGAGCGGCAGAGCAGGATTTTAGGACCTGTGGGCTGATGCCGTCTGGTCCAGTTGCAGAATCAGAGTCGAGGTTAGACAAAAACTCCTCCACCTTGTCAGGAGAGAAGGACACAGAGTCCAGGAGCAGTTGGGTTCGACTGGGAAAGGTGGGAACAGAGAGAGATGGGTTTGGGACTAAAGATTTTGAGGCAAACACAGAGTTGAAACACATGCTGCGGAAGCAGCATTTCAAAATATAAACCGTCGACCTTGCATGTCAACCTGTCAATCACATATTGCGCCGATATATTTATTTATTGTGATTGAGAAACATTGTGAGAATGATCAAGTGAACCTCAGATCAATCTTGATAAACACCAGTGAGAAAGGAAAAGCAAAAAGTGGAACGTGTTAGCGAATAGATACTCCACTTGCACATCTGTATAAAGAACACAAAACATAAATTCACAACAGGGAGTTCATCTATTGTGAAAAGTACATTTCCTGAAACAAAAGACCAGATAAAACCTTTAGAATAACAAGCATTCCGAGTATTGCGCTGCAATACATGTCCCCTACCAAAGTTCAAAGTGCCATAACTTTGTCAAAAATGATCGAATATGCAAATTTATGCACGGTTGATGATGGTTTTCAAACTTGATCTGAGGTATGCTGAGACACGTGTGTCACGCCTCGCCTCGTTAAGTCCGCAAGGTCGCTCTGTGGAGCGGCCTGCACGTATTGCACTGTGTGAATTATATAAATTATTACCAACTCACGGTCTGAGGTACTAGCGATTCAAGAGATATCCATTTTTAAAAATATTTTCGTTTAATTAACGATATCTGCCAAACCACGTGCCCTATCGCAAATTCCAAAAGGACATTTTAGTGTTGAACAGATCTGTGAAGTTTCCCCTCGATTGGATCAAAAATGAGGGAGGAGCTCGGTTTTTGAAGGTTCATGCTTAAAAACATCATAACTCTGAAACCATGCGACGCATGACGTCATGCTCGTTGACTTTTTTTGTTCGTCATGGGTATGCGATTCTGCCTGCAAAGTTTGGCCTCGATCTCTTCAGCCGTTGCAGAGAAAAAGGGGTTTTCGTGTTTTCACGAAAAACAATATGGCGGCTGAACCACGTGACTTGTGACGTCATAATTACCATTAAAATATTCTACAGACCGAGTCCATCATATGGTGAAAATTTTATCTCAATCGGTCCTATTATTGCAGAGAAAATCTTTTTAAAAAGAAATTAAACTTAAAATGGCACTGAGTTAAGGATCATCAGAATTATCAGAATTCCCAAAGTTCAAAGTGCCATAACTTTGTTAAAAATGATCGAAACGTCGTGAAGTTCGAACTTGATCTGTAACTTATCATGAGGGAACCATGTGCCAAGTTTGAAATAATTAGCATTAAGCGTTTAGAAAAAAAGTCCGGAAAACTGTTCTTTGCGTGACAGACTAACGGACTGACAGACTGACGGACGGAGGGACGGCGTGCAAACCTATAGTCCCCTCTGGTGTACACCGGTAGGGGACTAACAAGCATTCTGAGTATTGCGCTGCAATACATGTACCCTACCGGCAGTCTGTCGTCCGGAAAACTGTTGGGGAAATTACCAAAGTTCAAAGTGCCATAACTTTATCAAAAATGATCGAAACGTCGTGAAGTTCGAACTCGATCTGTAAGTTATCATGAGGAAACCATGTACCAAGTTTGAAATCATGAGCATTAAGAGTTTAGAAAAAAAAAGTCCGGAAAACTGTTCTTTGCGTGACGGACTGACAGACGGACAGACTGACAGACGGAGGGATGGAGTGCAAACCTATAGTCCCCTCCGGTGTACACCGGCAGGGGACTAATAACAGAGGATTTAAGTGAAAAGGCTCAACTTGCAAACATACCTAATTTAAATTAAATTGTTCATTCCGGTACGTTTGAATTATCGTTTCAGAAATCAGCGGTAATCCCCAGGTATACACTTTTAATACCTGAAGTATTTGCTCCGTCCGATCTGTGCTACGGACATCGAGCTCGACAAGATGTCCATTTGGCAGAGACACTACGAGGTGAACGTCCTCTGTAGGCACCTGCTGCGTCTCCTGCAAATACAATAGTCCCGTTACCAATATTACCAAATTAAATTTCAGCTCCTTAATCAGAATACAAAAAATAGATATATAGATCAAAATATTCCTCTTCCAAAACAAATGAATCGAGGTCATTCTTAAGTGTAGCAGGTGTTGCATTTGACAATCACTGCACGCACCTGTTGAGCCCTTCGGAGGAAGTCGTGGAACACTTCACTCGTACCAAGAGTGGCATCTTGGCTAACTGCAAAACATTTGCAATGGGAGTTTAATTAACGTTCACGTTTTTGTAACGCACTGTAAAGGAAGTTCATAACTATACATTAATTCTTATTATAATAGAGCAAACGCATATGGTTATGTATGTTTGTTTATATGCGACCAAAACGTCTTCTTCTTCTTCTTCTAATAAAATTAACACCCAAAACACAGTCCGTGAACTCTTAATTACGTTTAGACTGCTGAGACCCCTCAGACCTTTGACGACCCTTTAAGTCCCACAAGACCCTCAAGACCACCAAGACCCCTGAAGACCCAAAATACCCAAAAGACCCTGAACACCCAAAATACCCTGAAGACCCAAAATACCCCGAAGACCCAAAATACCCTGATGACCCAAAAGCCACTGAAGACCCAAAATACCCTGAAGACCCCAAATACCAAAAATACCCTTGAAGGCCCTGAGGCTCCAAATGGCCCCAGAGACCCAAATGGCCCCAAAGACCCAAATAGCCCCAAACACCCAAATGGCCCCAAACACCCAAATGGCCCCAAAGACCCAAAACACCCCAAAGATCCAAAACACCCCAAAGACCCAAAACACCCCAAAGACCCAAAACACCCCAAAGACCAAAAACACCCCAAAGACCCAAAACACCCCAAAGACCCAAAACACCCAAAACACCCCAAAGACCCAAAACACCCCAAAGACCCAAAACACCCCAAAGACCCAAAACACCCCAAAGACCCAAAACACCCCAAAGACCCAAAACACCCCAAAGACCCAAAACACCCCAAAGACCCAAAACACCCCAAAGACCCAAAACACCCCAAAGACCCAAAACACCCAAAACACCACAAAGACCCAAAACACCACAAAGACCCAAAACACCCCGAATACCCAAAACACCTCGAATACCCAAAACACCTCGAATACCCAAAACACCTCGAATACCCAAAACACCTCGAATACCCAAAACACCTCGAATACCCAAAACACCCCAAATACCCAAAAGACCAAAATGAACACGAAGACCCAAAATGGTGAAAGATGCCTATCCCTCTGAAACGACGTGCGGTGAGGGTTGTGGAGCACGCCGAATCACGCTAGTTCTCATAATTCAGTAGTTAGTCTGCTTGCACAACTGCTTACATTTACAGAACCCCCACCTATACGATGTTATGTGACAACTTACCGCACTGAATGTACCGTTCAAGCTGCTCCCTTCTTTGTTCCACCTGTGAGGTGGTCAGAGACAGGAGCCTCTTCGGAGGAAAATGGAAAGGCAAGACGCTGCCAATATCCTTTTTGAGCTGAAAATAAAAAGATAAACATTTGTGTTTATTCACACTTGCGCAAAAACATGGTGGGACAAGAAATAGAGGACATCCATCTGTAAAAGTTTGAACTGTCAGTTAATAAACGTGATTGCTTACCTGTTCATTCAGGGCATGTAGCTGGCTGTACCGAACACGGCAGTGAAACGCACCATTCACATGGATGTTGTACGCCTGCGATGCACACCAGACGAGGGACAATATTAATAATAATGAGCTCCTGAGTGACGTCATTGTAAGTTGAACCGCTCACCACACTAAACAAATTATAAAAAAACAAATAAACAATATATACAGGCCAAATGAGTAAAATAAATAAATAATGGCAAGCATTTGAAGCAAAAGGCCGAGTAAGGTGCAGCGTCTACTTCATGGTAGTTATTCGATGACATAAAGTACATTAAAAAAAAATACGCACAACGTAGGTTATTCCCGCCTCGTCAGCTCTTTCCTCAGTGTCAGGTACAGAGAAGTGCATCACTACCCGTCAACCACACACCGCCCAAGATTCCTTTGCGAACCCCTATTCTCCCTCAAGACTCAAGAGCAACTCAGATTTGTTTCTTCTTCCTCAAAATGTAACTTCTTCTTCTTCCTCTCTGCGATGTCGTCAAATGCCATTCGAAATACTCCCCCCTTCAAAAATATCAAGGCCATCACCGCAAACGTTAAAATGAAAAAATCACTTTAAATTTTCAGAGAAAACTGAGAGAGAAGAGAATAAGTAAATGAGTTAGGAACGTATTTTTAAAAAATCCTCGATGCACCGATGAAACCACTCCGACATGGCCGATATATTCAGTGTAAAGTTAAACGGCAGAACTGTGGTGTTTTCCGTAACCAATTGGCTTGCTGTCGCTTGCCAAGCCAGCCGTTCCTTATTAACCGCTTACTTGAGTGCTAAAGTTACCTGGCGAGAGCTCCACAAGCTGATTGGTAATGGAACACACCCCAGAGAGAAAAACTTTCTTTATGACGTGTACTGAAGGTATAAATTGCCATAAATTATTAAAACATTGCAATAATCAATCACTTTTAAAAGGAAAATAATGAAGATGTACGTTGTCGGATTTTCACTGATAAATGTTTCCAAAATTCCAAACCAGCCCCGTCTTTTTAGGACCCTCCTCTGATTGGTGGATATATTTACCTGCCAATGCTAAGCAGCAATATTATATCTCTTCTATGAATATTTAATCTAACTGTCAAGCTATATTCTATAAGAAGCTACGCTTTGTTGTTACCACCATTTTGTTGTTAAAATATTGTATAAATACAGCATTTACTTATTAATTTTAAAATGATGAACTGGGATGGTTTAATAAGCGGTGTATAAGCTTAGACTTCTCGCCGTGGAACCCGCATTTTTACTGAAAATCCTAGATATTAAAAATACGAGCTGCTCAGTCCGGACTTTATTGCAATTTGCAGGTAACACACTTACACACACCTTGAACTATAGTCAGATTAATTAATAATTATGTGGCTGAGGCGTGTGTAAGGAACTTCCTTGTTTAATCTGTTGGTTCCCTTTGGTGGTGGTCTACACATTTTCTGGTTTTGCAAACTGCCCGGGCAATGTAAAATAGTTGTCACATCATCGTATTATTTCGATGGCGTTGGAGAAATCATGGATCCGCAAGACGGAGTTGGAAGAAAAACTCAGACAGGTCAGTCAAGCGTAACTTAATGTTAATCACACGCACACATTACATAGACACACATACACACACACACACACACACATATTACATACACACACACACATATATTACATACACACACACACACACACATATTACATAGACACACATACACATATTACACATATACACACACACATATTACATACACACACACATATTACATACACACACACATTACATAGACACACATACACATATTACACATATTACACATATACACACACACATATTACATACACACACACATATTACATACACACACACACATTACATAGACACACACACACATATTACACATACACAGATACACACACACACACACACACACACATTACACATATACACACACACACACACACACATATATATATACACACATACACACACACAGCATTTCCAGTCACATGAGCACAGACGGGGAGAAGTGGGGCAAGAGATGGATGGATGGAAGGATTCACAGAGACGGACACGTACCACTTCTGCTCGTGTCTGTTCAGGAAATGACAGCTGATGCTAAAGCAATGCATGATATACGTATATAAAACCATGAAAATTCATAAACATGTTGGTGCTTTACATCTTATTATATCTTTTGTTTACATGTGTAGTTTGATGGTACTTCATATGCTTTGCAGGAACAGGATGTGCTGGGTTCCATCAAAGAGAATCTTGAGAAAAGTGACCAGCTCACCAATAACATGGTCAGTCTTGTTTCTAAAACCTAAACTTGAGAGAAATCAACAGCGCACCATCGAAAATCCCCACGCTTCCTACTGAAAGCAAGGTTGAAAGATTGCAGAAAGTTTCACCAGGAATGACCCAATATCAAATTTTGAGTTAAGAAAAAAATCTTTTTTCGATTTTTTTGTTTTATCTGTTTTAACCACACATCACCACAATTTGACCCCTATTATGGCTCCATGGGGTTAGTTATGCCCATTATAGAGCAGTTATTTCCTCAAATTAATGTCTACATTCTAGAGTAAGCGTGTTATTAGATATGTATCACTTGTACAGTCATGGCCAAAAATATTGGCACCCTTGCACTTTTTTCAAATAATGCACCGTTTCTTTCAGAAAATTGGAAATTAATTTTTTTTTGGTATTCACAAATGTATTTCTTTGGTTTGCAGTGGAACAAAACAAAAAAAAAAGATGAAAAAATTACTAAATCTTAGCTTATTCCACACAGAAATCCTAAAATGGCTTGGACAATATTATTGGCACCTTTTAGAAGTTGTGAGAAATAATTAGATTTCAAACAGGTAATTCTCCTTTACTTTGGAATTGAACTCACCTGTGGTGAGCTGCAGGTGCCTGTAATACAAAAATCACTCATTCAAGCAGTTTGAATAAAGAAAATGAATCATTCTGCTGTTTTGTGTCACTGTGTATACCACAATGAGCATGGAGAAAAGAAAGAAAACAAGAGAATTGTCTGAGGAGGTCAGACAAAAGATTGTAGCCAAGCATGGACAATGTCAAGGCTACAAGTCCATCTCCAGAGACCTTGATGTTCCTGTGTCCACCGCACGCAATGTTATCAGGAAGTTTAAGGCCCATTGCACTGAAACCAACCTCCCTGGATATGCCTGCAAGAAAAAAAACTTGATCGAAGATTGCAGCGAAGGATTGTTCGAATGGTGGAGAAAGCACCTCGGTCAACTGCCAAACAGATTCAAGCTGACCTTCAGACACGAGGTATGACAGTTTCAACTCGCACCATCCGTCGCCAACTCTATGAAAGGGGGGGGTTCTATGTTAGGAGACCCAGGAGGACCCCACTGCTGCTGAGAGAGAGACAAAAGAAAGCCCTACTGGAGTTTGCCAAAATACACCTCAACAAGACAAAATCCTTCTGGGAGAATGTCCTGTGGAGACCAAATTAGAGCTTGTTCCTAAAGCACATCATCTCTGTGTTTACAGAAAACAAAATGAAGCCTTCAAAGAAAAGAACACCTTCCCAACAGTCAAACATGGAGGAGGTTCAGTGATGTTTTGGGGTTGCTGTGCTGCATCTGGCACTGGGTGCATTGAATGTGTGCATGGCATCATGAAATCAGGAGATTACGAAGGCATTTTGGAGCGCAATGTTCAACCCAGTGTCAGAAAGCTGGATCTCTGACGAAGGTCATGGGTCTTGCAGCAGGACAATAACCCCAAACACACTTCAAAAAGCACACAGGAATGGTTAAAGACAAAACGCTGGACTGTTCTGAAGTGGCCAGCAATGAGTCCAGATCTAAATCCCATTGAACACCTGTGAGGAGATCTGAAAACAGCATTTGGGAGAAGGCACCATTCAAATCTGGGGAGAACTGGAGCAGTTTGCACAAGAAGAGTGGGCCAAACTGACAGTAGAGAGGTGTAGGAAGCTCATTAATGGCTACAGGAAGCACTTGACTGCAGTTATTTTGTCCAAAGTCTGTGCTACCAAATATTAAGTCAAGGGTGTCATTAATTTTGTCAATGCCATTTCGTTTTATTTTCTGATTTAAAAGGATATATTAAGTTCTGAATAAAAAATAAAGGTTCTGTAATATTTACAGTGAAATAAATAATTGTGGAGACCAAATACTTTTTCTCAATTTCCACTTATTTTTAGAGAAAATTGTGAGTTATTTGAAAAAAGTGTAAGGGTGCCAATACTTTTGGCCATGACTATGTCTCGTTAGACGACGTCCACCCATCGGCACTAGTTTTGGTGGGAGAATGGCATCGGCACCTTAAGCCACAGCCCCCCTTAATGCTCCCGTTTGTTTGTTTGTTCCGTGGGTGGGAGCATCGGTAGTGGGTTAAGGGGTGTTTTATTATCCGTTTTTACATACTTGTCATGCTTCTTGTTACATACTTCTTGTCTTCTTCTCCATCTTCATGCTCTCTGTGACCATTGTTACAATTAAACTGACCTGGCCTCGGGGTGAATTCTGGCTGTCGTGGTTCTCCTTGGACCTTGGTAGTTTAAAAAGACCCGTTGAGGGACAAATTGGCTGTGGCAAATAACACCGAATATCAAGACCGTACCATGTGCCTTTCGGCATTGTTCGGCCGTAATTGGGGGATGAGGCATATGGTACCAACTAGGGTTAGCGCTTGGCTGGTTTGCCGATCCCATGGATATGGTATCTAAAGTGGAGAGACCGTAATGCGGGCCGGGACCATTACAGTCGCATTGAGGCAGCTCACCTAACGAACTGCGTGACTATAACAATATATGCAGCCACTGTTACATAATTCCGTTGTTATCTCACTTAGTTTGGTACTGTCCCTTCTTCACCATAAACGATTTGGTTTTGATGATATTTGTCAATGAGAAACTATGAGTGTTAAACTTTGGACATTTTTATGCATTACGCGTATTCGCCATGTATGCTGACAGGTGGGGATCCTGTCATCCTTTGAGCGTCGCCTCACCTCATTGGAAGCTGCCATCGTGCCCGTGCACCGCGAGACCGAGAAGCTGCAACGGTTGCAGGACAATGGTGAACGCACATTGGGATATCTGAACCATGTCATCGGATACTACCATGTTGCGGAACGCACCGATAAGGTCATCCGGGAAGGGTCAGTAACGCTTGAAACAAAGTGTGCTTGCAGTGGAGGTGGGAAGAGCATATCCTATCATGAGATCAATGTTCTGTGATATTCGGTGTGTGTCTCAATGAAGATTAACCTTCCTGTACCTGTGGTGTGTATGCGGTAGGTCATCTGGGCGCCTCGATAGTTATCTGCAGGCTCTTGATGAGGTTCGGGCGGCAGTCGATTATTTCACCGACAACAACCCAGGCAGTCCTGAGTTACAGGATGTGGTAAGTCATTGGTCATCTGTAGATAATTTTGTGGTACAGACAGTATTGATCTCCACAGTTGACTGTCAGAATAGCTCAATATCAAGTTCACTATCGGAACATTATATTGCCTTATAGTCCGGCAGCTAAGCTAAATATAGCATAACAATTGTGCATTTTGTGAGGAAAGCACCAAATTTGGCACACTAGTAGACTATCATATTATGAAAAGATCTGGATATTGGGCCATCTCAGATTCAGAGATTTGATTTTTGCAAGATTTGCAGATTTTGCAGATTTGCAAGCTGAGATTGCAACGCCAGGGACGGCCGACTCCTTCCTGCAAGCTGCCCACGTCACCCGCACAAGAAGAGCTCATCAAATCACTGCAGCGGCACTGCACATCCTGCAACACCGTGCGTATGAACGCCACTGTATGACATATGCTGATGATGCAGAAGACCTGCCTGAGTTCGAAGACAGGTGTCACCAGAGAGGAGAAGACATTCCCAACTTTCAGTACTGGGCAACTGTGCTGGAACTAGAGATGTTGGTACTGGTCTACGTGCGTTCTCTGCGGCAGGCTTCATTCACGATGTACCTTGATGTCCTGATGGAACTGGTCCCATGGTTCCATGCCTTAGACCACACACACTATGCCAGGTGGGTCCCTGTTCACCTGAGGGACATGGTTGCACTCCCAATGAAGCACCCAGATGTAGCCAGAGAATTCAGGGCTGGCAACTTCACTGTACAGAAGACGAAGAAGGTGTTCTCTTCGATCCCAATCGACCAGGCGCATGAACAGAATAACGCCTGCATCAAAGGAGATGGTGGAGCAGTCGGCCTCACTGACAACCCAAGTGCCCTGCGGCGTTGGATGATTGCCAGGCCAGAAGTTGCCAGGGCCATAGAAGAGTTCCAAGATGGCCATCACACTGGGGGAGGCGAGAGGACACACGTCATCACGACCAGACACCAAGTGTGCAGACCTCTTTCGCCAAGGATGTCCGCGCCCTTGTCAGCGTCATAGAAGAGCTTGGCAACCCCTTTGAGGAAGAGAGCATGGATCTGGTTGTCCTTGACACAAAGGAAATTGCAGGTCCTGCTGCAGTTGAGACTGTCAGGAATGTGAAGAAGATTGGCCAAGAGCAGTTCCAGGCTTTCACCAGAGAATGCCTGGTGGGAAGGACCAAGCCAATTGATGATGCAATTCGTCGGAACAAGCTGAAGGTGTCATTTTGGAAATTGGCTGCCACAGCCATCAGGGGCTGAATTTGAGATGGCCCAATATCCAAATCTGTTCATAATAGGATAGTCTACTAGTGTGTCAAATTTGGTGCTTTCCTCACAAAATGCACAATTGTTATGCTAAGTTGCCCCACTATTACATGGAATAACTTCTTCCAAATAGTTGTCGTTCAAACAATTCAAAACGAACTATTGGGTGACCCCAAGCATGGCGAGAGTGAAAAACCAAGTGTAGCATTGAGCAGATGATTTGTTTGCTTAATTTGCAACCGGTATGTGTGACTTTCTCTGACAACATGAATTTTACAAATGCAAACATTAATTCTGGACATTGAAATATTTATATTATATAATTATGTAAATCCAATTACATCAAAATATTTAAGCAATGCAACAACATTCACTCCTGGGGATAATTTATTAGGTGAGAGCCGATTGATCGTTACCTCAAATTACAGGTGAGAGACGTGATTGTGTGTTGATGTATTTATACATTGTTACGGATTTGGCCAATCCGATAAAACGGGCAATAGTTAGAATGGTTATTTGGTAGAACATGTTAACATCACGTTATTTATACATTGTTCAGGCTGTAATTAAGTATTGTAATTGCTGTAATTAAATAAAAGGTGTCGAGGTCATGTTTAGAGAGCTCTTGTCTCTACCACCTCAGAGTTTTTGTCTAAGCCCCATCCTTAGACAAAAACATACTCACCCAATTCTGTCAGGGAAATTTTCCGCGGTCATGTGTTTTAAAATTACGATTCACGCCGAAGTAAACCAACGGACATGGAGACCTTTTCGTCCCATCCCCGCAAGTGGTGGGACCGTTGCTGAGGATGTGCGGCCATTTATACAGTGCCTTGGAAAGTATTCACACCCCTTGACATTTTTCGCATTTTGTTGTATTACAGCCTGAACTTTAAATGGATTAAATTGAGATTTTTGGACGCTGATCATCTATTTGGGATATCTGATGTCTGATACCCTATCTGATATCTGATATCTGATATCTGATACCCTACAATGTCAAAGTGGAATTTTATTTTAGAAAATTTTCCAAATTTTTTGAAAAGGAAATGCAGAAATATCTAATTTACATAAATTTTCAACCCCCGGAGTCAATACTTAGTAGAAGCACTTTTGGCAGCAATTACAGATTCGAGTCTTCTTGGGTATGTCTGTACAGCTTTGCACATCTGGATTTGGGGAGTTTCTCCCGTTCTTCCTTGCAGATTTGCTCAAGCTCTGTCAAATAGGACGAGGAGCGTCAGTGAACAGCAATCTTCAAGTCTTTCCACAGATTCAAGTCTAGGCTATGGTTGGGCCACTCAGACTTTCACGTTCTTGTTCTGAAGCAATTCCAGTGTTGCTTTGGCTGTATGCTTGGGGTCATTTTCCTGTTGGAATATAAATCTTTGCCGCAGTCTGTCTTTTGCATTCTGAAGCAGGTTCTCTTCAGGGATTTGCCTGTATTTGGCTTCATTCAATTTTCCCTCTATCCTTACAAGTCTCTAAGTCCCTGCTGCTGAAAAGCATCCCCATAGCATGATGCTGCCACCATCATGCTTCACGGTAGGGATGGTGTTAGATGGGTGATGAACTGTGCTCGGTTTCCACCAGACGCAGCGCTTTGCATTTAGGCCAAATAGTTCAATTTTTGGCTCATCAGACCACAGAAAATTTTGCCTCATGCCCTCAGACTCTTTCATGTGCCTTTTTGCAAACTCCAGGTGTGCTGTCATGTGCCTTTTTCTCAGGACTGGCTTTTGTCTGGCCACTCTCCCATAAAGCCTAGATGTGTGAAGGGCTGTGGAAACTGTTGTCCTTCCGGCAGGTTCTCCCATCTCAGCCAAGGAAATCTGTAGTTCTGTCAGAGTGGTCATTGGCAAGTGGTGATGGCAAGTGGTAAAGCATGTGGTGAGGTGGAAAGAACTGGGAAGTGGCCATGTGCTGTGTGTAGGAAGGGTGTCGGAGTGAACTCCATTCAATGTACAATGTGCGCTGAGTGGGTTCATCGAAAATGTAGTGGTCTGAGAGAGTCATTAACCAGTGTGGCAGCTACATTCAAATGTAATGTGTGCACAGAGGGAGCTGCAGATGGAGGAAATGTTGAGTTGGATCTTGGAGACGGCGTGAAGCTGGAAGGTGTGAAAACATTTTGCTACCTCGGAGACATGCTGAATGGAGAAGGTGGATCAGACTCGGCAACGGTTGCTAGAGTGAGATGTGCATGGAAGAAGTTTCGGGAACTGAGTGGCGTGCTGATGAGGAGGGGAGTGTCGTTGAAGCTGAAGGGAAAGGTGTATGCTGCATGTGTGAGAAATGTTATGATTTATGGGAGCGAGACATGGGTAATGAACGTAGAGCAGCAACGAAGGCTGGAAATGCGAATGGTTCGGTGGATGTGCGGAGTATCGTTGAGAGAGAGGAAGACAAATCATGAATTGCAAAAGATGATGGGAATAGAGCCTGTGATTGATGCTGTGAAGAGGAACAGGTTGAGATGGTTTGGTCATGTGTTGAGGAAGGATGAAAGTGACTGGTTGAGAAGAGTGACGGAAATGAATGTAGAAGGAAGTAGAGGACGGGGAAGACGGAGAAAGACTTGGCTAAAGATGGTGAAAGAAGAAATGCGGGCAAGGGGGTTAACAAGGAGAGATGCAGAAAATAGGGCAAAATGGAGAAGATTGTCATGGGGACCGCAAGGCTAACCCCCGCTCTAGCAGGGAAAATGGCCTTAAAATGCATGTTGTTGTTGTTGTTGTCAGAGTGGTCATTGGGTTCTTGGTCACCTCCCTGACCAAGCTCCTTCTTGCCAGTTGCTCAGTTTGGACGGACTGTCAGCTCTAGCAAGAGTCTGAGTTGTTCCATATTCTTTCCATTTCCTAATGATGTTGCTCACTTTGCTCTTGGGAACTTTCAACACTCTAGAAATTGTTTTATACCCTTCCCCAGATCTATACCCCCTTACTATTCCATCTCGGAGTTCTACGGACAGTTCCTTGGACTTCATGCTCTGACCTGAAGTCGTTTCTGTTCTGACATGCACTGTCAAATGTGGGACCTTATATAGAAAGGTGTGTTTCTTGCTAAATCATGTCCAATCAATTGAATTGGCCACAGGTGAACTCCAGTCACGTTGTTGAGACATCTCAAGCATGATCCAAGGAAATGGGAAGTATTTGAGCTCAATTTGGAATGCCATAGCAAAGGGGTTGAATACTTATTGACTCAAGACACTTCAGCTTTTCATTACCCTCGCCAGAGGAGAGGGTATTGCACTTGAGTGTGTCTGTTTGTTTGCACAGAATAAATACGACTTTCTCTGCAACCGTTGGTGCAATTGACAGGACATTTTCACTATCGGTGCACCTCCTCCTGTACCATTTTAAAATGGTAATTATGATGTCATAGGTCACATGGTATGTGCGCCATCTTGGAAAAACTGAAAAACTTTGCACCTCTATATCTCAAAAGCGCTGCATATAAAATGGAGACATGGCTCATTGTATCGAACTCTCCATGGGGAATAACATATGTTAATGATGTCATGGGTGCCTCCATTATGACGTCATAATTCGAAAAGTACAAAACTTCATCCAATCAAGATGAAATTTATTGAGTATCATTTAGGGATAAATTGGGGGAGAAAAAAAAAATGACGTCATCGGTCACGTGGATGGGCTGCCATATTTGTTTTCACACAAAAGCCTTAAGGACCACTAAAACACGTCCTGGTGAGGTCTGCAATCTCAGATTGCTCTTTCTTGTTTCTATATAGATTTAGGTGGGTGGGGAGGCAGAGAGGTGGAGCGGGAGAGGAGAGGGGGTTGGGGGCTGTTGGAGAAGCAGAAGCAGAAGCAGGTCAATAGTGCAAAACCATCCTGGGGGAGTGAATACTTGATCCCAATTTTGAGCACCTTGTGCCAAAAGATGTGAATGGTAAATCAGAAGAAACAGACATAGTAGAAGGGTGATGGAGGTAATTGGTGGTGGGGTCATTGCAGGAGCAATCCTGAGGGAGTGAACAGTCTTCATGGCAAGTTTGAGCCCCGTGGGTCAAAAGGTGTGGCCGTCAAACGAGGAAAAGCACACACATAGCTCAAATATATGTGTGTGTGTGTGTGTGTGTGTGTGTGTGTGTGTGTGTGTGTGTGTGTGTGTGTGTGTGTGTGTGTGTGTGTGTGTGTGTGTGTGTGTGTGTGTGTGTGTGTGTGTGTGTGTGTGTGTGTGTGTGTGTGTCACACCTAGTAATCAAACCTTTGTCCCTTATGGCAATGCATACCTATATAAATACTTAGACAGGCCCTGTAGTGCACACAGATGTGTGTATGTGTGTATATATATATATATATATATATAAAGAAAATACACACACACACACACACGTATAATTTATTTTCAATTTTATAAGCAGCATACACAAAAGGGTTGATACATCCATGTCACCCTTTGTAGCGATCGTTGTTTGAACGTGGCAAGGAAGCTCTGGATGCAGATTTCAGCTCTCTCCTGAAACGACACAGCCAGCCATATCATCCACACCTTGTGCTTGATGCTCTTGCCAATGACGAAGATGGAGTAAGTCCTCCGGGCGGAGCGGAAGAAGGGTCGAATGTCCCAGTTTCCTTGCAGGAGCAAGTTCCGGAAAATGTTCTGCAGGACCTGGTGCGTATTGCCCACTGGCTTGGAGATACTGGACGCAACCAAGGTAAGATTAATTTGTTAAAAGGATTTTCAAATGGAGTTTCTCCTGGACCAGCTGTACTTGTTGCTGTGCAAATCCAGATTTTTTGTTTTTCCATTTATGCACCTATATTGATTTTTCTGAATATATCATGGTTCTTTTCTGTCTGCAGACTTCATGTCCGTCTACTACCAGATCAGGTCTGTTCAACTTGTGCACTCGCTACAGGCTCTTCGAGATTACGTGCGCCGTGGTGGTGGTGGTGGGGGTGGTGTTAGTGGGGGGCTGGCTGCAGGTGGAGGAACACCTGCTGGCTCTGCAGGGGTTGTTGTAGGGACCAACACAGCAAGTCATCCTGGTCATTATTCCCCAGCCATGCATCATCGTCGTGGTGAAACGCCCACCAAGAAACCATTGCGCCGCACAGGTAATCTGCTTTTATGAAGGGTAAAAATCGATGTGTTACAAACATCTATCTATAATTCCATTAATCTCTGTGTGTATGTGTGTTTGTATGTGTGTATGTGTGTATGTGTGTATGTTTGTCTGTGACCGCTGTTTCTCGACAACTACCGGTCCGATATACTTGAAACTTGCCAGGTATATTGCTGGGGACCCGAGGATGTGCCTTTTCAAGGTTTGAAATTAATCGGACAAGTAGTTACCGAGCTATGGCGATTTCTTTACCAAACACCGCAAGCCGTTCGCTTTGGACCAAACCATTTCATGTAAATAGAGGGGGGGGTTCTGTGGTCGTTGCGAATGGACCAAACCATTCATGTAAATAGAGGGGGGGGTTCTGTGGTCGTTACTGCCACGTGGTTTCAAAGTTTTTTTTTGTTGTTGTTGTTTGCACGCATGTTTTTTTGCACCCACGTACGGGCACGCCCTAGGATGTTTACACACACACACCCCTACACAAATTTTTTTTTTTTTTGGCAAGGAACGGGCACCCACGTACGGGCACGTCCTAGCTTATATATAGTACGGGCATGCCCTAGTATATAATAACACCGCGTCTACGGCACACACCCAGAAGCGCAAGCGTCGAGAAAGGAATTGATTATGCCGGGAATTATACAGCTTTATCGCCTTTAATCTCAGGCGAGCTATAAACGGTTATCCCGGAGTTTGTGCAGGCAGGGTGATTCTTCAATGTGTGTGCTTTCGTTTGGATGAACATTAAACGGGCGCCCTGTCTGCCAGCATTCTTTGATGGACGTTAAAGATATCACGGTGTCCTTCACAAAGAGTAGGCGAGCTATTGCCAGAACCATACAACAACACACACAACAGGCATTTTAAGGCCATTTTCCCTGCAAGAGCGGGTTTAGCCTTGCGGTCCCCATGACAATGTTCTCCATTTTGCCCTATTTTCTGCATCTCTCCTTGTTAACCCCCTTGCCCGCATTTCTTCTTCGACCATCTTGAGCCAAGTCTTTCTCGGTCTTCCCCGTCCTCTACTTCCTTCTACATTCATTTCCATCACTCTTTTCAACCAGTCACTTTCATCCTTCCTCAACACATGACCAAACCATCTCAACCTGTTTCTCTTCACAGCATCCATCACAGGCTCTATTCCCATCATCTTTCGCAATTCATCATTTGTCTTCCTCTCTCTCAACGATACTCCACACATCCACCGAACCATTCGCATTTCCACCCTTTCCAGCCTTCGTTGCTGCTCTACGTTCATTACCCATGTCTCGCTCCCATAAATCACAACACTTCTCACACATGCAGCATACACCTTTCCCTTCAGCTTCAATGACACTCCCCTCCTCGTCAGCACGCCACTCAGTTCCCGAAACTTCTTCCATGCACATCTCACTCGAGCAACCGTTGCCGAGTCTGATCCACCTTCTCCATTCAGCATTTCTCCAAGGTAACAAAATGTTTTCACACCTTCCAGCTTCACGCCATCTCCAAGATCCAACTCAACATTTCCTCCATCTGCAGCTCCCTCTGTGCACACCTTACACTTGAATGTAGCTGCCACACTGCTTAATGACCCTCTCAAACCACTACATTTTTGATGAACCCACTCAGCGCACATTGTACATTGAATGGAATTCACTCCGACACCCTTCCTGCACACAGCACACGGCCACTTCCCAGTTCTTTCCACCTCACCACATGCTTTACCACTTGCCATCACCTTCGTTTTTCCGATATTCACCTTCAGACCTTTTGTCTCCATACATTCCTTCCACTTGTTCATCTTCTCCTTCAGTCCATCCATACTTTCTGCAATCAACACCAGATCATCTGCATACAACTCCCACGGTAAACCCTCCTTTACGTTCTGAGCCAGCACCTCCATCACAGCTACAAATAGTAGTGGACTTAGTACCGACCCCTGATGCACTCCCACCTTCACCTCAAACTCACCACTGTTCCCGTCCTTCGTCCTTACAGCTGTGCGCGCTCTTTTGTACATTGCCATCACTACTCTGATCAACCATTCCTGCACTCCTAACTTCCTCAATGCCCATGTCACTACTTCACGTGGAACCCTATCGAATGCTTTCTCCAGATCAACAAACCCAAGAAACAACTTCTTCCTCTTCTCTATATACTTCTCCTGCAACTGCCAGAACCATGGCCAAAAATAATTCCAAAATTCCTGCCCTAACCTCACGTTCCCCCTGTCCCAAGGGAACGAAGTGCAAAAAGGGTCAACACTTAAACCCCCGCCCCTCTGCCTCCCAAGTTGGCTCGCTCCGTCCCTTCGGTGGTCATGTGGAGTCGTAGTAGTCGTTGTCGTAGTTGGTATTAGTGGTAGTGGATAGCTTCTTTGCTAAGTTTAGATTAGGCAAAGCCAAGTTGATTGCGTTGCATTCTCCTCCGAGCAGTCTAAAACTGCATTGGTTATAATTAAACAGTTACCCAAATTATGCTTCCAAGAGTTATTAATCAATAAGCCAAGTCGTTGGTGCAGGGAGGAGGCTTGCTTCGATCTCTCCACAGCATCGAAGTCCTTTCCAAGGGTGTGGTGCTGACCGGGCCGCCGTGGTGTTTGCATTACAACCCGACCGAATATCGTCGCTTCGTGGCTGCTTTCCGCTGCCGAAATCCAGTGCGGCTTGGGCGATTCTGCCCCTGTTTGGAGAACACCCAGCGAGGCCTTCATCGGGGCCAAGCGAGCAAGGGCGTGTCGGGACCTGATTCGCGCCATTGACCGAGTGGTTCGCACCAACCGGAGCTGTTTTCGGATGACGTGCTGATGTCCTTGGACTTCGCGACAGGCTCTGGGCCGACGTGGTGTGTGGTGCTGATATTTTGAGAGGCTTGATTTAATACCCCAACCTCTCAACCCCACCTCCTTTTCTGCTACCCCGCCGTTATTATTTGCTAGTATTTTTAGTGAAAGCCCACAATATATTATGTCCTTATATATATGTGCACATTATATACAGACTTGGCATTTAATATGGAATATTTTTTTTGTGGGGGTGAACTTACTTTTCAAGATGTCTTAGAACCAAAAGTTCATTAGAATTATGTTGAAATTATTCTAGATTTTGTTAATGTGACCTTTAAAAGAAACAAAAACCACATTTGACATTTCGAAACAAATAAATTGATCCTTGAAAGTGATGTAAACTGATATCGAACTCAATTCATGGACAGTACTGTGTTAAACTTCTGTACGTTTTCTAGAAGTATCTCTTTATTTTGCACATTAGCCAAATTCTTTTTTAACAAAAACAAAAGTTAAATTACGACTGGGATTACGGACAGTAAAATTACAGTTCAGTACTTCATGTAACCCCCACGAGCATTCAGGAGAGCACGTACACGTTGAGGCATGCTGTTCACGAGATTTGCCAAGGTTTGGACAGGAATCGCTTGCCATGCAGTGACAATAGCCTGCTGCAATTCACGCACAGAGGTCGGCTGCTGGTCCAAGTGGTCAATTTGACGCGTTAATTCTACCCACAAGTTCTCTATCGGATTCATATCCGGGGACATGGCAGGCCACTCCATATGCTCTACACCACGGTCAGCAAGAAAGTGTTGGATCATGCGAGCACGATGAGGCCGTGCATTGTCATCTTGGAAGACAAAGTTTCCTCGAAAGGCTGCACGAGCAAATGGAAGCAATGTTTCTTCCAGAATGGCCCTGGACTTGAACTGGTTCAGGTTTCCATTCAGAACAACCAGGTCAGTTTTGCCCCCTACATGAAAAGCAGCCCAAACGATCACCCCACCACCTCCAGCTTGGACTCTTGGCACAATACAATCTTAGTTGTAGGCTTCATGCACTTGTCTGCGCAGTCGAACGCGGCCATCTTGACGATAGACCAGAAATCTAGACTCGTCACTGAAGATCACGTGATTCCAGTGTACTGGCTGCCATTGACGGTGCTCTCTGGCCCACTGCAATCAGCGCTGGCGGTGTTGTCTGGTCAGGCGTGGCTTTCTCAGGGGATGCCTGGCACGATAGCCTGCTTGAACCAGTCGTTGGTTGACTAGCCTTCTGGATACAGGCACATTTGTCAGTTGCTGCCACTCATCCCTAAGCCGATTAGCTGACTTGGTTCGGCCATTGCGGACTAACCGGTTCAGCTGGCGACCATCCCTGCTTGTGGTTCTGCGGGGACGTCCTGGCCTCGGTATTGGAGTAGGGACACCCCTCTGAGCATTTCGTTTCAGGATCTTTGACACCTGACCTTGAGTGATGCCATACTGCCGAGTAATAGCACGCTGTTTCATACCGTAATTTCGTAAAGCCACCACTCCATGACAAACAGCATTGTCGAGTTGACGGACCATCTCCAGAGGAAGCGGCAATAACTTTTGGAGACGTGCAGCAGTTGTTTTCCACTAATACAGAACGCAACAACCCTTGTATACCCGACTGTGAAGCCAATCATCAAATGCACCTGTCTGTACATTTTGCCACGCCACCTGTGATATAATCCTGTTGTTGACTTCTTGCTGCGACAGACAATCGGTGACATGGTTCTTTTAACAAATAAATCACCAAAGTGTAAAAGAAACTCACCAGATTGATATACTGAGTTAAGAAAGTAAACCCAAGCCAAGAAAAAAAAAATTCCATATTAAATGCCAAGTCTGTATGTGTGCTTATATATATGGACTACCGCTTCCGGTCCGCTCGAGCAAGGAGGCTTGCTTCGATCTCTCCACAGCATCGAAGTCCTTTCCAAGCGTGTGGTGCTGACCGGGCCACCGTGGTGCTGACCGGGCAAACGTGGTGTGGTGCTGACCGGGCCGCCGTGGTGTGGTGCTTACCGGGCTGACGTGGTGTGGTGCTGACCGGGCCGACGTGGTGTGGTGCTGACCGGGCCGACGTGGTGTGGTGCTGACCGGGCCGACGTGGTGTGGTGCTGCCCGGGCCGCCGTGGTGTGGTGCTGACCGGGCCGCCGTGGTGTGGTGCTGACCGGGCCGACGTGGTGTGGTGCTGACCGGGCCGACGTGGTGTGGTGCTGACCGGGCCGACGTGGTGTGGTGCTGACCGGGCCGACGTGGTGTGGTGCTGACCGGGCCGACGTGGTGTGGTGCTGACCGGGCCGATGTGGTGAGGTGCTGACCGGCCGACGTGGTGTGGTGCTGACCGGGCCGACGTGGTGTGGTGCTGACCGGGCCGACGTGGTGTGGTGCTGACTGGGCCGCCGTGGCGTGGTGCTGACGGGGCCCCCGCAGCTGTGATGCCCCCCCCCCCCCACCCCAGAATTTCCATGTTTTAAACGTTTCCCAGTGTGTACCCTGGATTAGAATAGGTACACCGTATCCCTGCGTGTCGTAAGAGACGACGAAGAGGGTTGGCGTCAGGAAGGGCATCCGGCCATAAAAACATTGCCTCAAAAAGAGAACCATGACAATTACAACTACATATGGGCAGGGTACAGCCCGAAGTGGAGATCGGTTTCTGAGGTTTGGGACATGGAATGTAGGGACAATGACAGGGAGATCAGGAGAAGTGGTGGAAGTATTGGTCAGAAGAAGAGTGGACATATGTTGTGTGCAAGAGACGAGATGGAAGGGAAGTGGTGTGAGAATGGTGAAGGGTAGGCAGGGACAGAAATACAAGTTTGTGTGGCAAGGGTGCCTGGAGGGCATGAATGGTGTTGGTGTCCTGTTTTCTGAGGAGTTTGTAGACAGTGTGGCGAGTGTGACTAGAGTGAGTGATAGGTTGATGATGGTGAAAATGATGATTGGAAAGCTCTTGGTGAACGTCATCTCGGGATATGCTCTGCAGGTTGGTCGGAGCGATGAAGAGAAGGACAGGTTCTGGTGTGCGATAGAGAAGCTGATGGAAAACGTAAAAGATGAGGAAGTTGTTGTGGTAGGAGGAGACCTAAATGGACATGTGGGAAGGAGTATGGATGGTTTGGAGGGAGTTCATGGGGGTTACGGATATGGTGTGAGAAATGGAGAAGGTGAAAGGATTTTGGAGTTTGCTGATGGAGCTGATTTGTTGATTTGTAATACTCAGTTCCAGAAAGAGGATAATAAGCTTGTTACATACACGTCAGGTGGGTCGACGACAACCGTTGACTACCTGATGGTGCGTCGGCGAGATAGCGGGCACCTCCGGGACACAAAGGTGATCCCGGGGGAGGAGGCTGTTTCACAGCACCACTTGGTTGTCTGCGACATAAGGGTGAAAGGTGCGAGGAGAGCTCGGCGGGTGAAGTACCAACCGAGAATGAAGGTGTGGAGGTTGAAAGAGGTGACGGTAAGGGAGGCATTAAAAGAGAGGCTGAGTAGGGTAGAGGATGATGTGGTTGAGCTTGAAAGTGGTTGGATGTCAATGAAAGCTAGTCTGTTGGGAGCCGTTGGTGAGGTATGTGGATGGACAAAAGGACCACCGAGGCACTCGGAAACATGGTGGTGGGATGATGAAGTTGGAAAGAGGATTGACGAGAAGAGGAAGAAGTTCAAGGAGTGGCAGAAGCCGAAGGGTACGTGAGCAGAAACAGCAGAGCATGAAAGTTATAAGGCAGCCAAGAAGGCTGCAAAGAAAGAGGTAGCAAAGGCACAGAAGGCATGAAGGAAAATGTTCGGAGAACGCTTGGATTCGGAAGAGGGTCAGAGAGCAGTATTCAGGATTGCAAAGCAGATAGCGAAAGAGAGGTGTGATGTGATGGGGGTGAGTTGCTTGAAGGATGAAGTGGGACAAATCGTTGTGGACCCAGATGGAATTAAAGGAAGATGGAAAAGATGTATGGAAATGCTGTTGAATACAGAGAATGAATGGGATGGCAACATAGAGAGTAACCCAGTTTTAGGACCGGCAGAGAAGATAACTGAGAAGGAAGTTGAGGAAGCGATAAAAGCAATGAAGAGTAGAAAAGCGGGAGGGCCGACGGGAGTTATGTTGAAGGCATCAGGAAGTTGGGGTGTGAAGAGAATGACAGAGATCTGTAATCTAGCGGTGAAAGAAGGCCGCATTCCAGTGGATTGGGAACTGAGTACCCTCGTCCCTCTATACAAGGGGAAAGGTGACCCTCTAGATTGTGGCTCGTACCGAGAGATAAAGTTATTGGAGCATGGAATGAAGGTATTGGAAAGGGTGTTGGAGAGGAGGATAAGGAAGAAAGTGAAGATCGACGAAATGCAGTTTGGATTTATGCCAGGAAGAGGAATGACAGACATGCTTTTTATTGTGAGGCAGTTGCAGGAGAAGTACATGGAGAAGAGGAAGAAGTTGTTTCTTGGGTTTGTTGATCTGGAGAAAGCATTCGATAGGGTTCCACGCAAAGTATTGACATGGGGAATGAGGAAGTTAGGAGTGGAGGAATGGTTGATCAGAGTGGTGATGGCAATGTACAAAAGAGCGTGCACAGCTGTAAGGACGAAGGACGGGGACAGTGGTGAGTTTGAGGTGAAGGTGGGAGTGCATCAGGGGTCGGTACTAAGTCCACTACTATTAATTTTGTAGCTGTGATGGAGGTGCTGACTCAGAACGTAAAGGAGGGTTTACCGTGGGAGTTGTTGTATGCAGATGATCTGGTGTTGATTGCGGAAAGTATGGATGGACTGAAGGAAAAGATGAACAAGTGGAAGGAATGTATGGAGACAAAAGGTCTGAAGGTGAATATCAGAAAGACGAAGGTGATGGCAAGTGGTAAAGCATGTGGTGAGGTGGAAATAACTGGGAAGTGGCCCTGTGCTGTGTGCAGGAAGGGTGTCGGAGTGAACTCCATTCAATGTACAATGTGCGCTGAGTGGGTTCATCAAAAATGTAGTGGTCTGAGAGGGTCATTAACCAGTGTGGCAGCTACATTCATATGTAAGGTGTGCACAGAGGGAGCTGCAGATGGAGGAAATGTTGAGTGGGATCTTGGAGACGGCGTGAAGCTGGATGGTGTGAAAACATTTTGCTACCTCGGAGACATGCTGAATGGAGAAGGTGGATCAGACTCGGCAACGGTTGCTGGAGTGAGATGTGCATGGAAGAAGTTTCGGGAACTGAGTGGCGTGCTGATGAGGAGGGGAGTGTCGTTGAAGCTGAAGGGAAAGGTGTATGCTGCATGTGTGAGAAGTGTTATGATTTATGGGAGCGAGACATGGGTAATGAACGTAGAGCAGCAACGAAGGTTGGAAAGGGTGGAAATGCGAATGGTTCGATGGATGTGCGGAGTATCGTTGAGAGAGAGGAAGACAAATGATGAATTGTGAAAAATGATGGGAATAGAGCCTGTGATTGATGCTGTGAAGAGGAACAGGTTGAGATGGTTTGGTCATGTGTTGAGGAAGGATGAAAGTGACTGGTTGAGAAGAGTGATGGAAATGAATGTAGAAGGAAGTAGAGGACGGGGAAGACCGAGAAAGACTTGGCTAAAGATGGTGGAAGAAGAAATGCGGGCAAGGGGGTTAACAAGGAGAGATGCAGAAAATAGGGCAAGATGGAGAAGATTGTCATGGGGACTGCAAGGCTAACCCCCGCTCTAGCAGGGAAAATGGCCTTAAAATGCATGTTGTTGTTGTTGTTGTTGGTGCAGGGAGGATGCCAGGAACACACGCATGCGTGACTTAACAAGTACAAGTAAATAATTTAATTGGGCACTGGGCACACGGCACAAAGTCCTGCAAGTACAAACAAGGAAACTAACATCCCGCTCCACTGCCAAACACACAAAGTGTCACATTCACACGTAACCAAATTCACACGGGCCAAAATATAGTTGTGTTTCAGGGCCGCCCAACACCGAAGGCTCCCAGGATGCAGGTGAGGGTGGCAGGACAACAGGCATGAAGATGACGGTCGAACGTACACTCGCAAGGTCGAACTTGAACCAGCCATTAAGTCCAGGTGAGACGAGGCCTCGGCACAGGGTGCAATCTTCAGTAAAGTGCCCCTGTGATGTCACAAGTGTCTGCCCATGGAATTTCCAGGAATCTCGCGATGGCTGTCGGCCAATGACGGCTGGTGCTCAAGTCGGCACAGCTCTGATTCATGGCAGTGGAAACTGAGCCATCTTCCTTGTGCTTTTCTGCGGGCCTGAGCCGACCACGGGAGGCATGTTTTGAACAGGCCCTGACCCCTGACCTGGTTTCCCACACGGGCGACACGTGATAAGACATCCTTAACCTGACTCCATCCATCCACCACAATGGGCCACATCAGACTTCACCCTATCTTGTATCCTTAATACATGGTCCAGAAGTCATGTAAGCTATGCGAACACAAACGGAGCCAAGGCCTTACATTCTAACGACTGACACTCATCTCATAAATGCAACGATAATAATGAACAAAAAAATCATGTGGTGAATAATTAAAGCTCTCAAATACAAACTTAATTGTTTGGGTTTGTATAATAACAGGGATATTGAAGGAAATTCATGACTGCATCACCTAACCGCTCCTCCACAAACCGCTCCTCCACAAAAGGTGGACGGAGGTTATGTTTTCATCCCTGTCTGTTTGTCTGTAAGCAGGATATCTCGAGTTATGGACGGATTCGGACGAAACTTGTAGAACCAAGAGTTTTTTTTTCTCAAAAAGTTATGGACGAGTTTTGACTAAACTTGGTGGACGAGTTGGTTTGGCGACGAAAACAAGCCGATTAGATTTTGGTTCTGGTCTGAATCCAGATCCGGCCTATCAGTGGGATACAAAACATAAACTGTTCAGCCTGGTGGAGGTATGTGCTCTACCGAGTGCCGTTCTAGTTTTTCAAGTAATCATTCACCATTGACAGATGTGGCCAAAGACGATATATAGCATGATATTTCAAAACGTTGTGGACAGATGCAGACACACTTCAAAACAAAACGTTGTAGACACCAAACTTTGCACCTGTATATCTCCGAAAGTGCTGCCTAGAAAAAACTTGACACATGGCTCATTGTAAAGAACTCTCCATGGGGAACAACATATGTTAATGATTGTCATAGGTTCCTCCATTATGACGTCATGACTTGACCATTCAAAACTTCATCCGATCAAGATGAAATTTATTGAGCGTCATCTAGGGATAAATTGGGGGAGGGGAAAAAAAAAAAAGATGACGTCATCGGTCACGTGATTCAGCTGCCATATTTGTTCTCACACAAAAGCCTTAAAAACCAGTAAAAACACGTCCTGGCGATGGTCTGCATTCTCCGATTGAATGAATGAATGAATGATCGTTTTAAGGCCATTTTCCCCACTAGAGCGGGGGTTAGCCTTGCGGACCCCATGACAATCATGGTTCCCTGTTTGAGGCAATGTTTTTATGGCCGGATGCCTTTCCTGGCGCCAACCCTTGGTCGCCTCTTACGATGCGCAGGGATACGGTGTACCTATTCTAAACCGGGGTACACACCGGGAATTCTGCATTCTCCGATTGTTGTTTCTTATTCTTTCTGCACTCTAAGTTGATGTAATTGTACACCGCTCCTTTCCTATGCCATCTCTAGGCATTGCAAATCGTCATTGCTGGGCACCGAAGGGGGCTCGGCAGTGACGCACGCTGAAAGAGAGTACTCAGTTTTCATTCTGGTTGTTTGTTGTACACCGCTCCTTTCCTATGCCATCTCCAGGCATTGCAAATCGTCATTGCCGGGCACCAAAGGGGGCTCGGCAGTGACGCACGCTGAAAGAGAGTACTCAGTTTTCACTCTGGTTTCTTTCTTTCTTGTTTGTTTTCTTTCTTGTTTTCTTTCTTTCTTGTTTGTCCGGGCGATATCTCAGCCATCCTTTGAGCTAGGAAGCTGAAATTTCAGCACAATAGTGAGCAAGTCTTTTGTCAAAAACGGTATTTATTTTTTTTGATTAATCAATAAATTGAGGAGTTATTTAATTATTAGCGATTAATTAAGTACTTATTTAATTAATCAAATTTCTTTTCTCTTCTGACCATTAACTCAGGCACCTTTTGAGTTAGGAAGCTGACATTTGGACATGCCAATGACCAGGTGATTTGGCTGCAAAGGATATTTTTGATTTATTAATTAATCAATTAATTATTTAATTATTCGATTAATGACCAAAAAATTTTTTTTTTTAAAGTTACAGATTCTGATGAAATAGTGGTAGTTTATGTGTTCTCTGACCAAATTGATTGATAATTTAATTTTTTTATGATTATTATTTATTTATTTTCATTATTAATCATTTATTTATTTTCTTTCTCATTTGGCCAATATCTCAGGCACCTTTTGAGCTGGGAAGCTAATATTTGGACATGAGTGACCAAGTGATGTGGCTATCAAGGATATTTTTGATTTATTGATTAATCATTTAATCGATTAATTATTTATTGATTAATCGATTAATTATTTATTGAGTAATCAATTAATTATTTAATTTTTTATTAATGACTTATTTAATTAAATTTCTGAAAGATACATCTTCGGATGAAGCACTAGTGGTTTAGTTATGCTATTAGCCAATTGATTATGAAAATATTTTGTGATAATCTTTTATTGATTTTAATTATACAATTAATCAATCAATTAGTGTACACCTCTCCCTCCCAATGCTCAAGGCTCAATGAGCTGCACTGCGGTATTGCCGGGCGCCGAAGGCGCCCCGGCAATGCCGCTCTGTAGGATATTTAATTATTTGGCATGGGGGCGGTGTACTTTGAATGTATGTGTACTTGTTTTCTTTCTTGTTTTCTTGTTTTCTTTCTTGTTTTCTTGTTTCTTGGTTGTCCGGACGATATCTCAGCCATCCTTTGAGCTAGGAAGCTGAAATTTCGGCACAATAGTGAGCAAGTCCTTTGTCAAAAACGGTATTTTTTTTTTTGATTAATCAATAAATTGAGGAGTTATTTAATTATTAGCGATTAATTAAGTACTTATTTAATTAATCAGATTTCCTTTCTCTTCTGACCATTAACTCAGGCACCTTTTGAGTTAGGAAGCTGATATTTGGACATGCCAATGACCAGGTGATTTGGCTGCAAAGGATATTTTTGATTTATTAATTAATCAATTAATCGATTAATTATTTAATTATTCGATTAATGACAAAAAAAAATTATTTTTTTTAGTTACAGATTCTGATGAAATAGTGGTAGTTTATGTGTACTCTGACCAAATTGATTAATAATTTAATTTTTTTATGATTATTAATTATTTATTTTCATTATTAATCATTTATTTATTTTCTTTCTCATTTGGCCAATATCTCAGGCACCTTTTGAGCTGGGAAGCTAATATTTGGACATGAGTGACCAAGTGATGTGGCTATCAAGGATATTTTTGATTTATTGATTAATCATTTCATCTATTAATTATTTATTGATTAATCGATTAATTATTTAATTTTTTATAAATGACTTATTTAATTAAATTTCTAAAAGATACATCTTCGGATGAAGCACTAGTGGTTTAGTTATGCGATTAGCCAATTGATTATGAAAATATTTTGTGATAATCTTTTATTGATTTTAATTATACAATTAATCAATCAATTAGTGTACACCTCTCCCTCCCAATGCAGCCTCAATGAGCTGCACTGCGGTATATTTAATTATTTGGCATGGGGCGGTGTACTTTGAATGTATGTCGACTTGTTTCGTTTTCTTTCAGGATTGATCTTTGTTTTCCTCATCCATTTTTCATTCAGTTGAATTTGAGATTCGACCGGTTGTATACATCATCTTGTTACCACGAGTTTTGCATATTTACTAATGTTTGGTCTTTAATGTTTGTGTTTTGTCCCCCATTGTTTGTGTTTTATTTTTGTAAATGGGATTCTTCAGCCTACATTCCAGGTATTGTGGATTTGGTTGCTCAGCTACGCATATTGCTTTGTACTCTTTCTACTGTTTTTGGACTTCAATGTTTTTTAATCAAAAATGCTTCGCAAGTTTGAGAGCAACATGGAGGGGCTGTGCCTATTGCCGGTGCTGCACCCGATTCTGCTGCAGCTTCCTCATCCTGCTGCGCTTGCCACTTATTGTCTCGTTGTACTTGACTCGACTGCATGATGTCGGCCGTGTCCGTTGCTTCTATCGCCGTCAATTACCAATGCTGATGCAACTGCAGTGCCAGCGAGTGGTTTTGCCATTCTCTAAAACGACTGCCCGTAACAAGCTTACTAATTTGATTCTTACATCAACTTGGTGCACACAAACTAAAACTTTTATCTCGACTCGTCTTGCTCAGGCTTTTGAGATGCATTTCTCGTGTAAATATATCAATGGAGCATGAATCACCTCCACCCCAGGAACCCTACGGAAAGCTCAGAGCCTGCTGAAGCAACACTCGAACTACACGCTTGAGGGGAAGCGTGGTCAGCCAAGCCTTTCTTCAGCAGAGGGTCGGTACATGCTCATGATGTGACGATTCGTGCCAGTGCTCAGTTATACTCCAACGAAAATGAAAATCCCACATATTTACAAACTCTGTCCTACCCTCACCTTTTACATTTCTATAGTATCAGGAACACTGCCTTTTTCACGTATCCCTTTTCTGCTTTAATCCAAGCTCTCACCCAAATTTTCTTTGCCATAACATCTGGCCATCTTATGCAAAGTTCACCCTGCATGGCTTGTTTTTCCACCAGGTAAGGACGAGGTCGGAGACCTGGAGATTGAAGCATACGTGTCCTGTGTTTCTGCGTTCGTCAAACTGGCCCAGTGCGAGTACAGCCTTCTCACTCACGTTATCCCTGACTACCACCACAAGAAGACCTTTGACTCGCTCATACAGGTGTCTGCTCATTTTATACAATGAACATGCTGATTCTCAGTTCATTTTACACAATGAAAGTAACTGATCCTCAGCTCAAATTGGATTATAAAATTTCCCTACACACCTCCTCCTAGACCCTCATCCCCTCCAAGCTCTCATTCCCCCCCCCCCCTCAAAGCCTCACCTCCTTCCAAGACCTTACACACCACATCCCAGACCCTCACTCCGCTCCGAAATTCCTCCAACCCCACCCCCCCCCCCCCCCTTCGTGGCTTCGCTACCTCACACTGCAGATCATTTCCATCCTACCGCATTTTAGGTAGCAGTTTGTAGACAGCAACCGCCCAGGGTAGTACTACCGTTCTGACTTAGGAGCGTTAAAGTGGTGCCCGGAACCATCTTACACTCTCCGTGTCAGGATTGCTGGTCTTACTTACTGTCTCACTCAAACTACAGCTACCGGGCGAGCTTCAATTTCTCTTTCTCGCAAACAAACACCATGCACTTTTCATCACACACTTTTCTTCTTTTATTTAAGGCCTGGCCTCAATGAGGGTTATATGGTCCGTGCCTGGAGCCTTCAACATTAAAAAAAAAAAAAACTTTCTTCCCTCAATGTTGGCAAATGTGGTGACGGATTACTCCGCAAGGAGTGGGTTTGGGACAATTGGTGTCTGCATGGATAGATCCCACATCCGTTGTGACGATCGATCGCTCAGGCTCGAACCGCCATTTGCGTGTTGTGTGTGTGTGAAGGAGTACCAGCACATTGCATAGCCGGGGCAAAAAGTTCCATCGCAGCATGGTGGCGCCTGTCTCAGCAACTTGCTTTATATATATATATATCGTTAAAAGTAAATAATGACAGAGGTTTTGTTTCACAATGTCGTGCTATTCCCAGAATTACTTGGATAAAGACCCTTAAGTATTAACGTGGCATGGTTTTTCTGGTGTGGTCCCTGGTGGAATTTTTCAAGAGAAAATAGTCAGAAACAGATGGCTATTTATGTTGTTTTCCTCTTATATAAGGGGTGAGGTCCGATTGTACCAAGCTCCTGCCTTGCCCACGATATTCCTCCACTCCCCTCACTCCTCAGCCAACTCTCTTCACCCTTCAACCACCGCCACCTTACTTATATCCCTCTTCACACAATCCTCCCATCTCAACCACAGTCTACCTCTTTTCCTCCTACCGTGTTCCCTCAACCTACCCACTCTCCTTGCCATTCTCTCTTTCCCCATACACACGAAATGTCCAGCCCATCTCAGCCGGCATTTCACCAATCTCCCCGTCGAGCTCATCTGCACGCCAATCTCGTCCCTCAGTTCATCCATTCTCCTTCTATCCACCCTCTTCACTCCTACAATCCTCCTGACCCAGTTGTTCTCACAAACCTGCAGTCTCTATTGTTGTCTCTCTGTCAGTGCCACCATCTCCAGACCATAAAGGTATATCGGCGTTGCACAAGACATTAGAACCTTCCCTTTCAATCTCCTTGAAAATTTTCTGTCTTCCATCACACCCACCTGAATACTCCTCCGCACCTCCACCTCTGACTTAACATTCCCTGTCACTGTTCCACCCAGATACTCAAACCAATTTTCGTGTCTGATCTCCTTCCTTTGGGTTGTTGGGGTCTTCTCCATGCTCATTTACAACCTATGTTTCTCAAATGCCTCTTTCCACTCTCCCAGTACTTCCTGCATCTCCCACCCACTCTACACCACAACAACCAGATCATCCACATACAATATCCTCACCAGAATATCTTTCATATTTACCTTCCTGCTTACCAGCTCAACCACCATGATAACCATGAGTGGGCTGAGAGAGCTTCTCTACCTCAAACTGATGTTTACACTGAACTCTTCCGACATCCTAGAACCAACCAAAACTCTTCCCTTTGTTCCCTTGTACGTCCCTTCCATCAACCTAACTTCTACCTGAAAGGGTCCTGAGCTTGATGTGTCAAAACTTAGAAGGATTATGTTCAGCAGTTTTTGTTTGTCTTTCTCACATTTACTTTTTCCATGTTTCCTTATCATTTGGTGTCAAGCCTATGAAAACTGTTTATCCCCTCCCCTACAAAGGTGCCTTTTTATTTATTTAGGATGCGTTGGATGGACTGGTGGCAGAGGGTGATGGGATCCTGGCGGTGACACGGCGCTCGGTTATGCGACACGATTATTCGGCAGTTCTGACAATGCTGCCGTTGCTGCGGCATCTCAAAGCGTGCAAAGTGGACTTCGACCTCGTCCTTCAGGTGTGAAAATACATCCTGTGCTCACCTTGTTAAATTCATTACACCAGTGTATTGTTGCTTCAGCATTATTAGCCCTTCCCCTGCACAGGGAGGTGTGTGTGTGTGTGTGTGTGTGTGTGTGTGTGTGTGTGTGTGTGTGTGTGTGTGTGTGTGTGTGTGTGTGTCGGTCCGTCGGTCCGTCCATATATTACAAAGAAACTTGGGTACAGGAAGAAACTATTTGTTTCATTGTACCTGTGCCATATCCCCATCTTGTTAACTTGGTCTAATTAACTTGCTTGTTTTGTTGGTACCAATGACATTCTCACCTTTAACTATATCTAACTATTTTGATGACAAGGACGTTCCAAAATACAGTACAGCATAACTAAACAACATAAAACGTCATCACAAAACCGAGCCACGCAGCCACCATCACAAATCAGAGATTGCAGACCCTCGCCAGGATGTGATTTCTGTGGTTTTTAAGGCTTGTGTGTTAAAACAAATATGGCGGCCGAACCGTGAGCGATGATGTCATAGTTTTTTTTTCTCCAACAACTTATTGTTGGAGATGATGCTCAAGAAATTTCATCTTGATCGGAAGTTTTGTACTTGTCGAATTATGACGTCATAATGGAGGCATCGATGACATCTCATTAACATATGTTTTTCCACATGGAGATTTCTTTACAATGAGCCATGTCTCAGTTTTTTCTAGGCGGCCCTTCCGGAGATATAGAGGTGCAAATTTTTTCGGTTTTTCCAAAATGGCGCCATTTCCAAGATGTAATCCATGTATTACAAAGAAACTTGGGCACAGGAAGAAACTTTGTTTCATTGTACCTGTGCCATATCCCCACCTTTTTAACTTGGTCTAATTAACTTGCTGGTTTTGTTGATACCAATCACATTCTCACCTTTAACTATATCTAACTTGTATCCCATTTAAATTTACTGAGATATCCTATTGATCTCTGGGTTGGGACTTTTGCCAGGGTTCCAGCACACGATGTTCCCACTTTCCCATTGCCCTGCTTTATGTCTGCACTAAAATGACTGCATTCTTTGAGATACAGCACCCCCAGTGAGCACTGCACTCAGGTTGGGTTTGAAGCCATGGCGGAGCTGTTACAGCATCAGACAGCTCAGACTCGAGCATGTACAAGATGGCAGGTCTCAAGTACAAAGGGCAGGGCATGGCAGAGATTTTCTGGAATGGAAGTGGCAGTTGATGACGAGCATTGAACTGATTTAGACCATTGTTTGTTCACATGGTGGATACTTGATGATTAACAAATTACCGGAATCATTGATTTGTTATGATTTGTCATCTTCTTTTCTCCTAACCATTCATGAAACAAGAAGTGGAATGGTATCCCAAATATCAGATAATCCAGTGTCCTTATCATTCTGTTTGAATTCGGCTCTCAGGCTGTGTTTTCAAGACTCAAGAACACGCTTTTTGACCGTGGGGAATTCTTCAGGGTATACAATGGGCATCAAATGTGTGGGAGAAGAAAGTTTTGCTATAAGTGATTCACATCGTCGAGATGATGAACGTAAATGTTCATCTGATGGCAAAACCGTAATTCTGATCGAAGGTCACTTCCATGCCAAACCTTGTTCAATATGTCAGAGACATTGATTTGTTTTGATCATTGTGTCATTTTTTTTGCAGCCTGGTGTTGGCTTAGCGGTTAGGGTGCCGGCTTGGGATCCTAGGATCCTGGGTTCAAATCCTGGTCGATCGCTGAATTAACGCCAGGAGGGTTGACTCAGCCTGTCATCCTTCTGAGGTCGGCAAATTGAGCACCAGTTCACTGGTATTTTCCTGTGCAGACATTGTGGTCGGAAAAGGGACTAACAGGGTTGGCGGCAGGAAGAGCATCCGACCATAAAACATTGCTTCAAAAAGGGGACCACGGTGCCCGAAAAAGGCCAACTAAGCTAAGCGGGGAAAAATGGCCTCTAAAGGTGGTTCATTGTGTCATTTGTTTTCTGCTGCAATGTCTGCTTTGGAACATTCCAAGTTCTGCATGCCTATTCCGTGTAGAGTGCCTTGATGTTTGGCTAATGGAGAATGGGCATTGAGCAGAGATTGTGTGCTAGTGGCGTCATTCTCCTTTGGACAGCCGGCATCGATCAACCTGGCTGTTAAATGGCACCGGCCCCTCGTCATCTCACCACGTGTACAAGTTATAGTGAGACAAACAATCCACGTCTGCTCCCATGCAGGGAACAGCAGCTACAACGAAGAACAAACTACCCATGCTGATTGCCGCCATGGAGACCACGGGTGCCAAGGCCGTGGAGGGCTTTGCCGACAGCATCAAGGTTTGACAAATATTGCTTTCCGTTTAGAGCACCGTTTCTCACCATTTGCATTTGGTGCGTGCTTGTGACCAAGCATGCGTGTGCGTCTTCGACAGATGGATCCAGATAAGGAGTACAATATGCCCAAAGATGGTACTGTGCATGAGCTTACCAGCAATGTGAGTAAGCTATGCTCTGCATCAGTAGTTAATTTGTCCTTGTAATGCCCGTCATGTCACTTCACCCTGTTTTCTTGCTCCGTTGTTCTCCCAGGCCATCCTTTTCCTGCAGCAACTGCTGGACTTCCACGAGACTGCTGGAGCTATGCTGGCATCACAAGGTAGGTACTCGTGGTAATGGACCTGTCACACACACACACACACACGCACACACGCACACACACACACACACACACACACACACACACACACACACACACACACCACTGCCTTTCTATTGCCAGATTTTTTTTAACGAGGGTAGCAATTTATATCCGGGTAAACTTGCACAGTGCGATGTTGGAAACGGATCGTCCGAATGGTGCAAAGTGGAACGACAATGCGTCCGGCTGTTGTTTGCCCACCCCCGTTTCCTTTGGGCAGTTTTAGGCTGTACGTTTAATATCCCTCTGGACCCTCGAGGTAAGTACGCACAAGCTGCCCATTTGCATGAGGCCTGCAGAGCTCCACACATGCTGAACCGCATGCTGCACAGTGTCATGTGCACGATATGTCTCCTAACATTAGAGACTCGTCGATTTAGCATAACAGAGGGCATCGCTGTCCTGTACAAGACCCTTACCACACTGTGCTGTACCTGTATCATACCATGCTTTACTACTGTATCTGTGCCACATTGTAACTCCTGGAATGGTGCTTGTGCCATGCTGTACCTTTCCTGTCGTTTGACGTTCTATGGCTGTGATCTTGTACCGTAACCAAACCACGCCGTGCTCTACTATACTGTATTGGTACCATCTAACATAGTGTGCAAATCTGTCATTTGTAGATAGTTCCAGTTCTGGCGGATGCAGCCTGGAATTCAGTCGCAAGCTACTCAGCAGCTACGTGTGTACGTATGTAGCTGACCGCAACCACGAATCATCAACACCTGAAGTTCTGTGATAAGGTAGTGCTGTAAAACATCCTAGTTTTGCACATCTTTCATTGCCATCACCAAAAAACCCATGATTATGCGTGTCAAAATGGCATTGGAAAACACAGTTTGGCCTTGAATTTGAAAAGGCAACATGACCCACATCCCCCAAAACTAGAAACGGTGTGTGGTACATGGGAGTGCTATTGTGGAGAGCGAGTGGTGAGATTGTTCTTGTGCGTGTCGGATCACACTCTGAATTTCTTTGTGCAGCCAAGGTGCTGGGAAATCTCCAGCTGAACCTGCTAAGCAAAGCAAAGGTGTATGAAGATCCTGGTCTCAGAGCTGTGTTTCTCATCAACAACTACAATTACACCCTGAAAGCTCATCAGAGGTATGCTGCGGGCATGAACCGCAGTGGAAAAGTGGAACGTCTCTCTATCCATGTCCACCTGCAGTTCATTGCATTTGATACTCTCCCCTCCTACCACGTGCAGACATGTCCTTTGGAAGTCTCAAAATGATTTCATTGATGTTTGAAAAAGATTTATAACAAAAATGTTAGATTCTGGGGGTTTTTTTAATCGAGGAAATCTGATGGTGGTGATATTTCAGATCTGAGCTGCTGCAACTCGTCGAACTGACTCAGCCAAACCTGGAGAGGACGTACGAGGAACTGATCGACGTGCAACTTGCTTTTTACCGGCACAGGTACAACCGGCACCATAGGTTTACAGCGCTTTATTTTCAGACATAATCAAATTCCACTTATTACATCAGTCCAGAGCCTTCTTCTTGTTATGTATGCAAAAAAACAAAATCCCAGCAGCCTTTGTTTTGTTTTTTTGGGGTTTTTTTTAAAACCACCTCTCCTCTGGTCTCACTCCATCTGTTCCCTCAGCCCAACTCCTCCAGGACACACGTGTTCTTCTCTTTACTTCCTCATGGCTAAACTCCAAAAATCCAAACTGAAACCAAACAAACCAAACAATGCTCGTACTTGCAGGTTACTGTGTTTCCTCCCCTCTTCCTTTTTTTTTTCTTCCTGTTTGACCATTCCCTCGCTTGTTATGACCAACTGCACTGTTCGTTATTTACCTTTTTGCTCCAGGTCATGTGGCCTCTCCACGAGTCCTAATCTTGCATAGTAAAAGGCATGGTAGAATGACCAATGATACATCATCCTTCTCTCCCAACCTTCTTTGCATTCTTCTCCATCTTCCTTCCTTGTTCCCATTTATTTTTCTCAATCGACTCTTACTTCCTCGTGTCTTGCACTTGTAACATGCAGACAACCTGTAATTGCCTTTCACTGTCACTAACCACAAGCTGCATAATGACGACTGGAAATTGAACTTTAAACATTATTCATACCGTTAGTCACAATGCTTTTATTTTATGATTCACTTCATGTTCTTCCTGCAATGGATTGGTGCACCGCTGGTTGCCTCAACCGGTTAGATATCTCCTGGATCAAGTTTCTGTAATAGACAATCTTTTCCTCTTGCATTTGCAGTTGGAACAAAGTGCTGGATCACATCTCCGACCGAAATATGCCGATGCTTCAGCCTGGAGGCAAGGTACGGCTTGTTGCGCTCACTCAGATGACAATGTGCTCGCAGTGACTAGACAAACACGTCGGTTTTTATTTTTTCTTTATCGTTCCATGCCAATTGGATAAGAGAGACAGACACTAGGTCAGAAGGTTCATATTGTTATGTTTTTGGGGTAGGGATGAAATACCTTAGTCAAGATAGAATCGTGGAGGTTTAGAATGCTCTGAGTGTCGCAAAGAAGAAGAATTCACCTCAATGTAAATTAAGTTAGGCCGACTGTCCGGGTAAGATCATATATGTGGCTCCATACGAGGGGTGGAGCTATGCTAATTAAGTAGGGCTTAAGGATAAACCCCAGTGTGCAATTGCCCTGTGATTTGTCCCGGGAAGGCCACATTGGGTCTTACCTGATCGGGAACACACGCAGGGGTTATCCGATCCATCACCAATGTGATGGGAAGGCCATGCCTTGACCTTCATCATTGGGCGTCAAGCACGGCCATGAGGCCCCGCCCGGAAGATGACGATTGGTCGTGGCCATCAACTGAAGTGGTGGGGCGTGGGGATTGGTTAGTGTGACGTCATCGTAGAAGATTCGAGAGTAAAGGAAAAGAGACACGGTCGCACCATCTTGCTCTCTCTCTCATGGTCCTGACATTCATTGGAGGTGGTCGCCTTTCCCTTCTGGTCCTGGCTTTGATAGTGGACGATCGCATTTTATATCGCTCTCCCTGTGCCTTCGACGGAGGCGGCTGTACTTTGAGCAGTGCGCACTGGCGAGGCGAGTGTTCGGATCCCGAGGGATCCTGACGATCGGACGAGGAAGGATTTTGGCCGCTGCTCCACGGATCGTAGGCTACTATGGGTGAGACTGCATGCCATCTTGTGCGCTTACTGTGCGGTGACTCCAATTCGACGACAACCAGGTTTGCGAGGGCGGTTTGGGGACGCCAGGCTGAGTATCGGCCAATGCACCACACAAACACATTTTCTTTTATTTGTCCTCTCTTGTCGTGTCTCTGTGTCTGTGTGGAGGGTCCCTCAGTTAGAATTTAGTTTTACCTCACCATTTATTTCGTTTTTTTTTGTATACTGAATCGAGGCTCGTGAAAGAGCTAACATTTACTTCACAAACAAATCAACCAGACAAACAAAATATATAAAAAGCGGGAGCGGAAAACAAGATGGGGAGAGAAGGTGAAGCACACAAACACAACATTTGAGAGCAGGGAGATGTGTGGAAGGGAGAGGGCCTGGGGGGAGGAGGCATGGGAAGGGGGGGGGGAGGTGGAGGGAGAAGTATAAAACACAAGGACACCAATGACTTCCAGGACAGAAGTTGGCATTTCAAAAAAGTGGAATTGGGGTGAAATTAGCGGGGGTAGAAAAGATCAAGGTTTTGGATGGGGGAAGATAAGAGATGGTGGTGAACAGCTGTTTTAAAGACCTGGAGGGTGGAGTGGGATTGAAGAGAGTGAGGGAGTTTGTTCCAGAGGCGGGAGAAAAGAGGAATGAAGGAGTGAAGGTGAGCAGAGAGTCTTGATTTTGGCAGTTTGACCATAAGAGGGTTGCAGGCAGATCTTGTGCGACCTGTAGGAATATTTGCGGGACAGAGCCCAGAGAGAGCTGGGGGGGCAAGGCCAGAGAGGAGTCGGTAGAAGATGGAAAGACCACCAACCTGCCTGCGGTGAGTGAGTGAGAGGCCCTTGGAGTTAGCTTCATCGCGGGAGATTCCAATGATTCTGAATGCTTTGGTTTCAACAGCGTGAAGACGAGCTAGGTGTGAGGCAGGAGCACCAGCCCAGAGGGGAGAGCAGTATTCCATTGAGCTGCGGATGAAAGCCTTGTATGTGGTGAGGAGCTCAGGTGTGCCAAGGAAGGACTTGTATGTATTACTTGTTTGTATTACTCTTGCATTTATTTTCACTAGGGCATGCCCGTACTATATATATATATCTAAAATTATATCCCCCCCCTCTATTTACATGAAATGGTTTGGTCCATTCGCAAAGCCAAAGCGAACGGCTTGCGAGTACGGTGACAACCCCCCCCCCCCTCTATTTACATGAAATGGTTTGGTCCATTCGCAAAGCCAAAGCGAACGGCTTGCGAGTACGGTGACAATCCCCCCCTCTATTTACATGAAATGGTTTGGTCCAAAGCGAACGGCTTGCGGAGTTTGGTAAAGAAATCGCCATAGCTCGGTAACTACTTCTCCGATTAATATGAAACCTTGAAAAGGCACATCCTCAGGTCCCCAGCAATATACCTGGCAAGTTTCAAGTATATCGGACCCGTGGTTGTCGAGAAACAGCGGTCACAGACAAACAAACACACAGACACACAGACACACACACACACAGAGATTACTGGAATTATAGATAGATGAAATCATTATTTGTCGAATCTTACTTTTCTGGTATTGTGGATTTTGCTGCCCCATCTATGTCTGTGAGGATCGGATAACCCCTGCGTGTGTTCCCGATCAGTCAAGACCTAGAACCTTCCCACGAGTGTCACTACCGCCAAGTTGGGTATTCGCCTCGGAGGTAAAGCTCGTTTTGGCCATTCGTCCTCTTGGGGTCTTAACCCCCGGGACACGACAATATTAAAGGTGATTCATACTTTGGAACTACCTATACCATTGTGTATTGGAAAGTCTCGGCAGAGGACTTGCAATGTACAGTGATGAAGAAAAGCAAGGGTTTACATAGCTTGGTGAGGCAGGTCGCACACAAATGTAATGTCACATGACATATGACTACTCAGCCACCCATTTTGAATCTTCATGAATGTGAGATCAGACAAAGCTGAGAAAAGGTTCCACAAACAGCAGATGGAGTTGATAATGGATAGTTTGAGGGAAATTTCCGGTTAAAGTAAGAAGAGGTACCAACTGTGTCGTTATTTCATTAAATTGAAGCTAATGGAAGAGCCGGTGGCAGGAAATGCACTTCCTGCTAGGAAAATAATGAATAAGGCAATTATAGACACCAGGAAGTAAATTTATCGTGGGCCGGTTGAGTTGTGCTCGGTTGGAAAGTGTCGGAACCAGTCTTTGCAGTGAGCTGCGAACTTCAAAGAAACAAAGTAAAGCAATGCAGGACATCAGAAATGCACTTCAAAACATTGAACTCCATCAGATATTGTGTGGTTGCTAATTCTAGTACAAAACTAGTGGCATGCATTGGTGGTACATGAGAATACAAACATAATGAAATGTTTGGAGTAATCTGCCATGAAGGATCACAAGGTGCTGACATTTTGGGCTTTACCCTTCACCAGAGCAAAAAAATTAACGTGTGTGTGTGTTGTTACATAGGAGGGATGTTAAGTACTAGTTGGGATGTTAAGTCAACACATGGGTGAAACTCCTTCCCTATAGCACGGAACTCCGTATTTTTGTAACAACCCATACGGCGGTTTCTGTATTTTCGCCATCAGAAAAGCATGTCTTGATTTTTGGGAATTTAGGTACTATTCCGATATGCTGATTCGTTTCTTAACAGTGTAGATTTGTGTCGAAGTTATCCGGGCACAAAATCTTGCAAGCGCGTTACCGTTATCACATGTCCGCCAGGCAGGGGAACGTCTGTCTATGTCGGTAAATATGGAAATAGCATCCATTGGTGGAGTTTCGCATCACCGTTCCGTCCTATGAATTTCATGGGAAATGCTGAAGTGCCATCTTTACATTAGACAAAGCAAAGACGGGATTCTGCTGCACACAAATACAAAACCCGACAAAATCTTAACAAGGAACTTTAATTCAGGAGGAGGTGGTTAGGATTGTTAAATTCACCTGTGTCTTTTTAGAGAACATTACCAATTTATCCTCCCCTGTGGATTTATCATTCACCCGAGGTGGCATACATGGGTCCCGGAGACCCAGCATGATTTTTGTTGTGCTATAACTTTTTATGGAAATGTTTATTTGCACGACATTCCAGGTTTGCTCCGAAAAGGTGGTGATCATCCTTCAGTTTTTAATGTGATTCTTCACCATTGAGAGATGCAACCAAAATGGACATACAACATATGTCAAAAGGTTGTGGCCGAGTTGTGATAAAACTTGGTGGACGAGTTGGATAAGTGACAAGAACAAGGCGATTCAATTTTAGTTCAGATCCGAATCCAGATACGGCCTATCGGTGGGATACAAAACATACTAATCAGCGCTCTACCAAGTGCCATTCTAGTTGTAAATATGATGATTTTTCAAGTTCCGGTTGTCTTTGATCATCAGCTGACTGTTTATTCATTTTGTTTGAGCTGCAGCTGAAAGACAAGGAGCGACAACTCATCAAGGAGAGATTTAAGGTAAAGGATCGCGTTGTTCTTTCCACCGATTATAATTAACCTGTTCTTGGCCTTGGTTAAAAAATAAAAAAAGCTTAATATACGTGTGTTGAGATTTGTATATTGTTGTGCTTTTGAAAGCATAACTATATCAAAGGAAGTTTGTATCATAGAAAGTTCCATCATTACGTCTGCTGAAGGTGGATGGATGTTGTTTTCACCCATATCTGTTTGTCTGTCTGTGAGCAGGATATCTCAAAAAGTTATGGACGGATTCGGACAAAACTTGGTGGACAGGTTGGGTGTGTCACAAGGATGAATCTATTAGATTTTGGTGAAGAGCCGAATCCAGAACCGAAATTTGTATGCGAATCTTCACCATTTTCCAGAATGCAAGGGAACAGAATTCTGAAGGAGAAGAATCTGAAATGCTATCTATGAAATGTATGAAATGAAATCTGAAATGAATGAGAAGAAATAATCTGAATCTGAAATGAAATCTGAAATGAGAAGAATGAGAATTCTGAATCAGAAGCAGAATGCAAGGGATGCTGTGAAGAGAAACAGGTTGAGATGGTTTGGTCATGTGTTGAGGAAGGATGAAAGTGACTGGTTGAGAAGTGATGGAAGTGAATGTAGAAGGAAGTAGAGGACCAGGAAGATCGAGAAATACTTGGCTAAAGGTGGTGGAAGAAGAAATTCGGGCAAAGGGGGTTAACAAGGAGAGATGCAGAAAATAGGGCAAGATGGAGAAAATTGTCATGGGGACCGCAAGGCTAACCCCCGCTCTAGCAGGGAAAATGGCCTTAAAATGCATGTTGTTGTTGGTGTTGTTGTTGTATTCTTCACCATTGAGAAAAAAAAAAAAAAAACCACCTTTGGAGGCCATTTTTCCCCGCAAGCGGGGGTTGGCCTTTTTCGGGAACCGTGGTTGTTGTTGTTTTTCGGTCCCCTTTTTGAAGCAATGTTTTACGGCCGGATGCCCTTCCTGACGCCAACCCTTTTTGCCGCCTTTAACGACAAGCAGGGAATTACCAGTGAACTGGTACTCAATTTGCCGACCTCGGAAGGATGACAGGCTGAGTCAACCCCCCTGGCGTTAATTCAGCGATTGACCGGGATTCGAACCCAGGATCCTAGGATCCTAAGCCGGCACCCTAGCCGCTAGCCCAACACCAGGGATCTAATCCGATCTAACACCGATTATGACAAAACTAGGTGGATGAGATGGTTATATGTCAAGAACAAGCCGATTAGATTTTGGTTCATGTCTGGATCCCAGGATCCTAGGATCACCATTGAGAGATGGGGCCAAAACGATATACAGTAGAGCATGTTATTTCAAAAAGGTTGTGGACCGATTATGACAAAACTAGGTGGATGAGATGGTTATATGTCAAGAACAAGCCGATTAGATTTTGGTTCATGTCTGGATCCCAGGATCCTAGGATCACCATTGAGAGATGGGGCCAAAACGATATACAGTAGAGCATGTTATTTCAAAAAGGTTGTGGACCGATTATGACAAAACTAGGTGGATGAGATGGTTATATGTCAAGAACAAGCCGATTAGATTTTGGTTCATGTCTGGATCCAGATCTGGCCTATCAGTGGGATGCAAAACATAAACTTTTGAGCCTGGCGGATGTATGCGCTCTGCCAAGTGCCCTTCTAGTTGCCATTGAAATCCCTTTACGAGTCACTTTGTTTGCACATGGTCATCGAGGTATGCCATAAGCTGTGACGTCACATAGTCGGAGCTGAAGTAGTGCTGACCTGATACGCACAATGTGGGTTATGTGAATGAAAAGGTGAATGCTGCAGAGCATGGAATCGTTAGGTGAGGATGCGATCGTTGGTAGTCTTCACTTGGCAATGTCTTTGTGGATTTTGAAATTGATGGCATTGAACCCCGGGGTAGCGAAGCGAGATGACAGAGGTGCCTGGCACACACACGGTGGTGAAATACAGCTTTGAGCTGGTCCTACGCTGAGGGGATTACTGCATGCAAATCCCAACCGATTATTCTTGGGTGCCCAATACAATTGTGCAAATTTCTGACCAATGGGACATCATGGCCAGAATCCCAGGTATTTGTCAAGCAAACCTAAAAACGTATGATAAAGATCTTCCAAGAAAAATTCGTGTTTCAAAAAGTATATATATATATATATATTGTTCAGAAGTGGATCACTGACTCACGTGGAATCGAGGGGGTGTCCATTGTGCATAAAGCTCTCGTGCTTATTCTGGGAGACATGGCTGGAGGTGCCAACAGTCTCCGGGAAATTGTGGCCTTCCAATGCAATCCATTCATGCTGTTCCTCCTTCCTACTCGATTGCCATCGCTGCAAGCACGCATTGAATGCTCCAGCAAGGACTGTGGCGAGACGGTAATGCACATACTGGGAAGACACGAGGGAAAATGAACCACTCAATTGACCTCACTTAGGATTATGCCACCAGAAAGAGGTGGTCGCCAGCGGCTGATTAAAAAAAATAAAACAGTGATTACTCTTTGGGCGCTTCACTTGATCGTTTTTGTGCTTGTGCCCTGGTTATCGCTGGTGTTGTGTATTTTGTGCTCAAGTATTTGAAACCGTCTCACACCGCCTCCGTGAGGAAACGTCAAGCACAGACTTTGTGTTCTTTCCTACCTTGTCACATGGCTCAGTTTTACCTTCAGCTATGAATTATAGTTTGTCCATTTGGGATAAGGAGGATCATGACTGGAGGAACACTCGTCGATGAGCTTTTGTGCCAAACGCTCTGTATCGTAAAGCCATAGTTTGAAATTAAGGCTGACCTAGGCCCCTCAGAAGAGGAATCAAATGCAGGAGTAAAGCAGAATGCAAGGTTCAAAGAATCTGTGACGTTCTTTAGATGCCTTGCAAGAGATAGGCTTCTGGATCGGCTATGAATAAGCTACGATGCACCATTTCTCTTGACAAAGTGAAAGATAAGAGATTGCCTCCCTAAAAGGCTCCATGTTCTTTGCACACACCTCCCAGCAAGTGTTTTTGCTGCTGGCAGGGTTTCAATGATGGATTGGAGGAGGTGTGCCGTAGCCAGAAGACCTGGGCTGTGCCAGATCAGGAACTGCGCACTCGCCTTCGGCAGGAGGTCAAACGCCTCGTCTTGAGCAGCTATCGCATCTTCTCTGAAAGGTACTATACGCACACATTTACTCCACCTTCACCTGCTCAACTGCTTTTGTGCACACCCTTCCTCAATCTTCTCCAATACATATAATATTATTTTTCTCTTTCTGTACTGTAGATACGGAGATCTGCCTTTTTCCAAGACCCCAGCCAAGTACTTAAAATACAATATCGACGATGTCACCACCATGATGGAACACCTGTTCGATACATCTGCCTAACCTGCCTGCCAATGTTATGTTAGACCAGTGCAAGCTGCCATTTCCTTGTATTTTGACCTTTCCTGTGTTAGATATAACTGGTTGTTGAAGCGTTACGAGCAGGAAGAATCTTTTCATCCCACCTTGAAATGCCTGCGGCCTAGATTTCAATGGCCGAGAGCAGGCTCGTGTTACTCTTGTGATGCGTACGCCCTGTAACAAAGACGACAAATTGCCATCACGTATTTCACTATTTTATTGCAAAATATAAACAGAACTGGGTCCGAAAGGTTGCAGCTTGTGTCTGTATTAAAGCGCAGAAGCAACATTTCAAACTACTGCACTAAAAATAGCAGTCTACTAGAACTGTAATCAAATGTGCAAATCTGCTTCGCTTGTGCCACTGGCACGTCAACTCGTCATGAGGATGAGGCACATTGCGAGGATAAGGTGAATTCATGCAGGTAGACAGGGGTAGATATTGGGTGAGGAACTACTTGTGTATGGCTCGTGAAGTTTAATTTGATAAAAATACAACTTGTTGGCAGTGCAAGGGTTAATAACATTGACGTGATGCTTCAAATAACAGGGATCGTTGATGTTTTGCTCACACTAAACGTGCCCGTCAGCGTGACCAAAAGTTGACTCAATCACATCCCAATAAGAGGTCAAACCCACGGTTTCCACCCTGGGAAGAGGCAGCTGAGGTTGTTGATATCTTGAGCCTGCTGGATGAGTAGGTTGATCTGGCCAGACACAGAAAGCGCGGAACCGCTCTCCACACCGCGCAATTTCTCTCCTAGCCGCAGTAGCACCCGCTCTGCCACCTGGTTTACCCGTTTAGAATCCGACCTGGAGATGCACGTTGGGTGATGGTGGTGAGAAAAGCTCCAATATCTTAAAGCACGACTTTTGACATCCACATCATCCAATGAGAGCGGTTCAAAGCGTGAAAAGCTATTGCACGACAACACTACAATTTGGATACAGACCTTTTCTGTTCAGGCTGTTGTAGGTCTCTTAGTTTTGGATCTGTCATTTGCATGTCTGGGTCTTCATCCACCCGGCCCTGCAGCGTCAAGGCTTTAAGGGGAGTCATAGTCCATTCGTATAGAGGGTCATAAAGGAGGACCTGTGTGTGAGAGTAAAGAAGATATTAAACAATTTTTAATGTCTCCAGAGTGCTGTGGTATTCCTGATATTAGAATTTTAATTTTAAAAAAATTCCTCAACATGTTTAACGAGCATCTCACTGCTTTGCAACAAAACGTTGTCCACATGACAGGAACACGACGAGGTAACCAGTTACCAGTGGGATGCATCCCAAATTACCAGTGGGATGGTTATTGGGAAGCACACACCTCAACGATGGTAATGAGAGCCTCCTGGTTATTTCTCATCACTTGTAAGGTCTTCTCACAGCACCTACACACAAAGGCACGTCCTCTTGTTTATTCATTTTCAGTGATGCAAGGCCATCGATAGGAGCTTGCCCATATTCAGTATTAAATGAGGACAAAGACATTGGTACACTGTACTAGAAGGGCACTCGGAAGAGCGCACACCTCCGCCAGGCTGAACAGTTTATGTTTTGTATCCCACTGATAGGTCGGATCTGGATTCGGACCTGAACCAAAATCTAATTGGCTTGTTCTTGTCACCAAACCAACTCTTCCACCTAATTTAGTCATAACTCGACCCATAACTTTTTAAAATATCATGTTATACATCACTTTTCGCCTGATCTCTCAATGGTGAAGAATCACTTCAAAATTAAATAATTCTCGTATCTGAATCCATATTCAGATCTTCATCAAAATTGAATCGAATCGTCCATGTCACACACCCAAGCTCCCCACCAAGTTTCGTCCAAATCCGTCCACAACGTTTTGAGATATCCTGCTATGTATAGTTTTTGGCCTGATCTCCCAATGGTGAAGAATCACTTAAAAAATTCTAGTAGCCGGATCCGAATCCGGATCTTCACCAAAATTGAATAATTTCTTCCTTATCACATACGCTATATCTGCCAAATTTCATCCGAATCTGTCCACACAACTTTCCGTCCGAATCTGGAAACAGGGGTGAAACATAACTTCCATCCACCTGCGGTGCGGAGGTAACAATGAAGAAATCAACACAGTATATGGGATTTCAATTGGCAAGCCTAGCATCATGAACTAGGTACTGAGATGGGAGCGCTAAACATGCCAACCCAAAATATAGACTATTCATCGAACTATATACCTACAGGACTGATGATGATGACAAAAATAAACCAGGTACAGATGAAGTGAATTGTGATGACACGTTAACAGGTGCTGACCTACGAAACACCCCTTCCACACCGGTGATTCCCATTCCATCCACTAGGTCTCGAGTCAGCCGGAACGGCACAGTCTCTGGAGTAGGAAGGATCCTGCCTTGTTCGAATGCGACACCTGGCCATGCAGCCATACAAAACACGTGAGCGTTTCATTCGTTCGATTAAATACCGAGGCATTTGTGTTGTTTGGGACCAGCCCTTCATCATCAGGTTAATAAACTCGCCTGATGGGATGCCGCTTTGAGCAGATGCCCGCAGATTAAATGTATGGTGATGTGGCATAATGTACATTACACAAACAGTCGTGGATAAACAAGCACACAAGTGACGTCATGCTTCACAACCAATCGCTGACTAAACATATCTGCCTCGACAACACGCTGACGAGATGTTTCTAAACCGAATTGCATTTGGTGCGTAATGTAAGTCGTTTGTTTTTCTGTCATGGTGTCAAGTGAAATTAATTAGTCAAAATGAAGCATTGAATTAGTAACATCAATGACGGAGAGACAAAAGATATCCCTTTTTTCAAAAGGGTTCGCAGCCAAAGATATGGTACCGAGAAACTGTGGGATGAGGGAGCGGGAGACGTGATTGGTATGGTTGAACGAGAACGAAAGATATGGTTGAACCCTGGTGTTGGGCTAGTGGCTAGGGTGTCGGCTTAGGATCCTAGGATCCTGGGTTCGAATCCCGGTCGATCGCTGAATTAACGCCAGGGGGGTTGACTCAGCCTGTCATCCTTCCGAGGTCGGCTAATTGAGTACCAGTTCACTGGTAATTCCCTGTTTGTCGTTAAAGGCGGCAAAAAGGGTTGGCGTCAGGAAGGGCATCCGGCCGTAAAACATTGCTTCAAAAAGGGGACCAAAAAACAACAACAACCACGGTTCCCGAAAAAGGCCAACCCCCGCTTTGCGGGGAAAAATGGCCTCTAAATGTGGTTATTTTTTTTATTATATAATGACGGAGAGACAAAAGATATCCCTTTTTTCAAAAGGGTTCGCAGCCAAAGATATGGTATCGAGAAACTGTGGGATGAGGGAGCGGGAGACGTGATTGGTTGGAAGCATCAGAGAAAAGGGCTCAAAACTGTGCCGAGGTTCACTTCCTGGTCAGGCGGATAACTGTTCGACTCCCTCGCATAGAATTCCCAGATTTTCAAAAATTCGACTTTTGTTTCATCTCAATGTGCAAATTGAAGTTTTTAGTTATCAAATTCAGTTATTAAAGTTGAGGTTTATGTGACAAGTGAAGGTCATCATCATTTTGTGTGCAGCCTGTGGCTCCTGGTTTGCATCACTGGGTGCGTGGGACACGGCACACACAGGATCACCCTTGATGTGATAAACCAGGATGACAGTTTATAACTGGTCCGACATTCAAACCTGGGCTAGGCATCGTAGAGGTGGTACCTCGAGGCCAACTCTAGAGCCTCTAGGCCCTCTCAAGGCTAGGCACCTTTAGGCCAACCTGTCAGTCCACAAGTGAAGGTTAAATACACGAGTCTCTCATGCCACACATTCTGTGACCACCAACAAAGACCTTGGAACAACCTGTTCTCTCATGGCTAAGACTAATACATCCGAGCCTTCTCCGCCAGGTCTACGTGTGATGAACGGCTGTTTCACCAAGACCGATCCCTTACCAAGGTCGATGTGCACCAGTTCTGCACCAATACCGATCCCTTACCAAGGTCTATGTACACCAGTTCCGCACCAAGACCTATCCCTTACCAAGATCTATGTGCACCAGTTTCACACCAAGACTGATCCCTTACCAAGGTATATGTGCACCAGTCCCGCACCAAGACCGATCCCTTACCAAGGTCTATGTGCACCAGTCCCGCACCAAGACCGATCCCTTACCAAGGTCTATGTGCACCAGTCCCGCACCAAGACCGATCCCTTACCAAGGTCTATGTGCACCAGCTCCGCAGTGCTCTCGTGCACAAGGATATTATTCACGTGTCGGTCCCCCAGGCCCAACATATACGCCACTGTGGAACAAAACAAAGTTCAGGTTATTATTTTAAAGTTAAAATGGTTGCTACCCAAAGTGTAGAAGGAGTTACTGTGCATATTGAACAACAAATAATGTGATATTTTCCAATAACCCAAGTAATGTCACATTTTACTGATATCAACATCATGACCTGGTTAGACAACCAAAAACAAAATTTTGGATCAATCGACATATGTACAAAAGTGCGATTTGATTATTTCCTTCTTCCCTTCTTTTTCTCCTCTATTCCACCTCCCGACAATCCCTGGTGTTGGGCTAGCGGCTAGGGTGCCGGCTTAGGATCCTAGGATCCTGGGTTCGAATCTCGGTCGATCGCCGAATTAATGCCAGGGGGGTTGACTCAGCTTGTCATCCTTCCGAGGTCGGCTAATTGAGTACCAGTTCACTGGTAATTCCCTGTTTGTCGTTGAAGGCGGCAAAAAGGGTTGGCGTCAGGAAGGGCATCCGGCCGTAAAACATTGCTTCAAAAAGGGGACCAAAAAACAACAACTACCACGGTCCCCGAAAAGGCCAACCCCCGCTTTGCGGGGAAAAATGGCCTCTAAACGGTGGTTTTATTCCACCTCCCGACCATAGAAATTTTCCTCTATCCCTCTCCCTCATAGGTATGTAATATGCATGTGGACCCTATGTGAGGTTGATAACTAACAACTCAAGAGTTTCAGGCAAGGTGACCATTCATTGATTAGACACATGGTGCCTCTCATCTCGATCCTCTGTATCCACTTGCTGGAGGTGGTACCTATAGATGAGGTGGCAGTGCTGCGAGTGTAGGCGAGGCGCCGTTCAAACCAGGCGCACGGTTCAGGGAAACGCTCCAGAAAAAAGTGGCGGAACACAGGCCGGAAGTGCTGGAGAACTTTAGAGTACGTCGCCTGTCGACACTCAACTGATTTACCCTGGACCTCCTGAAAAAGCACGCAGAGTCGTACCACTGCATACACAGGCACTTGCACAGCTTAGCACACATTACTATGATATAGATATATATATATATATATATATATATATATATATATATATATATATATATATATATATATATACACACACACAGCTCGATGTACAGTCCAGCATGTGAAGAGGGATATAGAAGAACAACCATTTGCTAATGTTACCGCAGCTGGGGTGGAAGATAGTTTGTGGATCATGCTTACGTTCATGGTTTTACGGCACTTCTGGTCAGTCCAGTCGGACGGTCGGTATCGTGTGTGGGCATTCTTTGTGCCTTCAACCAGGTATGCTCCCAAGGGAAGAGTCCCTTCACACCACTCGAGCAACCCGGATTGTCTGGTCAAAGGCACCACCTTTAGGAGGGAGTGGTGGGTGGTGATAAAAAGGTAAGCTGCCGATTGTTCAGCCCTGGCTGCTGCTACAGCTTGGCGACATCTACACCTGATGTTACTACATCTTTAATTCCTTAAGTAAAATCGTCCTTTTGGAAAGATCATAAACATTTGCAGAGTTGATTAGGGCATCTGTCCCTATATATTTGATCCTGAGAGATATAACTGGATACCCACTCAGTAATAACAACAATATCCATTCCTTCACACCACGAGGTGCATTGGCTAAGTTCATTGGCAGTTTCATTGGCTAAGGAGTACAATCCTGGATGGGTCGTCACTCCATCGCAAGATATTCGAATGACGTATTACCCCAGTAAGCTGGTACTCATTTTGCCGACTTCGGAAGGATGGCAAACTGAGTTAACCCACCTGGTGTTATTTCAACGGCATGATAGGGGCTCGAACTCAAGACCCTAAGATCTTAAGCCAGTCACCTCAACCATTAAGCCAACATCAGGCATAGACCCAACTCAGTACCACCACCTTAAGCATCTCCCACAGACAGTCTTTATCAGGGATGATGATAAAGAAATACTGAAACTGCAAAAACCATAACTTTCAATCTTCAGCTCAATGATGACATATGCCATTTTTAGGTTTTCTGATTGGGATTTCTCAAACATCTTCACCTCACCTTATATGTACGGATTTTCAGGCGCCGTTGTTGTGCCTCTCTATCAGTGCTTAACAGCCCGTTGCACAAATGGAAAACTTGTTGCATCACCGCATCTTGTCGAAGATCATCATTACCCTGCAGAACACGCTCAAAGACTTCACAAACTTTTCAACAACAAACCAAAAGGTACAGGTTTCATGTAACGCTTGTGAACAAATGTCATATTATCACTTGGGGGACAGCAGGAGTTTACCACAATAAAAACAGGCTTCCACCACTTACTGCAATACAAGGTAGAGAATTCCTTTTTTGAAGCACAAGTTGGTGCAGGCCAAATAATCAACAATATTGCAATTAGCTTTGACTTTATATGAAGAATGCTAAGATCCAACACAATCAATTGGCGAGTTAAAGTTGATCGAAAATTTATTACTTGTGCTCGATAACTAGTTTCACCACAAAACTGCCAAGGCAACCACACCTTAACCAGCTGCTTATACTTTTGCCCGTCTGAGCCAAAGCAAACCACGATTTTTGGCAGGTTGATGCCGCCGATGAGATGAAAGCTGTCCATGAAACCGAGAACAGTCACCACATGCGGGTATTCTCCTGATGGGTCCACCTGAGTTGAAGAAGAGTAAACAAGGCTGTTTTGTCGGACCTCCATTATTTCCTTAATAAAAAAACAATGCAAGCAAATAAACTGAAGTTGGGCATTGCAGGTGTTTGTCGGACCTCTATCGTTTTGGTTGGAATGGCCATCTTCTGGAGGTTCTTTACTCGTGTGATTAGATGACCTGAAATCTTTATATTGTCTGCAACGAAATATCATTTATCAAGATGAAATAAAACTCTATTTACAAACATAGCAGTTTTTTTGTTTTTTTTGTATACAGAATTGAGGCTCGTGAAAGAGCTAACATTTATCACAAAAAAAAATAAATCAAACAGACAAACAAAATATATAAAAAGAGGAGGGGTGCCAATGTCTCAATGCCAATATCATCAAAAAAGGAAAACACCAAACTATATGAAGATATATACGTATATGTGACTGGCTCTGGCAAAAGCAGACACTTGGAGGCATTTCTCTTAGCGAGAAAATATGACCACAGAGACCAAATTGAGATTTTTATATGGATAGAAAGAGGTAACTTCTCCAGATTATTATCTTCTTTTTTTTATATTTTTATCAAAACATTTTTCCAAGAAACAACAGAAAAGTTGTGAAATTCGACGAAGAATCCAAAATGTCACCGCGTAAGTGATGAGGTTCCTGGGTTCGAGTCCCGGCTTGTCAGAATTTTTTCGCACGAGCCCCGTGCAGAAATTTACTTCCTGTTTATTATATATATATATATATATATATGTGTGTGTGTGTGTGTGTGTGTATATGTATATGTATATAACGATATATATATATACTCAACATCACAAGAAACTTATCAAATCTTTAGAAGGACACTCATTGAAATCCTCCAAGCAAAAATGAAAAACATTTGAACATAGAGGTAAAGTTCAGCTATCTTTACTAAACACATGTCAAGTTCAGCTATCTTTACTAAACACATGTCAATAAACAAGAGGTTACCTCAATCACAAAAACCCAAAAAGCATGAACATCACAAGGGGTGGTGCAACAAAAGTCACAGCACTGCAATACAAAGGCACGCACCTGAATACAGTCAAAACAAAATGACACAGGAATGGACACAACACTCCTAACAGTCAAGGACAGAATGACAGCAGCCCTCAATATCGTGTGTGTCCTCCCTGAGCTGTGATGCAGGCTGTACACCTTCTGGCACGTGCTCTGTACCTGGCGTCTGATGCGGTCCTGGGGAAATCTGTCCTACTCCTGCAAGCCTTGAATGAGCATTTGCCGATTGATAGCCGTTGATCTCCTCGATGCAAGACGTCGACCAAGCTCATCCCATAAAAGCTCAATGGGGTTGAGGTCAGGGGAATAAGGCATCCAAGGCATCACTTCAACACCCTGTTCCTGGAGGAAGTTGGTGGTCAGGCGAGCAGCATGGGTCGAGCATTGTCCTGTGGAAAACTGCAATGTCAGGATGAGCCTGGAGAAATAGCAGCAGATGAGGTCTCAAAACTTCATTGACATAACGCTGACGAGTGAGATTGCCTTCGATGACGACCAGAGGTGTCCTGAAACGGGTGGAAATGCCGACCCACACCATCACACTGGGTTCTCCCCAACGACTGATCTGGCGAATACAGCATGATGCATACCTTTCCCCACCTCTGCGCCATACTCGTTGATGCCCATCAGCAGCATGGAGGCAAAATCTGGACTCATCACTGAAGAAGACTGCACTCCACTGTTGCTGTGTCCAGCAGCGATGCTGCAGACACCATCTTAGTCTGTTCTGTCGATGCACTGCGTTCAACACTGGACCTCTGCAAGGACGTCTTGCCACCATGCCCCGACTTCTCAAGCCCCTCCGCACAGTAGAGACACTGATGCGGTTGTTGTGGAGACCTTTTGTCACTGCAGCTGTTTGCGTCGCAGGGCGGAAACGATCACGAAGATGCTGCAGCACAATCCAGCGGTCTTGGTTTGGGGTGGATACCCGTGGTCTTCCTCTCCGTGGACCATCATTCACAGTTCCAGTTTCACCGTAACGCCGAGCCAGGTTTGAAATTGCAGGCTGTGAGCAACCAGGGCGTTGGGTAATTTTTCGCTGAATTACACCATCCTCAAGCATCCCAATTGCCCTTAAACATTGTTCAGATGTCAGGCGTGGCATCTGAATTTTCTTGTTGTTTACCCTGTCAGGAGCCTCTAGAGTGACTATAGACAGCAGTAAATGAATGGCTAACCACGAGAACTGAAGGATTTCATGATGAGGGTCATCTATCTATAATTCCACTAATCTCTGTGTGTGTGTTTGTATGTTTGTATGTTTGTTTGTGACCGCTGTTTCTCGACAACCACGGGTCCGATATACTTTAAACTTGCCAGGTATATTGCTGGGGACCCGAGGATGTGCCTTTTCAAGGTTTCATATTAATCGGACAAGTAGTTACCGAGCTATGGCGATTTAGCCATTCGCCGTTCGCTTTGGCGTTGCGAATGGACCAAACCATTTCATGTAAATAGAGGGGGGGGGGGGGGGTTCTGTGGTCGTTGCGAATGGACCAAACCATTTCATGTAAATAGAGGGGGGGGATTGTCACCGTACTCGCAAGCCGTTCGCCTTGGCGTTGCGAATGGACCAAAACATTTCATGGACCAAACCATTTCATGTAAATAGAGGGGGGGGGATTGTCACCGTACTCGCACCCACGTACCCACGTACCCACGTACGGGCATTGCACCCACGTACGGGCATGCCCTAGTTATTTAAAAGGAAAGATCCCCACACAGAACCACTCAAGCATGCCATTGTTGAGCAACCAGGTGATTGAAGTGAAGAGTCCCGTTACATAAATCAGCCATTACAATTGAAGAAACGTGTTTGTAAAGCTGCACATTTCAAAAAATGAAAGTGATAAGTTTATTTTGATGTTCAGTTTATATATATATTGTTGTGGAAATGAGAATTGTGTTTTTTTATTGTTGTAAAAAATATCACCCTCCTTCCTCCAGTTGTTGTGTATAAAGGTCAAAGGGCGTCCCTTAGTTAGGTCATATACAATCACGTTAGCCAATCATAGATTTCCTCCTTGTTGGTAGTTATTTCCTTATTCTGTGTATTTGGTTAAGGCTTTGTCTTCCATTAATTAATACTCCATTGCACCGAATTCAAATAGATAGATCCCCTTTTTCAAATTCCCCCAAAGCCTTTATTGCCAACTGCATTTATTACCAACTGCATTTGCCTCCATTGAGCACGCGGTCGGCTCGGAGAAGAAAGGCGTGTCTCCACCTCGTCGTAGAGGGGAGGAGTGAGCCAGCCCTTGCCGACCAACCCAGAACGAGGGGTTTGGCTTTGAGAGGGCGTGGGGAGAACCGTCGAGTAGGTTCGCGAAGGTTGAAGGGCGTGGCCTATATAACCCGCACCACGACGCCCCCATGAGAGACGCGCGCAAGAGAAAGGAGACGATATATGAGACGCGCAGGAGAAGAGACGATATAAGAGACGCGCGCAAGAGAGAGGAGATGATATACGAGACGCGCGCAAGAAAGAGGAGACGATATACGAGACGCGCGCAAGAAAGAGGAGACGATATACGAGACGCGCGCAAGAGAGAGGAGACGATATGCGAGACGCGCAGGAGAAGAGACGATATACGTGCCGCGCAAGAGGAGAGAGAGAGAGAGAGAGTCCACCACCATCAGCTTGGAGTCCACCACCACCAGCTTTGAGACAACGCAGTTTCGACCCGCTGCGACGCGGGAGCCGGATTGCGGTGGCATCGGTGGCCGTCGAGGTCCCGCCCGACGTCCCGTGCGGGATCAAGCTCCAGCTCCGGTTCCCGTTGGACCTTCCTCTCCTTCCACCGAATCGTTCCTGCCTTCATTTCCCCATTCGTGTGAGTTTGATTGTCGTCCGTTTTGTGTGTCTCGTCCTGGGTATAATTAAGACTGGAGGTAAGCTAGCGTTGCACTGTGTCTCCTTGATTCCTTCTGTCTTTATTTTATTATCTTTCCTTCTTCCTTGGTTATTTTGGTCCTGTAAATAGTAGGAATAAATATAGTAGCATTTTCAAACCTTTTTGCCTTCGTCTTCCTCTTCTTCACATCCGTGTCGTCTTTGTGATTTCTCCATTGGGCACCTGTGGCACGATTTGGCCAACGTTTATGAATCGGGTTAGTCTTGGTAATAGTTCGTGCCGCGGTTGCTAAACACCGCTCGGCAATCAATTAACATCTGTCCGCGGTACGAACGGGGCTGTGCACCGGCCTTTCCGGAGGTCGCGGTACGGCGTCAGGGACCACGTCGGTCAGCAATAAACAAGGGGGTCTAATCCCCCCTCAAAGGGGAACCATAGGCCGATGTTGGGTTCCGTAACAATATATATATATATATATATATATATATATATATATATATATATATATATATATATATATATATATATATATATAGAAATATAATATATATATATATATATCACCCTCACGGTTAGAGTTAGGGTTAGGGTCCCTGGTCAGGTCGAAGCGATGAAGAAAAGGACACGTTCTGGTGTGTGATAGAGAAGCTGATGGAAAACGTGAAAGATGAGGAAGTTGTTGTGGTAGGAGGAGACCTAAATGGACATGTGGGAAGGAGTATGGATGGTTTTGACGGAGTTAATGGGGGTTACGGATATGGTGTGAGAAATGGAGAAGGTGAAAGGATTTTGGAGTTTGCTGATGGAGCTGATTTGTTGATTTGTAATACTCAGTTCCAGAAAGAGGATAATAAGCTTGTTACATACACGTCAGGTGGGTCGACGACAACCGTTGACTACCTGATGGTGCGTAGGCGAGATAGGGGGCACCTCCGGGACACAAAGGTGATCCCGGGGGAGGAGGCTGTTTCACAGCACCACTTGGTTGTCTGCGACGTAAGGGTGAAAGGTGCGAGGAGAGCTCGGCGGGTGAAGTACCAACCGAGAATGAAGGTGTGGAGGTTGAAAGAGCTGACAGTAAGGGAGGCATTAAAAGAGAGGCTGAGTAGGGTCGAGGATGATGTGGTTGAGCTTGAAAGTGGTTGGATGTCAATGAAAGCTTGTCTGTTGGGAGCCGTTGGTGAGGTATGTGGATGGACAAAAGGACCACCGAGGCACTCGGAAACATGGTGGTGGGATGATGAAGTTGGAAAGAGGATTGATGAGAGGAGGAAGAAGTTCAAGGAGTGGCAGAAGGCGAAGGGTACGGGAGCAGAAACAGCAGAGCATGAAAGTTATAAGGCAGCCAGGAGGGCTGCAAAGAAAGAGGTAGCAAAGGCGCAGGAGGCATGTAGGAAAATGTTCGGAGAACGCTTGGATTCGGAAGAGGGTCAGAAAGCAGTATTCAGGATTGCAAAGCAGATAGCGAAAGAGAGGTGTGATGTGATGGGGGTGAGTTGCTTGAAGGATGAAGTGGGACAAATCGTTGTCGACCCAGATGGAATTAAAGGAAGATGGAAAAGATATATGGAAATGCTGTTGAATACAGAGAATGAATGGGATGGCAACATAGAGAGTAACCCTGTTTTAGGACCGGCAGAGAAGATAACTGAGAAGGAAGTTGAGGAAGCGATAAAAGCAATGAAGGGTAGAAAAGCGGGAGGGCCGACGGGAGTTGTGGGAGATATGTTGAAGGCAGCAGGAAGTTGGGGTGTGAAGAGAATGACAGAGATCTGTAATCTGGTGGTGAAAGAAGGCCGCATTCCAGTGGGTTGGGAACTGAGTACCCTCATCCCTCTATACAAGGGGAAAGGTGACCCTCTGGAGTGTGGCTCGTACCGAGCGATAAAGTTATTGGAGCATGGAATGAAGGTATTGGAAAGGGTGTTGGAGAGGAGGATAAGGAAGAAAGTGAAGATCGACGAAATGCAGTTTGGATTCATGCCAGGAAGAGGAACGACAGACGCGCTTTTCATTGTGAGGCAGTTGCAGGAGAAGTACATGGAGAAGAGGAAGAAGTTGTTTCTTGGGTTTGTTGATCTGGAGAAAGCATTCGATAGGGTACCACGCAAAGTATTGACATGGGCATTGAGGAAGTTAGGAGTGGAGGAATGGTTGATCAGAGTAGTGATGGCAATGTACAAAAGAGCGCGCACAGCTGTAAGGACGAAGGACGGGAACAGTGGTGAGTTTGAGGTGAAGGTGGGAGTGCATCAGGGGTCGGTACTAAGTCCACTACTATTTGTAGCTGTGATGGAGGTGCTGGCTCAGAACGTAAAGGAGGGTTTACCGTGGGAGTTGTTGTATGCAGATGATCTGGTGTTGATTGCGGAAAGTATGGATGGACTGAAGGAAAAGATGAACACGTGGAAGGAATGTATGGAGACAAAAGGTCTGAAGGTGAATATCGGAAAGACGAAGGTGATGGCAAGTGGTAAAGCATGTGGTGAGGTGGAAAGAACTGGGAAGTGGCCCTGTGCTGTGTGTAGGAAGGGTGTCGGAGTGAACTCCATTCAATGTACAATGTGCGCTGAGTGGGTTAATCAAAAATGTAGTGGTCTGAGAGGGTCATCAACCAGTGTGGCAGCTACATTCAAATGTAAGGTGTGCACAGAGGGAGCTGCAGATGGAGGAAATGTTGAGTTGGATCTTGGAGACGGCATGAAGCTGGAAGGTGTGAAAACATTTTGCTACCTCGGAGACATGCTGAATGGAGAAGGTGGATCAGACTCGGCAACGGTTGCTAGAGTGAGATGTGCATGGAAGAAGTTTCGGGAACTGGGTGGCGTGCTGATGATGAGGGGAGTGTCGTTGAAGCTGAAGGGAAAGGTGTATGCTGCATGTGTGAGAAGTGTTATGATTTATGGGAGCGAGACATGGGTAATAAACGTAGAGCAGCAACGAAGGTTGGAAAGGGTGGAAATGCGAATGGCTCGGTGGATGTGTGGAGTATCGTTGAGAGAGAGGAAGACAAATGATGAATTGCGAAAGATGATGGGAATAGAGCCTGTGATTGATGCTGTGAAGAGGAACAGGTTGAGATGGTTTGGTCATGTGTTGAGGAAGGATGAAAGTGACTGGTTGAGAAGAGTGATGGAAATGAATGTAGAAGGAAGCAGAGGGCGGGGAAGACCGAAAAAGACTTGGCTAAAGATGGTGGAAGAAGAAATACGGGCAAGGGGGTTAACAAGGGGAGATGCAGAAAATAGGGCAAAATGGAGAAGATTGTCATGGGGACCGCAAGGCTAACCCCCGCTCTAGCAGGGAAAATGGCCTTTAAAATGCATGTTGTTGTTGTTGTTGTATCACCCTCAACAATCACCAATAAACTCCAAGACATTAAGAACTCCGCTGCCCGTCTACTCACCCATTCCCGGACCCGTGACCACATCACCCCCGTCCTTTACAAGCTTCACTGGCTCCCCATCTCCCAGAGAATCCAGTACAAAATCCTCCTCTTGACCTACAAAGCCCTCCATAACCTGGCCCCATCCTACCTGGCTGACCTCCTCTCCAGACACACTCCCAACCGCAACCTCCGCTCTGCTGGTACCAACCTCCTGACCTCCCCCATCCGGACCAAATTCAGATCCTGGGGGGACAGGGCCTTCTCCTTCGCTGCTCCCACCCTCTGGAACTCACTACCTCACACCATCAGAGACTCCTCCTCACTCACCACATTCAAAACATCACTCAAGACCCACCTGTTCAACACTGCATTCAACATTTAACCCACAGCATTTAACCCCTGACTATCACTTCTCCTTCTCCCTCCTTTTTGCTTTGAATATTTCCCTATTGATTCTTGTTTTTCTTATTCTTAGAGCTTGTTATAATATTTATTGTTTCTTATTTCTGGTATTTCTTATTCTGTTGTTCTTGATTCTTGTTTTTTGCAAGAGACCGAACTCTCTTATCTGTCTCCCTCTTCCAAATCCTGGTAGCGTCTGGTCAAATCTGTTTCTGGTGTTTGTTCCCCCTCCATCCCCTCCCTCACCAAAAATGGCTTAACGGCTGACTCCGCACGTGAAAAAGCTGAATGCCTCAACTCTGTGTTTGCCTCTAAATCTTGTGTCCCAAACCCATCCCTCTCTGTACCCACCGTACCCAGTCGTACCCAGCTGCTCCTGGACTCTGTGTCCTTTCCTCCTGACAAGGTGGAAAAGTTTCTGTCAACCCTCGACTCTGATTCTGCAACTGGTCCTGACGGCATCAGCCCACGGGTCCTAAAATCATGTTCTTCCGCTCTTTCACTCCCTCTTTCTGTTCTCTTCACCCTCTCTTTTGCTCAAGGTCATCTGCCATCTGCTTGGAAATCAGCCAACATCACTGCTTTGCACAAAAAAGGTGCAAAAACAGATCCTAGCAACTACAGACCAATCAGCCTTCTCCCAATTATCAGCAAAGTCATGGAATCCATCATTGTTTCAGATATGAAATCTTTCCTCTTCTCTAATGGCTTGATCTCTGATCATCAATTTGGTTTCAGACCTGGTCACTCTACTCTGGACATGCTGCTTCTGCTTTCTCAACAATGGATGGAGGTCCTCAACGCCAAACAGGAAATTAGAGCTGTCTCCCTTGACATTTCACGTGCCTTCGATACGGTCTGGCACCCTGCTCTGCTCACCAAACTCTCCTCCTTTGGTATCCATGGAAATCTCCATGCATGGCTCGCGGACTTCCTCTCTGGTCGTAGTCAACGTGTGGCCCTGAATGGGTTTCTCTCATCTCCTCTTCCTGTTCAGGCTGGAGTTCCCCAAGGTAGTGTTCTGGGCCCTGTGCTTTTTCTGGTCTTCATCAATGATCTCTCTGACTCTCTTGAAAATCCTCTCTATCTCTTTGCTGACGACTCTACTCTCTGTCGCTCCATTCCTCATCCCTCAGATCGGCAGTCTGCAGCCTCCTCACTCTCTGCAGACCTGGACAAAATCGCAGACTGGGCAAACAAATGGAACACGTCTTTCAATCCTGATAAATCTCACACTCTTACGATGTCTCTTCAAAAGGACCGACTGGACAACCCTCCCATCCACTTTCTGAATAATCCTCTCCAAGAAGTTCTGTCACTCAAGCTTTTGGGTCTCACTATTTGCCATGATCTTTCCTGGGAAAACCACATTTCAAATCTGGCCTCCAAAGCCAGTTGCCGACTGGGCATCCTCCGTCGTGCGAAGTCCTTCCTTGGCACACCTGAGCTCCTCACCACATACAAGGCTTTCATCCGCAGCTCTATGGAATACTGCTCTCCCCTCTGGTCTGGTGCTCCTGCCTCACACCTAGCTCGTCTTCACGCTGTTGAAACCAAAGCGTTCAGAATCATTGGAATCTCCCGCGATGAAGCTAACTCCAAGGGCCTTTCACTCACTCACCGCAGGCAGGTTGGTGGTCTTTCCGTCTTCTACCGACTCCTCTCTGGCCTTGCCCCCCCAGCTCTCTCTGGGCTCTGTCCCCCAAATATTCCTACAGGTCACACAAGATCTGCCTGCAACCCTCTTATGGTTCAACTGCCAAAATCAAGACTTTCTGCTCACCTTCACTCCTTCATTCCTCTTTTCTCCCGCCTCTGGAACAAACTCCCTCACTCTCTTCAATCCCACTCCACCCTCCAGGTCTTTAAAACAGCTGTTCACCACCATCTCTTATCCTCCCCCATCCAAAATCTTGATCTTTTCTACCCCCGCTAATTTCGGTCCCCTTGTGTTTTATACCTCTCCCCCCCCCCCCCCCCCCTTCCCACGCCTCCTCCCCCCAAGCTCTCTCCCTCCCACACTTCTCCCTGCTCTCAAATGTTGTGGTTGTGTGCTTCCCCTTCTCTCCCCATCTTGTCTTCCGCTCCCTCTTTTTGTATATTTTGTTTGTCTGGTTGATTTGTTTGTGAAATAAATGTTAGCTCTTTCATGAGCCTCGATTCAGTATTCCAAAAAAAAATTGTTTTTATGTTTTGCGATGCATTATGTTTTGCACTCTGTCAAAGCGTCTTTGGGCTCCCTGAAAAGCGCTATATAAAATAAATGCATTATTATATATATACATATATATATATAATGGTATCTGTAATCTGGTTCTCCAACCTAATGAGCGGACAACATGACGTCATCGCCATGCACGTCCGCCTTGCCTGCAAAGTTCCAGAGGAACCATCTAGCAGTGCGTCATTACGGATTATAAATACAGGTGCAGCAGCAGCTGTTTGATATATATATATATATATATATATATATATATATATATATATATATATATATATATATATATATATATATATATATATATATATATAGTCACATGAAAAAGTAAGTACACCCCATGTAAAGTTTTGACTTTTTCAACATTTCAACATACAGCTATTTGATCTTCATTTCAACAATATTGAGAGATAAAGGTGATATAATATAACAAGTATCATGAAACATTTACATTTTATAGTCCATTGTATAATTTAAATAAACATAAATGCAAATTTCGCATGTGGAAAAAGTAAGTACACCCTTGGCTCTAATAGGTGGTATTGCCTCCTTTGGCAGAAACAACCTCAAGTAGGCGTTTCTTATAACTGTCTTCCAGTTTCTGACATGGACTGGGAGAAATTTTTGCCCACTCCTCCATGCAGAATTCTTTCAGCTGTGCGATGTTTGAGGGGTTTCTTGCATGCACAGCTCGTTTCAAATCCCCCCACAACATCTCGATGGGATTTAGATCCGGGCTTTGACTTGGCCATTCCAGAACCCTCCATTTCTTTCTTTTCAGCCATTCCTTGGTGGAGTTACTGGTATGTTTAGGGTCATTGTCATGTTGCAAGGTCCACCTTCGGTTGAGCTTCAACTTTCTGACAGATGGCCTCACATTGTCCTCAAGCACCCTCTGGTACAATGAAGAATTCATAGTGGATTATATGATGGTGAGCTGCCCAGGCCCTGATGCAGCAAAGCTGCCCCAAACCAAAATATTTCCACCACCATGCTTTACAGTTGGTATCAGGTTCTTGTGGTCAAATGCTGTCTTTGGTTTTCGTCAAACATGTCTTCTGGTACTGTGGCCAAATAGCTCTACCTTTGACTCATCTGTCCAGAGCACATTGTTCCAGAAGTGCTGGTCTTTGCCGAGGTGTTCATTGGCAAACCTTAGTCTTGCCTGATGTTCTTTCTGGACAGCAAAGGTTTCCTCCTGGCATACCTCCCATGTAGATCAAATTTGTGCAACCTCTTTCTAATGGTAGACTCGTGCATTTTGACATCAACAGTGGCAAGAGCTACCTGTCGGTCCCGTGATGACATTCGGGTTCTTAGAGACTTCTTTCAGCATCTTGCGGTCTGCTCTCGGGCTGAACTTGCGGGGCGGCCTGGCCTGAACAAGTTGGCAGTTGTTTGGAATCTTCTCCACTTGCAGATGTTCTTGCAGATGCAGAATCTGTCACTTGCAGAGACAATAATATATATACAATAAGGGCTTCCCCACACAACAGGCTGAGACCGAGAGAACAACCAAAGGGTTTGTGTGTTCTCCCTTTTGTACCGGGGGTTTCACAGAGGGTCGGCAGAATCTTGAAATCGGCAGGAGTGAGGGTGAGTTTCACACCGGTTTTCACCCTTCGCCAAGCCCTTATGAGGGTCAAGGACAAGCTTCCAAGGAAGGATAGGTCAGGGGTGGTATATGTAGTGCCCTGTGGTTGTGGAGCTGAGTATGTGGGTGAAACCGGGAGGACCTTAGGTCAACGTATTGCTGAACACCAAAAAGCATTTGAATGTAATTTTCCCAGCAGATCTGCTATTGCCAAACACGGCCTTAAGGAAGGCCACACACCTTTATGGGATAGGGTTAATATTTTGGGTTCCACACCCAACAGAAACAGAAGACGTGTTTTGGAGGCTTGGCACACAGAAGAAACTGTTACCTCGATCACACAAGAGGTAGTTGACTTACCGGTAGCGTTTGACCCACTCTTGTGTGAACGAAGCAGGCATTCCGTACTTTGAACAACGAGTCCACATAATATGTCACACAAGGTTTTTATTCGGACAATTTGCCCCCTACCCCTCCCCCCCTCCCTCCAAACCACCCCTCTCCCCAAACCCCCCCCCCTCCACTTCCACCCCTCTCTGGTCCCCCCCCCCATTCTATCCCCCCCTATAACCCCCCCATCCTGCATTCCCGTTTACCGCATAGGGCCACATGTGATGATCTTGATATGATGGCAATTTATTTTACATTAAAAAAATTTTTTGCTTTAATATATTTGCAGTTTTAATTTAATTTACAATTTAATTGTTTACAAGTTTAACTTTTAATTAAATGTAATTTTTGTTCCTGATTTTCTAGAGACTTGAGTTATAATCCAGCATTGCTTACAGGATTATTTTAAGCCGTTAATATGCGGTTGATTTTTGAATTTGGTCAATAACGTCTCCGTTCACGAGAGCGGTGTGATACGATTTCATTGGCTGTCCAGCTTTGCCCACCCCACTTTGCATATACCCCGCCCACTTTGCATATAAGGGGATGTTGAGATGATTTTATCACTCTTGAGGAAGATTAACGGAGGCGTGTGGCTTCACATGTTGTTAATCGAAACGTTGAGTCATTGTTTGTTCAATTAAAGGTTGGAGATCTTACCATGGAGTCATTTGGATTTACTCCCAACCGCAAATCTTTGCTTATAATTATTGGCGAAAGCCATGGGCAGGACATTGCCAAGAGATGCCGTCATTACACCAACCTTGTGGAGCGGACCGAAGTAACGAAGGCACATCTTCGGTTTAACCATCTCTGTTTGGAACAGAACATTCTTCCGAAGCCTCTACGTTTCAGACCTCCCATGCCGGGTTTGAAAGCTAAGCAGATCATGCAGGCAACAGGATGGAGGTTTCTTCGTTTGCGCATTTCAAACTGCCACCATCACCTCTCTAAACGGTATGACCATGTGCAACAGTTGGCTCGTACTATTGCGCCAAGACTACCTGGCGAGTTATGGGATCGAGTACAACGGAGAGCTCACACTTTCGCGGAGCACACTCGGACATCGGTGGGGAAACGACATCAACGAAAGTTCACAGCATTGGTTGATGAAACCACACACCGCATGACTCCCGTCGTTGACGTAAACATTCTTCGGAACCGGTGGGTGGTTAACCGGTCGAGTATGCAGCTCTCGGAGGCACAAACCAGCTTGTTACAGAAGGGCCTTAATTTTGCCATCACTCCCCGATTTGTTCCGAAAGACACCATTGTATCACGGGTGGAATCTGCGATGATGAATCTTGATAACACCACCAAGAACGAAATCAGATCACAAGTGGCTGCTGTTTTACTTCGCCCTCCGCAATTTTCACGCAACAATTTCAATTTGGACCCGAAAGAACAACAAGCTTTACAAGAGTTACACAACATGGATGACGTGGTGTTCTTACCAGCGGACAAAGGACGGGCAACGGTGCTCATGGATCGTCTTGTATACACGAACAAAATGCAGGATATGTTGGCGGACCAAAGTACTTATGAACGGTTAACCGCAGATCCAACGAAGAAGGAGGAGCGAAGGTTAAACTCAATGCTTTCCAGATTAAAAGCGACTGGTAGACTATCAGCTGCGGCGTACAAACGTCTGTACAGCAGTAAGGGCGTGGCTCCCGGGGCATACGGGCTCCCGAAAGTGCACAAAGAGGGATTTCCGCTCCGGTTAATCGTTTCCTGTATTAATAGTCCGTCATATGCTCTATCCAAGTTTTTGGCAAACATTTTGAAGCATTTGGTGGGGACAACAGAGCGAACCGTGCACAATAGCACAACATTTGCTGTAAGAGTGAAGCAGCTCACCATCGAAGCGCACGAGACCATGGTTTCGTTTGATGTTGTGTCTTTATTTACCAACGTGCCCATCGCCCTGGCGATTGAGGTGGCAAACCGGCGTTTGATGGAGGATGATCGATGGAAAGAGACTGCGGGAGCTTTAAGCCCGATGGACGTCTGCGACATGCTTTCTACCTGCCTCTCTTCCACCTACTTTGTATTTAATGAGGTATATTACAAGCAGGTTTATGGCACCGCTGTGGGTTCCCCTGTATCGGCTGTGATTGCCAACATGGTGATGGAGGATTTGGAGGAACGCACCATTCCAGCCCTGTTAGTGCAACCACGTGTTTGGTTCCGGTACGTGGATGACACATTTGTCATCTGTCACTCGGATGAGGTGGGCATCATACATGAGACCATAAATAAAACTTTTTCCTCCATTAATTTCACCATTGAAGAGGAGAAAAATGGAGGTTTTCCCTTTCTGGATACACTCGTCGCAAGGGGTCCCAAAGGAGCCTTAAAGGTAACGGTGTACAGAAAACCAACACACACTGATCGCTACCTCGATTTCAATTCTTGCCATCCAATGGAACACAAAAGATCGGTGGTGCACACCCTCTCAAAAAGAGCACGTGATTTACCATCCACCTTTGAAGACAAGATGAGTGAGGTGGACCATCTTCAAAATGTGTTAAGGGCAAATGGTTATCCTGACAGCTTGCTACCCAACAGGAAAACAATAAGGGCTTCCCCACACAACAGGCTGAGACCGAGAGAACAACCAAAGGGTTTGTGTGTTCTCCCTTTTGTACCGGGGGTTTCACAGAGGGTCGGCAGAATCTTGAAATCGGCAGGAGTGAGGGTGAGTTTCACACCGGTTTTCATCCTTCGCCAAGCCCTTATGAGGGTCAAAGACAAGCTTCCAAGGAAGGATAGGTCAGGGGTGGTATATGTAGTGCCCTGTGGTTGTGGAGCTGAGTATGTGGGTGAAACCGGGAGGACCTTAGGTCAACGTATTGCTGAACACCAAAAAGCATTTGAATGTAATTTTCCCAGCAGATCTGCTATTGCCAAACACGGCCTTAAGGAAGGCCACACACCTTTATGGGATAGGGTTAATATTTTGGGTTCCACACCCAACAGAAACAGAAAACGTGTTTTGGAGGCTTGGCACACAGAAGAAACTGTTACCTCGATCACACAAGAGGTAGTTGACTTACCGGTAGCGTTTGACCCACTCTTGTGTAAACGAAGCAGGCATTCCGTACTTTCAACAACGAGTCCACATAATATGTCACACAAGGTTTTTATTCGGACAATTTGCCCCCTCCCTCCAAACCACCCCTCTCCCCAACCCCCCCCCCCCCTCCGCTTCCACCCCCCCTCTGGTTCCCCCCCCCCCCCATTCTATCCCCCCCTATAACCCCCCCATCCTGCATTCCCGTTTACCGCATAGGGCCACATGTGATGATCTTGATATTATGGCAATTTATTTTACCTTAAAAAAAATTTTTTGCTTTAATATATTTGCAGTTTTAATTTAATTTACAATTTAATTGTTTACAAGTTTAACTTTTAATTAAATGTAATTATTGTTCCTGATTTTCTAGAGACTTGAGTTATAGTCCAGCATTGCTTACAGGATTATTTTAAGCCGTTAATATGCGGTTGATTTTTGAATTTGGTCAATAACGTCTCCGTTCACGAGAGCGGTGTGATACGATTTCATTGGCTGTCCAGCTTTGCCCACCCCACTTTGCATATACCCCGCCCACTTTGCATATAAGGGGATGTTGAGATGATTTTATCACTCTTGAGGAAGATTAACGGAGGCGTGTGGCTTCACATGTTGTTAATCGAAACGTTGAGTCATTGTTTGTTCAATTAAAGGTTGGAGATCTTACCATGGAGTCATTTGGATTTACTCCCAACCGCAAATCTTTGCTTATATATATATATATATATATATATATATATATATATATATATATAAAAATATGTGTATATACAACAACAACAACAACATGCATTTTAAAGGCCGTTTTCCCTGCTAGAGCGGGGGTTAGCCTTGCGGTCCCCATGACAATCTTCTCCATTTTGCCCTATTTTCTGCATCTCTCCTTGTTAACCCCCTTGCCCGCATTTCTTCTTCCACCATCTTTAGCCAAGTCTTTCTCGGTCTTCCCCATCTTCTACTTCCTTCTACATTCATTTCCATCACTCTTCTCAACCAGTCACTTTCATCCTTCCTCAACACATGACCAAACCATCTCAACCTGTTCCTCTTCACAGCATCAATCACAGGCTCTATTCCCATCATCTTTCGCAATTCATCATTTGTCTTCCTCTCTCTTAACGATACTCCGCACATCCGTCGAACCATTCGCATTTCTACCCTTTCCAACCTTCGTTGCTGCTCTACGTTCATTACCCATGTCTCGCTCCCATAAATCATAACACTTCTCACACATGCAGCATACACCTTTCCCTTCAGCTTCAACGACACTCCCCTCATCATCAGCACGCCACTCAATTCCCGAAACTTCTTCCATGCACATCTCACTCGAGCAACCGTTGCCGAGTCTGATCCACCTTCTCCATTCAGCATGTCTCCGAGGTAGCAAAATGTTTTCACACCTTCCAGCTTCACGCCGTCTCCAAGATCCAACTCAACATTTCCTCCATCTGCAGCTCCCTCTGTGCACACCTTACATTTGAATGTAGCTGCCACACTGGTTAATGACCCTCTCAGACCACTACATTTTTGATGAACCCACTCAGCGCACATTGTACACTGAATGGAGTTCACTCCGACACCCTTCCTACACACAGCACAGGGCCACTTCCCAGTTCTTTCCACCTCACCACATGCTTTACCACTTGCCATCACCTTCGTCTTTCCGATATTCACCTTCAGACCTTTTGTCTCCATACATTCCTTCCACGTGTTCATCTTTTCCTTCAGTCCATCCATACTTTCCGCAATCAACACCAGATCATCTGCATACAACAACTCCCATGGTAAACCCTCCTTTACGTTCTGAGCCAGCACCTCCATCACAGCTACAAATAGTAGTGGACTTAGTACCGACCCTATACACCTTGTACCACCTCGTCTCTGCACATGCACCTGTCTTACTTCGATTTTGCCGCATCTTCCTGGCATCATAATTGGCAAGGGAGATGTACGCATCACATAGCTGCTCAGCTTCCCGCACCAACACAGGGTGTTGAGCACGCACCTTCTCCAGCACCTCCTTTGCCTCCTTCATCCGCTCCTAGTGGATGAAAAAAACCAAAAACAGGTGTTGTTGTTTTGCAGGCTTTTCAAAACATGGGTTCTCACTTTATTGACTTATTCAATATGGGCAAAGAATAGCAGTTTTATTACACAAGTACTGTGCAGTATATTGTATACACACACATATATATGTATGCATATCATCATCATACTAAAATATGCAATTTGGTGTCTGTCTGATGATTTTTGACCATGATACATTCGGTCGTTACTTATCCAATCTCAAACAAGCTTGACAGGATGACTAAGGGTCACACATTGAAGGTTGTAGCGAATTCATTTCCTCCCCTTCCCCAAGGGGGTTTTCTCCACCAAGGGGGTTTCCTGCCAATGGGGTTGCGTGTTGAGGTGTATATCAGTGTTAAGATATTTTATCGTGGCATTTTTCCAAGGCCGCTTCTAATACCAAAGCATGATATTAATGTCATTACAAAACAAAATTATTACGAGTAATATCTCCCTCTCCCCAACGGCCTGAACACGAGAGGGTCTTCCTCCATTGGGGGGTTGGAGGGGGGGGGGGGGGGGGATCCATGTCCTCAATTATAAACACCACAGGGGGCATCGTGAAGCAATAAGATTTATGAACAGGATTACATAATTATAGAAGACATGGATTTTCCCCTCATTGGAGGAAGACCCTCTCGTGTTCAGGCCGTTGGTGCTCCTATGGTTGGCAGCTCGTGTACCGGAAGCATTTTTATTTATTTATTTGTATACAGAATCGAGGCTCGTGTTGGAGCTAACACCTTGAACATGAAAACATGCACAGACACAGACACATTAAACATACAATGAAGGGAGCAGGAGACAAGAGGGGGAGAGAGAGGGAAGCACACAAGCACAACAACAGTGGAGAACAGGGACGTCGGTAGATCTGTGGAAGGGTGAGGGCTGGGGGTGGGGGAGGAGGGAGGGGTACATGGTATAAAGCAAATGAACACTACTCGGAATTTCAGGAAAGAAGTTGGGGATTGACAGAGGCAGATTTGGGGTGTTTTAACTGGGGTATAAAAGATCAAGGTTTTCGATGGGGGAAGATAAGAGATGGTGGTGAACAGCTGTTTTAAAGACCTGGAGGGAGGAAAGGGATTGAGGAGAGTGTGAGAGTTTGTTCCAGAGGCGGGAGAAAAGTGGAATGCAGGAGTGAAGGTGGGAAGAGAGTCTTGATTTTGGCAGTTTCAACAGAAAAGGGTTGCTGGCAGATCTTGTGCGTCCTGCAGGAATATTTGGGGGGCAGAGCACAGACAGAGCAGGGGGAGCAAGGCAGGAAAGGAGTCTGTAGAAGACAGAAAGACCACCAAACTGCCTGTGGTAAGAGAGAGAAAAGCCCTCAGAATCAGCTTCATCGCGGGAGATACCAATGATTCTGAATGCTTTGCTTTCAACCGGGTGAAGCCGAGCTAGGTGTAAGGCAGGAGCACCAGCCCAGAGGGGAGAGCAGTATTTCATTGAGCTGCGGATGAAAGCTTTGGATGTGGTGAGGAGCTCAGAAGTGCCCAGAAAGGACTTTGCACGACGGAGGATGCCCAGACAGCCACTGGCTTTGGAGGCCAGCTTGGAAATGTGGTTTTCCCAGGACAGATCATGGCAGACTGAGACCCAAAAGCTTGAGTGACAGAACTTCTTCAAGAGGATTGTTCAGAAAGTAGATGGGAGGGGTTTCCAGACGATATTTTCAGAAAGATAAAGTCAGAGTGTGAGATTTGTCAGGATTGAAAGACATGTTCCACTTGTTTGACCAGTTTGAGATATTGTCCAGTTCTGCAGCGAGTGAAGAGGCTGCTGCCTGCCGATCTGAGGGTTGAGATAGGAGCGGCAGAGAGTGGAGTCATCAGCAAAGAGATAGAGAGGATTTTCCAGAGTCAGAGAGATCATTAATGAAGACCAGAAAAAGTACAGGACCCTGAACACTGCCATGAGGAACTCCAGCCTGAACAGGAAAGGGAGATGAGAGAATTCCATTCAGGGTCACATGTTGCCTACGACCAGAGGAAGACTGCAAGCCATGCGTGGAGGTTTCCATGGATACCATAGGAGGAGCGTTTGGTGAGCATGGTGGGGGGCCAGACCATATCGAAGGCACGAGATATGTTGAGGGAGACAGCTTTGATTTCGTGTTTGGCATTGAGGACCTCCATCCATTGTTGAGACAGCAAAGCAGCATGTCCAGAGTAGAATGACCTGGTCTGAATCCAAATTGATGATCCGAGATCAAGCCATTGGAGAAGAGGAAGGATTTGATGTCAGAAGCGATGATGGATTCCATGACCTTGCTGATTATTGGAAGCAGGCTGATTGGTCTGTAGTTGCAAGGATCTGTTTTTGCACCTTTTTTGTGTAAAGTGGTAATGATTGACGGAAAGAGAGTGGCAATCATATGTAAGGTAAAATTGCATGCTCAGTCAGGGTCGCCCAGATAGCTCAGATGGCAGAGCGCTGGTACGGTTTTCCAGAGGACCTGGGTTCGATTCCTGGTCTGGGCATGTAATTTTCCCACATATATTTAAAAAAAAAATTTTTTTTTTTAACTTTGAGGCTCATCATGGCACTTGCACATAAAATCACGTGAAGAACCAAGACAGGACACATCAGTACTTTGACATGAATTAAACAAACATTAGTAGACAATATGAATTAACATGGATCGTAGATGTGTTTTTAATTCTTGGTTCACTGCTTCATGAGCCAGGAGTTCAGATGGGAACGTCAGCAGGCCACCTCACTGAATCATTATTTTCTTACGGGCGTCTTCGCAGAACTAATTCTACACACATACAAGCACCCAATACTTTACTTTGCTTCAATGGCAAACCACAAGATAGTTGGCCTGAAGTCACTTCAGCAATTTGTAAACAATTGCCTGGTCACGACCAGCGAACCATCTTCATCAAGGTTTCAACCCATTCATTTTCTTTTTGTATACAGAATTGAGGCTCGCGTAAGAGCTAAGATTTTGTTCTTGTTCTGAAACTTGACACATAAATACAAGACAGTAGGCCACATAATCGCTTGGGCTTCAATTTTCTGATTTCGGATCATGGGGGGCTCAGAGAGGACCAGGGAGCTTCCTCCAAAACAGCAGGGGTCTGAACTACAATCTCAAGAGATGACCCGCTCAGGGCTATTTATTATTGATGTTTGCACATCTAAATTATAAAGCAGGATTGTCTGTCTGTCCGTCCGTACCCAAAACAACTCTCAGTTTTGGCGCTAGCTCATCTAAAGAGCTAGAGGACTTCCGGTTCCGATTCCTTGAGCTCAATGTGCCGTTTTTGGACTCTGCCGAATTCCTCAAAAATAAGTACTTCTGGTGGTTTTGTCAAGTTTTTGCTGTTTATTTTGCTGTCTCTGTGTTTACTGTCCCACTGTCCCAGCTCCACCAAACCTTCTATGGACCCTTTTGGAGTCCCAAGGGGTGCCATAAGGTGGGTGGTAGGTTCCATAAAATCCTCAATGCAATTATGATTGTGAGTTTCCACCCATACAAAACTGCCCCTGATCCAGATGTAAACACAATCACGGGTTCGGCAGAAACATTCGCTGGTTTGATAATATCTCAATACAATTGTGATTTTGTGTTCCACCCGAACGACACCACTTTTATCCATCGTAAGGTGGATGGGAGGTTTCATAAATTTCTCAATACAATTGTGATTTATGATTTTTCAGTTTTCATCCGTACGAAGTGTTACGTATCCGTCCATTTCTCTCCAGCAGATTCGTCTGTATTGGTTATTATGTTAGAACGGCGTTTCCCTTCGTTTATCTCACGAGAGTTTGTAACATTGTATTTTGTTATATTAATGGTATCATCTTAATTTGTAATTTAAATTATGCTCTTTGGAATGAAACTATAGAGAGATCGAGTTTGAAGGAGAATGAGGAAATGATGTGTGTTTCCACCCACGACATTTGTGGATTTGCCATTTGTCGTTTCGCCATAGACTGGGTATCGAAACATTCAGCTGCAGTAAGTTATTTGCCCAAGTCCTTCACGAACAGTCTGTCCATGCCTGATGTTCGACTGAAGGTGTCACAGAAATGTGGAATTTATTGGTTCATGGTTTAGCATTCGCCGTTTCTGCATTGTCTGTTTGCTGTCGGGCTCCCTTCCATGCGTAGCACGGGTATCTCGCCAGTGTTTTATGTTTTTGTTCACGCCGATGTTATTATCATAATTTATTATTTATTTTATTTATAGGTAATGTAATGTTTACCATCTGTATTATTAGTGCTGTTACCGATACCCCCAACGAAGTCTTCATATATCACTCATGCATAAGTGGTATAATGACCAATAAACAATGGTATAATGACCCCTTTTAGTGCATTTTCGATTAGCGCTCTTTTCCAGGATTGCATCCTGAGCACTAAGCGAGGTATTACTGTGCACTTAATTTTGCCATTTCTTGCAAACTAAATTGTTAAATAATCAAGGGCGCATGGATAGACGGACAGCTGGACGGACAACCCAAAAATATAATGCCTCTGCCGACTTCGTTGGTGGAGGCATTAAAAAAACACCGGTACTATTTATCATCACCAACCTCAGTGACAGCATCCCTCGGAACACTTCGAGAAGACTGCCTTCCCCGAATGGGTTTCAACAAAAGCTCGTCCCTGTTGGCATTTACAAGCGCCAGGACCACGAGCAGGCAATGATGAGGGTGCTGCAACGTGGTCCTGAGTATCACCTGTCGTGCCAGGGAAATTAATGGTAGTATTAAGCTTGAGGTCATTGTACAATCTCTTCATGAAAATGACAAAATAAAATATTTGGAGAATGGACTCTCGAGTCCAGGCTCCACATACATGCTTGAGAGCATCATGGAACGTGTTGCAGATGTTTTCAGAAGAACCCATCCGAGCTGCTAACTGGTAAATCAGAGGTATTAGTCGATGAGATGGCACGTTTAACAGACCCTCCTGGGGGAAACGTACGAGGGATAAAGGGGCAAAGTTAATACAGGAAGAAGCCAATTCAGTCCCAGATTCAGGAAACCTCACACACCTAAATAGAGATCAAAATGACTGTCCCTTTGGTACCTGAACCTTCGCAGTTATTTCTGGATCAGTGGCATTATCAAGCCACAGTGAAGCAAGACGGAAGACTGGAGCATCATGCGGTGTGCCAGCCCTCAAGCTGCTCAAATAACCAACCACAGCCTGGGATAAAGCTTCAGCCTGACCTTCCTCCAGTCTTGTTACTTCCTTCTCATCTAGCTCGCTTTCTTTCTGCAGCCGCATTGTGTACCTTTGAGAAATAGAATATGTAGAAACAATTAGATGTGAAAGAATAATCAATATCTGTCAGGATGGATAAAGGATCATTTCCACTATTAACTGAGAATTGCTATGCAAAGAACTTTCTTCCAATCAGAAACTACATTGGTCATGACATATCATCCGTCCTGGCTCTTGATTGGAGGAAATCTCTGGTCATCCCACAGTAGAAATTATCGCAGAGACAACTGTATTTGCTGTGGGTACCTCGAGGGATTCACTCGGTGCTCTTTATGCAGATTTACTTTGTGCTTGGCCTGGCACAGCAGTGAGCGCTTTGTCTCAAATTCTGCCGAGCACATGTACTTCACCAGCTCACGGTACCGCCTGTCTGCGAACCTGCCCAGTGCCAGATGCACCTCTGCTAGGCCACCAGGTCCTAAATCTCCAGAGGGAGCTTGCTCTGCCATACGCACAGACTGTTAAAAAGTATAAATAAACAAATGTCACCACCCCATTATGGAGCACAACACATTTTTATGGAAGCAGGGAAAGTTTCATCACGAGTTTGCAAAATACTCTCCCGTGTACCTTTGCTGTACAGGAATCATAGACCCTTTGAAAATACCATCCCAAAGATGGATCCTATTTTAGGATGCATTTACAAGGTGGCACAAAACTTATGGTGCAGCTGTCTAGCAATTCGGTCTCGTCACTTCGGTCTAGTGATAATTGCATACAGACTGACCTTCTGAAGATACTGAGACAAGATGGTAGCTGGACGCTGGGCACAGCTGTCGAACTGCCACTCACCGTACAGGCGCAGACACTTTGCGTACAGTCCACAACATGTGCCCTGTCCTTCCACCTGAAATGCCATTTACGCTGTACTTCATACTCTTGACAGACTTGTGCAAGACGCAATGAAAAAAGCAAACATTTCTTATTAAAGGAAGAAGAAAGTGGAAAGCTGTGGAAGATGTTGAAATATCACAGGTACAACCTTACGATAGGCAAGAAAATAAAATTAGTACAGTACTCGTAACAATCGACCCCTAACAGAGTAAACACTCAAAAGTGTTTTCGAGATCAAACAATGAATGAAAAGTGATGAGGTTACATGAAAATATAAAAAAAAGAGAACATGTAAAAAAGGATAATAAAAAAATATAAAAAGAATGTAAGGAAAAAAAGAAAGTGGATAAGTAGCCAAGTGAGGCCCCATTACCCCATTTGACAATTTGTCCAACAGATCCTTCAGGAGCCGTAAAGCGAATGCAGGTTCCTGCTGAGCCCAATGGGCCTGGGCCTCCTCCAGTTGCCATGCCAATGCTCCAGGTGTATCAAAGAGTAAGCTACCACACTGGCGGGCGGCTTGCACAGCACGCAGTGACAGCTAGGCAAATGAAAGTAAAAGCATAAAATGATGCCATTAGCCACATAGTTGTATGGTACAATATGAAGACACTAACAAACCAAAATCCACATTTTAAAAACCTGACTTGTACCCACCTGGCAGTGGCCTGCAAGCCTTGCCTGTTGAGCAGTCTCTGCCAAGCAGTCAAGAAGGCCGGCGTTAAAAAGGTTATGGGCAGTGCTGTTTCCGGGTACTATTTTCAAGGCTTCACGGAGCAGTGCAGATCGCAGAGATAGAACCTGTTCTTGCATCCAGAAGTTTGATCCCTGGAGAAGGTCGAGCCGCCGACTCCAGTCAGTGCAGAGCTTGTGGATCAGCTCATCACTAGGGCTACTGTAAAGGTGCCGAGCAACAAAATCTTGTCAAGTGACATGTTAAATGCATCATCATTTGTATGGATACAAAGAGATGAGATTCCTCCATCAAATGCATCATCATATGGATAGAAAAGAGATAAGATTCCTTAAAATGCCTCAAGCAAGGGAAGGAACAAACAAAAAAGTAGTGAGGAGAGAAAGGACACAGTAACCTGCAAGGAATATTGTGGGATTAGATGCAACTCGCAACGGTACCCGCCCTATGGGCGGGGCTTAAATTGGGAGGCCCAAATGAAAAGGTAAAATATCAGAAATTGAAGGCTTTTTGTATTTTAAACGATTCATATAAACATCCGTTAAATCATATCACACGCAAATCATCAAAATCTAAACAGTATCTTACTATAAATCACCAAATGTCCCACAGTGATCGATACACTATGATCGTAAATCGTGATCGATAATCGTGTTCACAATCGCTATGTCGTATGTACTCCCGATACGTGTTTCCTTCAGTTGAAATGGGTTAGAATTCTCTCAAGCAGGGATTCAACCCGTGTCCTTATAAAAGGTCTTTGTCCGAGGTCACCGAGTTCGATCGGTGCAGCCGTTTGTGCGGCACCCGGGAAAACAACATCGTCACAATGAAAACATCGTCACAATGAACGTTATGCGAACGCGAATGTTATGCGGGAGTCCAAACCTGAGAAGCTGAAATTGGGAAAACTAAATAGCCTATTTTACTCCTGGAGATCCCAGGATTACCCACCCAAAATATCGTTGCGATCGGTTCAGCAGTTTTTACGGTATCTTCGAATGGACAGACAGACAGACAGACAGACAGACGGACGGACGGACATTTGGTGAATTATAGTAAGATAATGGGGGTTTAAAAAAATGTGGATAAAGATGGGAGTGACATGCACCAACAGCTGGCAGGAAGGAGTGGGATTTGACTGCCTTAGGAAGTGGTAACACAAATGGAAGAAAAGAGGAACAAAATAGTTGAGGTGGGCCTCGATTTTGGAGTTTAACCATTAGTGGGTGACTCAAACACCCATCCCAGGGCACATTTCCCATCCCAGGGCACATTTCCCATCCCAGGGGAAATATGCCAGAGTCCACAGACTTCTCTGCATTGTGAAAGCAACACAAAGAGATTGACTTCCCCCAACCTTTCCACTCTGTCCTTACTTTTTCTCCTTTTGTCCTCTGCTCACCACCATTTTTTGTGTACTTCCTTCTTTGCCCATCATCCACTCCTCATAAAGGAAATAATATTTATAAAGAATTTAAAAGGTGTTGAAAATAAATGGATTACAAATTTCTCATTTGCTCATCCCAGTGGGATCTATCAGTTACTTTTATCTGAACATCTAAAACAAAATAAAACATGCTGACAAGTAGAGCTACATTCAAAGTACATCGCCCCATGCCAAATAAATAAACAACATATACTCCAGCACGCGACATTGCCGGAGAGCCGATGGCACCCGGCAATGCCGCTGTGCAGCACATGGAGATGGATTTGGGGGAGAGAGGTGTAAAATAATTGATTGATTAATTGCAAAATAAAAAAATTGTAAAATAATTAGTTTCTTAATCAATTGGCTAATTGCATAGCTAAACCACCAGTGTTTAATCTGAATCTGTAACTTTTTGAAAGTTAATTCAACAATTAATTGGGGAAATTAAATAATTAATCGATTAATTGATAAATCAAAAATATATAGCCAAATCACTTGGTCACTGTCATGTCCAAATATCAGCCTCCTAGCGAAAAAGGTGCCTGAGATATTGCCCAGATGAGAAAGAAAATAAATAAGTGATTAATAATGAAAATAAATAAATAACAATCGCAAAATAATTAATTTATTAATCAATTGGCTAGTAGCATACCTACACCACCACAGTTTCATCCAAATCTGTAACTTTTTGAAAATTAATTAAATACATCATTAATTGAAAAATGAAATCATTAATCGATAAATCAAGAAATCAAAAATAGCCTTTACAGCCAAATCACTTGGTCATTATCATGTCCAAATATCAGCTTCCTAACTAAAAGGTGTCTGAGAAATTGTGCAGATGAGAAAGAAAATAAATAAATTCTTAATAAATCGATAACAATAAAGTAATTAATCAATAAATTGATTAATCCAAAAATAAAAATTCCGTTTTTGTCAAAGCACCTGCTCACTATTGTGCCGAAATTTCAGCTTCCTAGCTCAGAGGATGGCTGAGATATTGCCCGGACAAACAAACAAACAAACAAGAAAGAAAACAAATGAACAAACAAGGAAAACAAGGAAGTTTGAGTGTATGAAAGCCATACCTATTGAAGACTGCAATCATATCTTCTGCCTCATTCAAAGCTTGCAACTTAGCCAGCGTAGGGTAGAGTGTATGTACGGACTCCAAGCTTTTCGTGCACAGTGTGGACAACTCCCCAACTCTACAGATAAAAACGGGAGATCAGCATACCGAGACAAGCCCACGACCAAAGAAGTTGGGTTATCAAAACACAACAACAGTGGTGTACCGCGTGCTCGCAAGGATCTGCTTTGCCGTCTTGAAGTCTCTATCCTCTATCGCCTGCAGGCTTTGCAAAACTCCTTCATGAAATCCGTGGCCTACCCTGTACACATCCAAAAGAAAGAGCATGAAGCAAACCAAACAATGAGAGGATTCACTTTAAAAACAATGTTCAATCATGTAGATTGCAGGATTTACATTTGTAGAGTGACAGGATTTTTTTAACGAGTTCCCTGACAAGGCACTTCAATGCAGGAGGAGGCCATTCGGCCCATCAAACCTGCACAATGACTGCCAACATATAGTTGTTTGGCCGTGCTCGTTCAAACGCTGAGCATCAAGCAAGTAAGGAGCATGTACCATTTTTAAAGTCTTTGCTATGAGTCGGCCAGGGTTCGTACTACCGACCTCCCAGACTCAGAGCAGATGCTCTAACCATTACACCACCGAGTCTGGTTCAGAAAAATGTATCTCGTGTCAATGGACCGGTGTGGAACAAAATGATTTATGAGTGTCCTGATCAAACCTTTCAGCTGGGAGAGAATCCCACTGTCCACAACGCCAAGCTGCCTGAAAGCGCAACTCTCGTAACTCTTCGGAATCCTTCAGATGGTCTAATCCTCTAAGGCAAAGGTCCATCACCGAACTCAAACCACACTGCTGCAAAGCCTGGGGAGAAATAATGGGGTGGGGAGGGGGGGAGGGGGGGGGGGGGGGAAATAAATATCTCTTCACAACAATACCATGGACCAGGTCAAAAAAAGGGCACTGAGCAACGACCACATGGATTTGCAAAGATTGACATCAACACCAACAATAGTTGGCTGTGTTAGAATCAACGTAACGTTGCGGTTCTCTGAAACTCAAACAAGGTTAATGCAGTTATCACCAACAAATAAATGCACAAGAAATAAATGATTTCCCTGGCAAGTAAAGGACAGCCAGGGATAAACGACCCACAGGGGAATTAAAAAGAGGAAGGTATTAAAAACAGAGATAGGAAGTCCCACTGAATGTTACTTCTCACACCTCTGACGATATTCACACATAATCCGAGCTGAGCAGAGTTGAAAATTGCAGCATTTGACAAAACAAACCTGCAGGATGGCACTCTGACGCACCACTTCCGGCAGCTCTGATTCGAGTTCAAGCGCGGAGAGGACACGTTCCCACGATCCCATCTGTTGATATGTACAAACCCTGGAATATATAAAAAAGCGACCAATTCGTTTTCATGTGAAGGTATCTGCTTGGAGGCTCATCACTGAAATACCGTAGACATGGAAATTGCGATAAAATGCTTCTTTAGGCCCAATGCTGTGAGTCGTTTCATTTCCACGAGAGCCATTCCTTGGTTTATTTCTGGAGCATTTTGAACGTCATTACTTCCGATTTATTCTTTGGTTTTTGTTTTTGAATTATAAATTGACCACTTTATTGCCCCCCGTCCGTCCGTCCGTCCGTCCGTCCGTCGCACCGCGGAGCGAAAGGGGGACAATGGTTTTCCCCTCCGTCCGTGTGTGCGTCCCTGCGTGCAAGTGTGCATGCGTGCGTTGAACCTTGTGAGCGGAATATCTTGAAAAATAAATGAACTACTAACTTCTAATCTGGTGTGTGGGTGTATCTACGCAGAAGGAAGAACGCCATTGAAAATTGGGTCGCCACGTCAAAATCAAAGATGGCCGCCGCCATGTATGTCTGAACTTTGTGAGCGAAATATCTTGAAAAATAAACGAACTACTAACTTCTAATCTGGTGTGTGGGTGTGTCTCCAACCCACTCGCAAATATTATATCGACTCTTCCATGTTTCCTGCGTCTTCCACTTTGTCAACTCACATCACTTCACCGACGGGGGACCTCGGCGTAACGCTTGTTGCAAGTGAAAATGGTGGGTTCACCCAACCACAGTTTTGGGCAGATCGTCATCATGAGCAATAGCAAAAACTAGAACAGCACTTAGGTGGGGCACATACTGTACCTCCGCCAGGCTGAACAGTTTACGGTTTGCATTCCACCGATAGGCCGGATCTGCATCCAGGCCTGAACCAAAATCTAACCAGCTTGCTCTTGTCACCTAACCAAATCATCTACCTTGTTTTGTCCTAACTCGTCAACATCTTTTTGAGATATCATGCTGTGTATCATTTTTTAAATTTACTTAGTTGGATAGCTGATAAATTAATCGATGCACTTAGAACAAATATGTGTTTCAGTTTAATCATTAAAATGCCTGTTAATATAAGCCCCTTTTAGCACAAAGGAATAGGAAGAAGAAGAAGCAGAAGCTGGAACTTTAATTTACCAGTTCCAATTGATTATGACAGCAGGAACCCTTTAGAATAAAACACGACCGACATGGAAGGAGCACACAAAATTATATATTGAGATACTTATTGAAGGAATAGAAAAATATATGAGAGTACATGAAAGGATCACGCAAACAACAACAACAACAACACGAAGAAGAACCACAGCCACGATGACAGCAGAAAGAACTCTACCAGTTATGTAGAGCACATACCTCTGCCAGCTGAATAGTTTAAGTTTTGTATCCCAATGATAGGCTGGATCTATATCTGGACCTGAATCAAAATCTAATCGGCTTGTTCCTATCAGCTAACCAACTCATCCACCAAGTTTTGTCATAATATGTCCATAACGTTTTTTAAAATATTGTGTTAGAAATCGTTTTTGGCGCTATCTCTCAATAATGACGAATTGCTTTAAAAATGTAGTATCCGGATACGCCTCTTCACCAAAATCGAATCAATTAGTCCATGTCACACTCCCAATCTGTCCACCAAGTTTCGGCTGAATCCATCCATACCTTTTTGAGATATCGTGCCCACAGACAGACAAACAAACAGGAGTGAAAACATAACCTCAGTCCACCTTAGGTGGCGCAGGTAATGAAGGAGATGAATAGCAGGCAATGAAGAGGCTGGAAATTTGTCAGCATGGCTTGGCAAAATTACGTCATCATTTTAGGTGGATTGAGTCACAAACAAAATATTTTTAATGTTTTTGTGGCTCAATTGTCCACGTATTGTGATGGACAAGCAAGTTTGTCAATCATTGTGGAGATTTGAGGCAGGAGAACCGACAACGTGTGTACAATTTTCCCAGGGCATGCTGTTCGGCCAAGTTTGACCCACTGCGCTGTCACTATCGTATCCTCGAGCCTAGGGTGCACATAATAGGGGTTGACATGTGCTCATTTCAGGATTGAGTTTGATTTGTTATTTTGACAGCGGTTGTTGAGCAGTGTAAGCCCTCTGTGGCATTTCATTCTGAAGGATTTCCAAGTCTATGATTATCCTTGAGAGGAAGAAGCAAGATATCTCAAAGTTGTGATATCCAAGCCCCATGCTAGGCTGCAATGCAACGACATCAAACAATGCTCTTACGTGTGAGAACACATGCATTGGTATCATCAACACAAACAGTAAAATGCAAAGAAAGTTGTGCCATTCAATAGACCAGAAGAACAAACGATTATCAAGGCTGCACAACGGTGCCATTTGATCTCAGCCTTGCCACTCACCTCGCCATTGGCTTGTCCTTGAGATCGGCTCCACAGGCCATGAGACCATCCGGTTCTCCAATACTCCTATATATCTGCAGCAGCAACTCCTGACATGGGAAAAAAATAACTTAGAAACGAATTATCATTGCATTCTGCACCGAAATATTTTTCATCACACTATACAGAAGGTTTCCATACCTGAACAGCAGGATTTGTTTCATCCTGCTCTACCTTTACGCTATCTTCCAAATTTGAAGATTCTGTCAGTGCTGGTACTGTGGAACTGGAGACAAAGTGTTAAAGTTAAAGACAGAATGTTTAAAGCACAAAATGCAAACAATTGCATGTAAACCCATACAAACCCATGGGCGGCTTTATGCATGAAGTCACAATAGACTGATCCATGTTGTTATTGGGGGAGAGGCGACTCAATCCACACCCACCAGTTGGACAAATATGATGTAAATGGCAAGAATCAAGAAGCTCATCTTTAGGGGCCGTCATTTACATATGCAAGGTGTGGGTGAGTCGGATAGGAGATGGTGGGGGAGGGCAGGGAAGGGGGGAAGCAAGGGGGGCAGCGGCGGAAGGGCAGGGGGGGGAAATACTGATTAAATTAAAATATAGACAAAAAAAGAGAAGGGAGGATGGCAGCAGAGCACAATAAAAGGTTAAATTAAGTTAGAGGAGTGTGGGAGGAGTGAGGAGTAACTTTTGGGAAGGGGCACGTTTTGAGTTGAGGGGAGAGGGGAAGGGTAAGAATTACACCAGATTTGCAGATGCAATAGCTATATGATCCCTTTAAAAAAGGGATCAATAGCTATATGATCCCTGACCACACAATTCAAGTGTTTCTTATTATTGAGTCACTGTTACAGTGTTCTAAGGTGCCAGAATATAATTTGAGAAATATAGAGTTCCTTCAGAAAGCATTCACACCCCTTGACGTTTTTCACATTGTGTTTTGTTACAGCCTGAAACGGATTAAATTGAGATATTTTGTCATTACCCCATAAGGTGAAAGTGGATTTTTTTTTTACAAAATCATTAGAAAGGAAATACAGAAACATAATTTACATATTTATTCAACCTCCTGAGGCAACACTTTGTCGAAGCACCTTTGGCAGCAATTTCAGCTTCAAGTCTTCTTGAGTATGTCTGCATCAGCTTTGGATTGTATTTGAATTTGGGGAGTTTCTCCCATTCTTCCTTGCATATTTGCTCAAGCTCTGTCAAGTTGGATGAGGAGCGTTGGTGAACAGCAATCTTCAAGTCTTTCCACAGATTCTCAATGGGATTTAACTCTGGGCTTTGGCTTGGCCACTCAAGGACTTTCACATTCTTGTTCTGAAGCCATTCCAGTGTTGCTTTGGCTGGATTATTGGTGACATTGACCTGTTGAAATGTGCATCTTCGCAGCAGTCTAAGGTATTTTACACTCTGAAGCATGTTCTCCTCAAGGATTTGCCTGTATCAGGTTGTTTTTGTTGTTGTTGTTTTTTTGTATACAAGATCGAGGCTCGTGTAAGAGCGTACGTGTACGTGTAAGAGCTCGTGTAAAGCTTCATTCATTGTTCCCTTTATCCTTACAAGTCTCCCAATGCCTGCCGCTGAAAAGCATCCCCATAGCATGAACCTGCCACCACCATGCTTCACAGAAAGGATGGTGTTAGATGGGTGATGAGCTGTGCTCGGCCCGACCAGATGTAGCGCTTTGCATTCAGGCCAAAGAGTTCAATTTTCGTCTCACCAGACCAAATAATCTTTTGCCTCATACTCTCAGTCTTTCACGTTATTTTTTGCAAACGCCAGGCATGCTGTCATCTGCCTTTTTCTCAGGAGTGGCATCCATCTGGCCACTCTCCCATGAATGAATGAATGAATGAATGAATGAAATGAATGAATGATCGTTTTAAGGCCATTTTCCCCACTAGAGCGGGGGTTAGCCTTGCGGGCCCCATGACAATCATGGTTCCCTGTTTGAGGCAATGTTTTTATGGTCGGATGCCCTTCCTGACGCCAACCCTTGGTCACGCTCTTACGATGCGCAGGGATACGGTGTACCTATTCTAAATCGGGGTACACACCGTGATCATTCATCCCAGCAAGCAGGTACTCAATTTGCCGACCTCGGAAGGATGACAGGCTGAGTCAACCCCCCTGGCGTTAATTCAGCGATCGACCGGGATTCGAACCCAGGACCCTAGGATCCCAAGCCGGCACCCTAACCCGCTAAGCCAACACCAGGCTACTCACCCATAAAGCCTAGATTTGTGAAGTGCTGCAGGAACTGATCATCTCAGCCAAGGAACTCTGTAGTTCTATCAGAGTGGTCATTTGGTTATGGGTCACCTCACTGACCAAGGTCCTTCTTGCCTGGTTGCTCAGTTTGGTCGGACATCCAGCTCTATGAAGAATCTGGGTAGTTCCATATTCCTTCCATTTCCTAATGATGGAGCTCACTGTGCTCTTGGGAACTTTCAACACTCTAGAAATTGTTTTATACCCTTCCCCAGATATATGCCTCCTCACAATTCTATCCTAGAGTTCTACGGACAGTTCCTTGGACTTCATGGTGGAGTTTCTGCTCTGATATGCACCGTCAACTGTGGGACCTTGTATAGAAAGGTGTTTTTCTTTCTAAATCATGTTCAATCAATTGAATTGGTGACAGATGGACTACAATCAAGTTGTAGAGACATCTCAAGGATGATTGAAGGAAATTGGATGTACATGAGCTCAATTTGGAGTGTCATAGCAAAGGGGTTGAATACTTATTGACTCAAGACATTTCAGCTTTTCATTTTTAATTATTTTGAAAAATTTTCCAAAAAGAGAAATTGCACTTTGACATCATGGGTTATTATGTGTAAATCAGTGACAAAAAAAAATGTCTGATTTTAATCCATTTTAAATTCAGACTATAACACAACAAAATGTGAAAAAGTCAAGGGGTGTGAATACTTTCTGAAGGCATTGTAACTAATTGTAATAGACAAGACTAATCCTTTTTCTTGCATGTACAATGTACATTACTAATGGACAGAGTTGCATCAAATCCATTCTAGCAAGTCTTAGACAATTACCGCAACACAAAGCGACGCAGGGCTAAAGGCCGCTGTCAGAACACAAGACCATCAAATCAGAATGCATGTAACATTTAATTTCACGCACTGCAAATGCATTGATTACCTTTTGATCCCACAAATGTAGTGCTTGTGAAACGGTCTATAATGGGCCTGTTATGTCATTGTGCACTTTAGCAAAAGAGTTGTAATGCCGTGTGTGCTCGAGCAGTCAAAAAATTTGCCTTGGCTTTTCTTGGGTGATATATCCACAATGTTAGGCAAGATATTGCCATGCTGACTATCAAGCTGCCCGTCCGTTTGTTCAATGTGTCATTGTAAATGGAAAATTGAAAGTAGTTGGTATGAGGCGTCATTCTCGGTGAGCTGCAGGACCAGAATTAGAGCAGAGCCTCCACAAAAGCGCTCTCTATGTTACATTTGTTAAAAAGGACCATCTATTTTTTTTTTTTAACGGACACAAACAGCCCCCATATAAGCACACCTCTTCACCTGCCCCAATCACGTCTTATTTTCCTCATTAGATTTCTATTGCTGAGATGTTAGAGGTGGTGTTGCGAGAACACCTGACTTAACAGTGCTCTTCGATTGACTGGGTTGGAACAAGAGAAGATCGGTCTATTTTAAAACTTGGGACAATTGAGAAAGCATGACAAAGATAAAAACACAAGACAAATTATGGGTACACAGCAGAGTAATGGAAGGATGTGGCATGCAATGGTGAGACAGGCACCTGAGTGAAGCGACATGTATCTCCGTGTAGAGCAGGGCAGTGAAATGTGCTCCACAGTCCTGTGCTGACCAAGCCACCTGCAGCAGATCCAGGTCCAACCAGAAGTTGTTGTCCCATGGTGTCTCAGACTCTGACCTGACTCCAGCATGCCCAAGTGAGCATCAAGTTGGGTGCGATATATGAAGAATGAGAAAGAACAAATAAAGAGGAATGGATGTAACATTTTGCAAGTGTAAGTGTTTTGTTGCTGCATCAACAAAAAGGTTTACAACATCCATAGAGGGGTCACAGTTGGGGTCAAGCTGGATCTGCCTAACCGGTTCTGTTGTCTCAGGAAGTTGAGTGCATATAACAGAGAGCGGACAGTAGAATGCAACGCGTCTCGATCTTCCTTCTCAGTTACTGCTGGAGACAAATGGCAGAAACAAAATTGCTAGATTGGAACAAGATCAATACAAAGACATGAAGATAGAAAGGGAGGGGTGGGTAAAAAAATATTAATCAACAGGGTATAATGTTCCCGGTATTGTATCAGAATCCATTACATATTTTGGCCTAATTAGTCATTTGCCAGGTCATAGAAAAGCCGGTGTCATGCACAGATCGTTTTATTTGCAGTGATTAATTAGCTTATTCACAAAACAGAAGTTTTGGTGCCCCGTGAATACTGAGTACAAGGACTAAGCCACATGGAAAATGCAAGGATTCAATTATTATTTAAAAAAATTTAAAATCAGGATAAAAGCTAGAGTTCATAGAACACCTTACCCCACACAGTCTTGAGAAAAATGACATGGGAAGGGTCTTTTAAAATCTTGCTTATTGCGTTTCCGAGCACAACCAATATTTCCTACGAGTTGCCACTTTGTGTGAATCTCGATATTCCCCAACACTGAGACCATGAGTGAGAAGTTTGATTGTTTGAGATGGCGTAAAATGGCGTAATTTTTTTTTGTATGCATAGTTGAGGCTTGTGGAAGAGTTGGCACACTGAATGGATCAGGACATATTAACTGACAAAAACAGGACGCAAGATACGCATGCATGGGGTGGGCAAGATGGATACAGAAGGAAATTCCAAGGAGGGGAAACTGGAAAATTGGGTGGGGGAGGGACCTGGTAGGGTCAACGAGGGTAGAAAAGATCATGGTTTTGGAATGGGGATGATCTGAGATGGTGGTGAATTCAGCTGTCTTGAAAACCTGGAGGGAACGAAGAGGATGTGTAAGTTGATTCCACAGGTGGGGAAAAAGGGGAACAAATGAGTGGAGGTGAGCAGTGATCCTGGATCTAGGCAGTCCCACCAGAAGGTGGGTGATGGCGAATCGCGTGAGCCCTGCAGAAACCTTAGGGGGGTGGGGTGGGGGGGGGGGGGGGAACAAGGCATGGAAAGGGCAAGGGTTCAAGACCAGAAAGGAGGTGACAGAAGACAGAGAGACCACCGACCTGTTTGCGACAGCGAAATGATAAGCCCATGGACTCAGCTTCATTGCGGCAGATTGCAATAATCTTAAAGGCCTTGGTTTCCAAGAGCTGAGCAGGATGTGATGCAGGGGAGCCAGCCCAGAGGGGAGAGCAGTACTCCATCAATCTCTGGATGAAAGCTTTGAATGTGGATAGGAGTTCAGGTGTGCCAAGGAAGGACTTTGAGTGATGGAAGATGCCTCGTCAGTGGCTCGCTTTGGAAGCCACTTTTGGAATGTGGTTTGCTGCACTTCCTCAAGTTAAGATTACAAGTTACAAGTTACCCCCTCAAGTTACATTAGTTACACCTCAAGTTACAAGAGGATTGTTAAGAAAGTAGATTAGGAGGGTTTGCCAGATGGTCCTTTCGGAAAGAGATGGTCAGAGTGTGAGATTTTTCAGGATTGAAAGACATATTCCAAGAGTTTGACGAGCTTGTGATTTTGTCAAAGTCTGAAGAGAGGGAAGAGGCTGCTGCCTGTCTGTCTGAATGATGAGGGAATGTCGCAGCAGAGGGTGAATTCATCAACAAATAGATAATGGGGGTTTTCAAAGAATCAGAGAGATAATTTACGAACAACAGGAATAGGATGGGGCCGAAAACACTGCTTTGTGCTACTCCAGCCTTGACAGGGAGAGGAGAAGAAAGGACTCCATTGAGTGCCACATGTTAACTATGAGAGTAGAGGAAGTCAGTAATCCAAGAGCAGAGTTGGCTTTGGATGCCATGGGCAGAGAGTTTGCAGAGCAAGATTGGATGCCAGCCAGTATCGTAAGTATGAGAGAGACGGCCCTGATCTCATGTCTGAAATCGAGGGCCTCCATCTGCTGATGGGAGAGTAGAAGCAGCGTGTCCAAGGTAGAGTGACCTGGTCTGATATGAAATTAGTGATCTGAGATGAGGCTGGTGGAGAAAAGGAAGGATTTCACATAAACTGCGATGATGGATTCCATGACCTTGCTGATGATAAGTAAACTTCTGCATTATTTTGTCCATGTACTGCTAAACTGAAGGTTTGTGGAAGTAAAAACAAGGTGATTTGTGTTCTACAGCGTTCAAGTGTATAATTAAATTGAAATAAAATAAGGATTTTAAAGGATGTAGTAAAAACAAACAAACAAACAAAAAAAAACTTATTTTCAGAAGTTTACTGCCATAGATGCAATGTCTTTTATACCAGTATTTAACACATTAAATTAGTTATTGGAGCCAGTTGTTTGTATCCTTCATGACATCTCTAAAAACAGTAAGTTTTTTGTTTGGAATGATTTTCCATTTTCTTTGACTGACAAACACTGACAGACTAAAAAAATTACCTTACTTCTCTGTGCGCATGCCCACTCGGGATGAGATTCCGTACAATTTGCCAACATCAATGGTAGAGTCGCCGTACACGTTCTTTAACCCTTTGAGTACGGATGACGTCCAGTGCCGCAACCCGCGAAAAAGTTTTGTGTGCGGACGATGTTACTACACGTCATCGACTATACCTATAAATAGAGCGTCAGTACGTGGTTGCATTCCCGTACCAAAATGCCAAATTAATCCCGTTTTATCAAATTTATCGAGGTTCGAGAATTTTTTTTTTAATTTGTTTAGATTGCTGGGGATCCCGGGATTATCAAAAAAAAATCCCGTATTCAAAGGGTTAAACGCATATGAATATCCGTTGGAGGAACCTCTTTCGCAATAAGAAATTCAATAACTGTTCTCCGCTTCATACGCACATCTAGTGTGGCAGTCATTTTGAAGGCATGGTGTGATGTTGTCACGTGACTGATCAGTGCTGCTCAACTTAAAATTGGTGAGATACAAACCTTTAATTGTGATCTCGTGTTGCTTTCCTACAATGCTTTCGTTACAAACTGAAAAACAAGTGGAATTACTTTTGTATCGAACCTCGACAATGCAGCCTACTTTGGTGCAGTTTGTTATTTTCATGTAGTTAATATTATGCTTGATGCTTCATGCAATACAACTAGCTGCATGACATTGCAAATTCAGCTTGATGATTTCACGATGAGAAGTTATTTCAGTTATTACAAGTACTTCATGTAAAGGGAGTTTGAACATTTATCATTTCACGAAACGTTTAATGAGCCCAAAAGGTATTAAATGTTTGAGTACATCAGTCCTTACAACAACAATTTTATCTTCTACTTTACTACACAAGTTTGGGTACTTGCACAATTATAATGAGAAACCACACAATCATTTTCTCCAAATTATGTAGAAAGGTATGGACTTCTGTCGCAAAATTATTGCAGGTTTCGCTTGTTGTTACTGAGGCCAAATATTAAGTCTACAAGCCCAAATCGAGACACAGCAAAGCTTCGAAAAAGAAATGCAAGTGCGTCCACTGTCACATACGTTGCAACAAGTTGCAATTCTCTTAGTTTTTCACTGACCAGGGGGCTGCATGAGCAACGACACATTGAGTGATCGCTGAGGTGAGCAACGTTTGAAGACCGAGGAGAACTGATCAGAAATGAGATGGCAATGAGAGCCATTGATATCTTTGATCAACACATCTCGAAGCAGATATGGAAAGAGATGGACGCAGAGATCATGACTGGCCTAGGGAGGAATGGAGAGAAGGAGTTTGAAAGGAGACACTTGGTTTGTCGAAAAATATTGTCAAAAAGTTTGTTTATTTATTTTTGGTAAGTACAAGGAAACGGCATTACGAAAGTTGTAATTATAACATTTTTGCATTAGCAGCAATGTTACAGGTAAAAATTAAACAGGGCAATGAGATCGGAGATGGCGATAATTCTGCGTTGGCGATCAACCGACCCGAGCAGTACCATCAGCCACTGTATATAGGGACCTTTCACAGCCTCAGTATTTCTAGTTTCCTGGGATAGTTGTTGGGTGTTGTTTTCACCATGGGGAAACACTTGTGTGGTTATGGTCTCGTCCCTTCCACCAAGAGACATCCATAAAAAGAAATAAACGACATGTCTCGATTTATCCTATCAAGAGGGAAATCTAGGATCTTCTTCTTTCCTACAATCTTGTGGAGTTGAGGAGGGAAGTTTTTTGGCCAAGTCATTTCACAAACCGGCTGAGCTGGCCTGATGCTCAACGAAGTGGTTAGGGCAGAAATTTGGAATTTGTTCATGGTGCTGGTGATATCTAGCCTACTCTTCACAAAAAAACATAGTGGAATCTTTAACGTCCCCCAACTAATGCCGGCAGATGGGACGCCCAGTTTAACGTCCATCCAAAGGACGGCACACAATTTGATGTATCACCTTGCTTATGAAAACCAGGATGACAGTTTATAGCTGGACGGACACACAAATCCAATCAAGACAACCTAGAAGCGAGTGTACGTACCTCTAGGCCATTCTGTCAGCTCGAGTGAAATATACAATAAAATTATATTTTCAATGTAGAAACTCCAAAATGGGGAGGAAGGAAACATCGTTTAAAAGAAGTTAAGCATTTTGCAAGTTGTAAATATTTTATTTTTCAACATTGAACAAATTATTTCAAAGTTAATGATTTAATATTGATCTCCAATTTGAATATCTAATCCTGTCCCCGATATATGGCCAAAGATGACAATATACAACAAACGACATGAAAAAGTTATGATGCACTGCGTTGCTCTTCACCTCACAAATTGGAGCCAAAAGCTGAAGGATTCGATCTTGAATCCATCCACTGGAAATCATGTGCATCGCCTCCCTCTGCAGCCAACTGCGTCCTTGAGGATATGCCTCCTCACGTGGTTTTCGGGCATGGTCAATATTTTTGCTGTCTGTCTCTTTGGAAGATTTCAGCTAATGACGAGAAGAAAAAAAAAACAGAAGCAAAGCAAGAAAAATGAAAAAAAAAAGAGGACTGCAATAATTATTATGAGCAAAATGCAATGAAGTTATTAACTAGAACGGCACTCGGTAGAGCGCATACAGTCACGTGAAAAAGTAAGTACACCACATGTAAAGTTTTGACTTTTTCAACATATGTCAACATACAGCTATTTCATCTTCATTTCAACAAAATTGATAGATAAAGGTGATATAATATAACAAATATCATGAAACATTTACATTTTGTAGTCCATTGTATAATTTAAATAAACATAAATGCAAATTTTGCATGTGGAAAAAGTAAGTACACCCCTACATTTATCACTACTTCAAATACATAAAATTAGAATCAGGTGCACCAGCTGAGGTGAAAATGATTAGAACATCGTTAGAGAGGATCTTGGAGGAACCTGTCTTATTTAAACCTGACATTTAGTTTGGTTTGCTCTTTGTTGTTGAAGTGTGCGGCGTCACCATGCCGAGATCAAAAGAGCTCTCTGAGGCCTTCGGAAAGAAGGTTATAGATGCCTACGAGTCTGGGTAGGGATTTAAAAAGATCTCCAAACAATTTGAAATCAATCATTCGACTGTCCGGAAGATCATCTACAAGTGGAGAAGATTCCAAACAACTGCCAACTTGTTCAGGCCAGGCCGCCCCAGCAAGTTCAGCCCGATAGCAGACCGCAAGATGCTGAAAGAAGTCTCGAAGAACCCCAGAATGTCATCACGGGACCTACAGGTAGCTCTTGCCACTGTTGATGTCAAAGTGCACGAGTCTACCATTAGAAAGAGGCTGCACAATTATGATCTACATGGGAGGTGTGCCAGGAGGAAACCTTTGCTGTCCAGAAAGAACATCAGGACAAGACTAAAGTTTGCCAATGAACACCGAGGCAAAGACCAGCACTTCAGGAACAATGTGCTCTGGACAGATGAGTCAAACAACAACAACAACAACAACAACAACAACAGGCATTTTAAGGCCATTTTCCCTGCAAGAGCGGGGGTTAGCCTTGCGGTCCCCATGACAATGTTCTCCATTTTGCCCTATTTTCTGCATCTCCCCTTGTTAACCCCCTTGCCCGCATTTCTTCTTCGACCATCTTTAGCCAAGTCTTTCTCGGTCTTCCCCGTCCTCTACTTCCTTCTACATTCATTTCCATCACTTCTCAACCAGTCACTTTCATCCTTCCTCAACACATGACCAAACCATCTCAACCTGTTTCTCTTCACAGCATCCATCACAGGCTCTATTCCCACCATCTTTCGCAATTCATCATTTGTCTTCCTCTCTCTCAACGATACTCCACACATCCACCGAACCATTCACATTTCCACCCTTTCCAGCCTTCGTTGCTGCTCTACTTTCATTACCCATGTCTCGCTCCCATAAATCATAACACTTCTCACACATGCAGCATACACCTTTCCCTTCAGCTTCAACGACACACCCCTCCTCATCAGCATGCCACTCAGTTCCCGAAACTTCTTCCATGCACATCTCCCTCTAGCAACCGTTGCCGAGTCTGATCCACCTTCTCCATTCAGCACGTCTCCGAGGTAGCAAAATGTTTTCACACCTTCCAGCTTCATGCCGTCTCCAAGATCCAACTCAACATTTCCTCCATCTGCAGCTCCCTCTGTGCACACCTTACACTTGAATATAGCTGCCACACTGGTTAATGACCCTGTCAAGCCACTACATTTTTGATGAAACCACTCAACGCACATTGTACATTGAATGGAATTCACTCCGACACCCTTCCTGCACACAGCACACAGCCACTTCCCAGTTCTTTCCACCTCACCACATGCTTTACCACTTGCCATCACCTTCGTTTTTCCGATATTCACCTTCAGACCTTTTGTCTCCATACATTCCTTCCACATGTTCATCTTCTCCTTCAGTCCATCCATACTTTCTGCAATCAACACCAGATCATCTGCATACAACAACTCCCACGGCAAACCCTCCTTTACGTTCTGAGCCAGCACCTCCATCACAGCTACAAATAGTAGTGGACTTAGTACCGACCCCTGATGCACTCCCACCTTCACCTCAAACTCACCACTGTTCCCGTCCTTCGTCCTTAGAGCTGTGCGCGCTCTTTTGTACAATGCCATCACCACTCTGATCAACAATTCCTCCACTCCTACCTTCCTCAATGCCCATGTCACTACTTCACGTGGAACCCTATCGAATGCTTTCTCCAGATCAACAAGCGTTACGCCTAGGTCCCCCGTCGGGGAAGTGATGCGAGTTGACAAAGTGGAACACGCAGAAAACATGCTATGATATGTTATTTCGCTCACATGGTTCAGACATACATGGAGGCGGCCATCTTGGATTTTGACGTGGCGACCCAATTTTCAATAGCGTTCTTCCTTATGCCTAGATACACCCACACACCAGAAGGTACCTCGCTTATTTTTCAAGATATTTCGCTCACAAGGTTCAGACATATATATGGTGGCGGCCATCTTGGATTTTGACGTGGCGACCCAATTTACAATAGCGGTCTTCCTTATGCCGAGATACACCCACATACCAAATTAGAAGTTGGTACTTCGCTTATCTTTCAAGATATTCATCTCACAAGATTCAGACATACATGGCGGCGGCCATCTTGGATTTTGACGTGGCGACCCAATTTTAAACAGCTTTCTTCCGTGTGCCTAGGTAAACCCACACACCAGATTAGAAGTTGGTACTTCGCTTATTTTTCGAGATATTTTGCTCACAAGGTTCAGACATATATATGGTGGCGGCCATCTTGGATTTTGACGTGGCGACCCAATAGATACACCCACACACCAGATTAGACGTTGGTACTTCACTTATTGTTCGAGATATTTCGCTCACAAGTTTCAGACATACATGGCGGCGGCCATCTTAGATTTTGACGTGGCGACCCAATTTTCAATATCGTTCTTCCTTTTGCCTAGATACACCCACACACGAGAGTAGAAGTTGGTACTTCGCTTATTTTTCAAGATATGTAGGTTACAAGGTTCAGACATACATGGCATCAGACATACATGGCGGCGGCCATCTTGGATTTTGACGTGGGTTGCACCCACACACCAAATTCGAATGCGGTCCTTCGCTTACGCACGCACGCCCGCACGCACGCACGCACGGATGGACGGACGGACACACGGACGGAGGGGAAAGCCATAGTCCCCCTTTCGCTACGCTGTGCGACGGGGGACAACAAACCCAAGAAACAACTTCTTCCTCTTCTCCATATAATTCTCCTGCAACTGCCTCACAACAAAAAGCGCGTCTGTCGTTCCTCTTCCTGGCATAAATCCAAACTGCATTTCGTCAATCTTCACTTTCTTCCTTATCCTCCTCTCCAACACCCTTTCCAATACCTTCATTCCATGCTCCAATAACTTTATCGTTCGATACGAGCCACAGTACAGAGGGTCACCTTTCCCCTTGTATAGAGGGACGAGGGTACTCAGTTCCCAATCCACTGGAATGCGGCCTTCTTTCACCACCAGATTGCAGATCTCTGTCATTCTCTTCACACCCCAATTTCCCGCTGCCTTCAACATATCTCCCACAACTCCCATCGGCCCTCCCGCTTTTCTACTCTTCATTGCTTTTATCGCTTCCTCAACTTCCTTCTCGGTTATCTTCTCTGCCGGTCCTAAAACTGGGTTACTCTCTGTGTTGCCATCCCATTCATTCTCTGCATTCAACAGCATTTCCATATATCTCTTCCATCTTCCTTTAATTCCATCTGGGTCCACAACGATTTGTCCCACTTCATCCTTCAAGCAACTCACCCCCATCACATCACACCTCTCTTTCGCTATCTGCTTTGCAATCCTGAATACCGCTCTCTGACCCTCTTCCAAATCCAAACGTTCCCCGAACACTTTCCTACATGCCTCCTGTGCCTTTGCTACCTCTTTCTTTGCAGCCTTCTTGGCTGCCTTATAACTTTCATGCTCTGCCTTTTCTGCCCCCATACCCTTCGCCTTCTGCCACTCCTTGAACTTCTTCCTCTTCTCGTCAATCTTCTTTCCAATTTCATCATCCCACCACCATGTTTCCGAGTGCCTCGGTGGTCCTTTTGTCCATCCACATACCTCACCAATGGCTCCCAACAGACTAGCTTTCATTGACATCCAACCACTTTCAAGCTCAACCACATCATCCTCTACCATATTCAGCCTCTCTTTTAATGCCTCCCTCACTGTTACCTCTTTCAACCTCCACACCTTCATTCTCGGTTGGTACTTCACCCGCCGAGCTCTCCTCGCACCTTTCACCCTTATGTCGCAGACAACCAAGTGGTGCTGTGAAACAGCCTCCTCCCCCGGGATCACCTTTGTGTCCCGGAGGTGCCCCCTATCTCGCCTACGCAACAGCAGGTAGTCAACGGTTGTCGTCGACCCACCTGACGTGTATGTAACAAGCTTATTATCCTCTTTCTGGAACTGAGTATTACAAATCAACAAATCAGCTCCATCAGCAAACTCCAAAATCCTTTCACCTTCTCCATTTCTCACACCATATCCGTAACCCCCATGAACTCCCTCAAAACCGTCCATACTCCTTCCCACATGTCCATTTAGGTCTCCTCCTACCACAACAACTTCCTCATCTTTCACGTTTTCCATCAGCTTCTCTATAGCACACCAGAACTTGTCCTTCTCTTCATCGCTCCGACCAACCTGCGGAGCATATCCCGAGATGATGTTCACCAAGAGCTTTCCAATCATCATTTTCACCATCATCAACCTTTCACTCACTCTAGTCACACTCACCACACTGTCTACAAACTCCTCACAAAACAGGACACCAACACCATTCACACCTACTGGGCACCCTTGCCACACAAACTTGTATTTCCCTTCCATCTCATCTCCTGCACACAACATATGTCCACTCTTCTTCTGACCAATACTTCCACCACTTCTCCTGATCTCCCGGTCATTGTCCCTGCATTCCATGTCCCAAACCTTATTCCCTGCATGTCCCTGCATTCCATGTCCCGATCTCCACGTCGGGCATCAGACGTTTCGTCGTCATAAATGGAATGATTTCCACCCTTGCTTCGATTGGGTTCCCCACCTTGAGTTTTGACGAGAGGGAGTGGGGTCCCCCAGTGGGGACAGATGAGTCAAAGGTAGAGCTATTTGGCCACAGTACCAGAAGACATGTTTGGTGAAAAGCAAAGACAGCATTTGACCACAAGAAGCTGATACCAACTGTAAAGCATGGTGGTGGAAATATTATGGTTTGGGGCAGCTTTGCAGCATCAGGGCCTGGGCAGCTCACCATCATAGAATCCACTATGAATTCTTCATTGTACCAGAGGGGGCTTGAGGATAATGTGAGGCCATCTGTTGGAAAGTTGAAGCTCAACCGAAGGTGGACCTTGCAACATGACAATGACCCTAAACATACCAGTAAATCCACCAAGGACTGGCTGAAAAGAAAGAAATGGAGGGTTCTGGAATGGCCAAGTCAAAGGCCGGATCTAAGTCCCATCGAGATGTCGTGGGGGGATTTGAAACGTGCTGTGCATGCAATTGTGCATGCTGTGCAACAATTTTTTGTTGAATAAATTATTGCAAAGTCAATTTTTCATTGTTTTTTTGTTCAATTAGATCACCTTTATCTATAGATAGTTTAAATGAAGATCAAATATTGATATGTCCACATATGTTTAAAAAAATTCATGGGGTGTACTTACTTTTTCCACATGCGAAATTTGCATTTATGTTTATTTAAATTATACAATGGACTACAAAATGTAAATGTTTCATGATATTTGTTATATTATATCACCTTTGTCTATCAATATTGTTGAAATGAAGATCAAATAGCTGTATGTTGAAATATGTTGAAAAAGTCAAAACTTTACATGGGGTGTACTTACTTTTTCACGTGACTGTACCTCCGCCAGGCTGAACAGTTCATGTTTTGTATCCCAATGATAGGCCGGATCTGGATTCGGACCTGAACCAAAATCTAATCGGCTTGTTCTCGTCACCAAACCAACTCGTCCAACAAGTTTAGTCATAACTCGTCCACAACTTTTTTAAATATCCTGTTATATATAGCTTTTCATGCGAGCTCTCAATGGTGAACAATCACTTAAAATTAAATAATTCTCGTATCCGAAACCATATTCAGATCTTCACCAAAATTGAATCGATTAGTCCTTGTCACACACCCAAGCCCTCCACCACGTTTCGTCCAAATCCGTCCACAACTTTTTGAGATATCCTGCTATATATAGTTTTTGGCCCTATCTCCCAATGGTGAAGAATCACTTTAAAAATTCAAGTAGCCGGATCCGAATCCGGATCTTCACCAAAATCTAATCATTTCGTCCTTGTGACATACGTTACACATCTCTGCCAAATTTCGTCCGAATCCGTCCACAAATTTTTGAGATATTTTGTTCACAAACAAAGAGACAGACAAACAGACAGGGGCGAAAACATAACCTCCATCCACCTTTGGTGGCGGAGGTAACTAGAACGGCACTCAGTAGAGAGCATACCTCCGCCTGGTTGGCCGTATCACTCAATGGTGAAGAATCACTTTAAAAATTCTACTAGCTGGATCCGGATCTTCACTAAAATCGAATCGAATCGTCCTTGTCAGACACCCAAGCGGTCCAATAAGTTTCGTCCAAATCCGTCCACAACTTTTTGAGATATTTTGTTCACAAACAAACAGTCAGACAAACAGACAGGGGTGAAAACACAACCTCCATCCACCTTTGGTGGCGGAGGTAATAATCATGTTTTACAGATGCTGTCTTTTGATTACACACATCAGCGAAGTGATGGACAGGCACGACTTGTCCTATCAGAAAGGTAATACTTGAATTAAAATGCACTGGGTGTTAATTTCACAACTACAATACACGCCACGAGTTTGAAACACCCTCAAAGATTACTACTTAGACTCCTCGTCTTTCAAAATAGAATTGTTATCCTGAAACGCACCTGTTTCCTGCTGCCACGGAAAGGAATCAGGAACTTCAGAAGTGGGTCATTACTGGGCAGCCTTTTATTGAGCCGACTACTCCAGGTAGCCTCACCGGCGGTGGTGGCCAGCACAGCTCGCAGGCAGTTAGCTGCTGCACTACGAACCAACATGCTGAATGATTTAAGGACAGAATGGGGAAAAGTCATTCAGATTAGAGGAATCAATAATCTGAGTAATTTAAAATGCATCACTGGAATTTGTTTGGAAACCTTGAGTCCGTAAGTCCAACATTAAGCAGCTCCAACACATGCTGGTTCTGGTGATGGATCAATTGTTCATCTGACCATGACCCTGACCCTGAAATATTGCTCAGGCATGATCTGAGTGTTGGACTGGACCCTGCATCAGTGACCCCAGCCTGCTCCTGCCACATTTTCAAAGACAGGGTAGTGGTGGCCAGATTAAGTGGGCCAAGCTCGCCCAGACAGCGTCCAACAGCCTCTGCAAAATATAAGATCCAAATACAATGCTATTTAAATTGTATGCTAAGTGCAAGGTTTTGAAGGATGAATTGGAATATTTGAAGGCTAGTAATGGCCTGTGTCAGCAGACAAGATTAAAAAATGGATTGTATAAATTCGTAGTTGATACGACTGTGTGTACCGCTGTGGAAATTGAGGTACAGCTGATGATTCAAGGGTTAACCCTTCATCAAAGCAAAATATAATTTCCTATGGCTTTTTCAGGTTTACTCTTTTGCACTGATGAAGGGGTAAAGCTCGAAACGTCAGCCACACCTCATTTCCCACTGTGGTAAACATTCTCATAGTCAACCATAAGTTGATAAAATCCATTGTTCGTTCATTGGATTCAAACTGCTGATATATATATATATATATATATATATATATATATATATATATATATATATATATATATATATATATATATATATATATATGTATATATGTATATATATATATATAGATATATATATATATATATATATATATATATATAGATATATATATATAGATATATATATATGTATGTATGTATGTATGTATGTATGTATGTATGTATGTATGTATATATATATATATATATATATATATATATATATATATATATATATATATATATATATATATATATATATATATATATATATGCATGTATGTTGTGGAAAACCATTCAGGTCCGCACAACTTTAGTCCAACGGTTTGGTTTAATTGCATTTAGATCATCAGATCATTCCTGTAAGTAGAAATACACAATAAGCATACGATGCGACATCTCATAAAGCCATTCATATCAGTCAATGCAAGCAAGCTAGATATTCTATAAAGGCGTACCATTAACGAGGCTACCGATGTAACATGTCACAAGGGAGAAGTCTCGGAGCACTGACACAGCAACGGGTCTTATAGTCACGCCCCTAGTGGGGACAACAATGACAGCGAGCAGCGAGCATCCCCACCCGGGTTCAGTACAGATACGATTTCACTACATTCACCCCCCCCGTCAGAATTATACGGCCGCGTGGCTAAAAGTGAGTGAGCGTCAGCATGGGCGCGGAGTATCAGTCGGCCCAACCGTAGCGGGCCGGGCGGCGAATTTCTCTGCCAGCACGCGTTCGAAATTCCCCGGGTACGGCGTCTCGTAACCCTGTATCCCCGGTGTCAGAGGCGTCAACAGGGTCGGGTGATGAAGGGGGTAACGCCAAGTCGTCGGACCCGGGCAGTCTCGACGGGGGGGGTGTCGGTGGACTATCGGCGATGGGAGCGTCGGGAGAGGTCATAGTCTCATAGATGGGTTCGACCGGTTCGTCCGATTCCCTACTAAGGTCGTCGACCCCGCAAGGGGCAAGATGACGAACGGAGACAGTAGTCTCACGACCATCAGACGTCATCACACGAGCATGCTCAGGATTAGCCTGGAGAATCTGCACTTTGTCCACAAGGGGGTCGTACTTGCTCGCGCGAACTGCCCGTTTAAGGTAGGCCGGCCCGGGCCCAGCGAGCCAACTGGGCAAAGACCGTATGTATACACCCCGAGCTCCTGGGGTGGTGGAAAAGACGCTCGTGGGGAGTTTGGTTAGTTGCCGTACTCAGGAGTGCCCGGATTGAGTTCAACGCCGCAGGTAGCGACCAAGCCCATTTATCGAGGCCCCGGCCGTGGGTCCGGAGATGGAGCATGACGGCCCTCCAGATAATCCCGTTGAAGCGTTCGATCTGCCCATTAGCCTGGGGTCTATACGGCGTGGTGTAACTAGACGCAACGTTGTTTTGGAGCAGATAGCCGCGCACCTCCTGAGACAAGAAGACTGCACCCCGGTCGGTATGGACATAGGCCGGGTAACCGAACATTGAGAACAAGTTCTGTAAGCAACGCATCACCGTGGCAGCAGTCATGTCCGCGCACATATAAGCAAAGGGGAATCGTGAGTACTCATCAACGATAGTGAGCAGATAGCGAGAGCCGCTCGACACCGGCAAAGGGCCCTTGAAATCCATCGCCAAGCGTTCCCACGGGCGTGTAGCCTTCACCAGAGTCCCCATAGGGGGGTTATAGAAACGCGGTTTGATTTCCGCGCAGATAGCGCAGTCGCGACAGATACGGCGGATATCGTCAATCGAGTAAGGGAGATTCCCACTCCGCACGAAATGAGCGAAACGCGTTACGCCGGGATGGCCCGCAGTAGCATGCAGCACCCGTAGGCCCTCCAACGAGGTGATACCAGCACACGTAGTGGGGCGCGATAAGGCATCGGCGGCCTGGTTATCCTTCCCTGGGCGATATTTGATGGTGTAACAGAAGTCGGCGAGTTCGATACGCCAGCGAGTGATTTTCTCGTTCTTAATGCGCTGGGCGTGTAAGGTGTCGTACATGAACGCAACGCTTTGCTGGTCCGTGATGATTTGGAAGCTCCGCCCGAGTAGGTACGGGCGCCATCGCCGAATAGACTCGACGATCGCATACGCTTCCTTTTCAACGGACGAGTGCCGCCGCTCAGCGGAGGTAAGAGTCCGTGAAAAGAAAGCCACGGGACGTCCCCCTTGGGAGAGGGTCGCCGCGATGGCCTGATCCGAGGCGTCACTTTCGAGGACGAACGAGCCGCTCTCGTCGATGGTTGCTACGGCGGCTCGGGCGATGTCGGTCTTAAGACCTTCAAAGGCCGTCAATGCGGCCGAACTCAGGGGAAAAGTGTCGCAGGCCACAAGGGGGCGAAGTTTCGCGGAGAAATTTTGCACCCATTTGGAGTAATGGGCGAACAGCCCAAGGGCGCGTTTCAGGGACGCCCGATCGCAGGGAGGGGCCATGTCGAGCAAAGGTCGCAGACGTTCCTTATCCGGAGAGACAGAGCCATGGGTCACGATGTACCCCAGAAGATCTATGGTGCGTAGGGAGTATCGGCACTTATCCTCGTTCATAGTTAAGTGATACCGTTGCGCGACCTCAAGGAAGCGCTTCAGATTAGCGTCATGGTGCCCTTGGTCATATCCACAAACCGTAAGGTTATCGAGGTAGACGAAAACATCGGTTAAGTGCTCCCGCGCAACGAGGTCATCCATGGCCCTCTGGAAACAAGCGACCCCGTTCGTCACCCCAAAGGGCAATCGTGTAAATTGGTACAACCGCTGCCCCGACTCGAAAGCGGTATAGATACGATCCGCCCTAGAGATAGGGATCTGGTGGTACGCACTACGGAGATCGAGAGTACTATAGACCGAATACTGGGACACCTGTTGCACTAACGCGTCCATCCCCGGAAGGGGGTAGGCATCCAGCTGTGTAAAGCGGTTAATCGTTTGGGAATAGTCGATTACCATGCGTTTGCGATGGGCCTCACTGCGCACCACTAAGACCTGGGCACGCCACGGCGACCTACTAGGTTCTATGATGCCGTCTTTCAAGAGCTGAGTCGTTTCGTCCGCAATGAATTGCATGTCCGCGCGAGAGTAGCGTCTCGATTTTACCGCGACAGGGGTACAGTCGGAGGTTAGATTGGGGAACAGCGAAAGCGGACGGACGTCCATTTGCGCAAGGGCGCACACCGTTAGCGCGTCGTCCGCCCCCACAACAAGAGTGTCAGGCCCACCGAACTCCATTACCAGACGTCCATGCAGCTTAAGAAAATCGTGTCCTAGCAGAATATCAGCACATAATGCGGGTAAAACCATAAGGTGTACATCAGGGAAAACCCGTCCCTTTAGCACTAGTTTCAATCGGCATTCCCCTTTTGTGCTAAGCCGGAGTCCCTGGGAAGCCATGAAGATCCGTCTCGTAGACCGCCCGATCCGCCATCCATGCCTGAGCACAAGTCGCTGGTCGATAAAACTATCCGTAGATCCGGTGTCCACCAAGGCCTGAACACAATGGCCCTCAACCATAAGGGGAATAAGGGCTTGAGCCAGGCCAGACGAGGCAGCTGGGAGCGGGACTGAGCCCCCCGAATGGGTCGGACCAGCCTCGCGGGTGGATCCTACACCAGCAGCAGTTTTGCGATCGTGGCCGGAGTCTGCGTTGACCATGGGGAATCCATTATCGTCATCAGAGGGCTTTCCCCAGCATTCCGGTGTTTCGCGATTCAAAATCCGACGAGAAAAGGCCTCCGTAGTATTTGGCATCGCCTTTTGACACTCCTGGCAGATAAAGGCTTCCGTTGTAGCCGAAATCGCCTTTTTCGTTTGGTCGCTTTGACAAAAGGCTTCCGTAGTATTCGAAATCGCCTTTTTCGTTTGGTCGCTTTGACAAAAGGCTTCCGTAGTAGTATTCGAAATCGCCTTTTTCGTTTGGTCGCTTTGACAGAAGGCTTCCGTAGTATAATAATAATAATAATTCATTTATTTTGTATAGCGCTTTTCCAGAAGCCCAAAGGCGCTTTGACAGAGTGGAAAACATAATGCATAACAATACATGAAAACAACAATTGCAAAAAGACAAGAATCAAGAAAACAAACAGCAGCGATATACGGCATATATATAAGACAAGAATCAAAAAGACAAGACAAGAATCAATAGGGAAATATTTAAAGCAAAAGGAGGGAGAAGGAGAAGAGATAGTCAGGGGTTAAATGCTGTGGGTTGAATGTTGAATGCAGCGTTGAACAGGTGGGTCTTTAGTGATGTTTTGAATGTGGTGAGTGAGGAGGAGTCTCTGATGGTGTGAGGTAGTGAGTTCCAGAGGGTGGGAGCAGCGATGGAGAAGGCCCTGTCCCCCCAGGATCTGAATTTGGTCCGGATGGAGGGGGTCAGGAGGTTGGTACCAGCAGAGCGGAGGTTGCGGGTGGGAGTGTGTCTGGAGAGGAGGTCAGCCAGGTAGGATGGGGCCAGGTTATGGAGGGCTTTGTATGTCAAGAGGAGGATTTTGTACTGGATTCTCTGGGGGATGGGGAGCCAGTGAAGCTTGTAAAGGACGGGGGTGATGTGGTCACGGGTCCGGGAATGAGTGAGTAGACGGGCAGCGGAGTTCTGAATGTATTGGAGTTTATTGGTGATTTTTGAGGGTGAACCATAGAGGAGGCTATTGCAGTAGTCCAGACGGGAGGTGATGAAGGCGTGGATGAGGGTTTCTGCAGCCGTGGAGGAGAGGGATGAGCGGAGACGGGCAATGTTTTTCAGGTGAAAGCAGGCTGACTTTGTGATCTGTTTAGTGTATTTGTCGAAGGAAAGGGTTTGGTCAAAGATGACGCCAAGATTCCGGATGTGAGGGGAGGTGGATACTGGGATACCGTCGATGTTGAGGGCAAAGTTATGGGTGGATTTTGTGAGCGTTTTTGGGCCAATGATGATTATTTCAGATTTATCACAGTTAAGCTTGAGGAAGTTGATTTGAAGCCAGGATTTTATTTCAGTGATGCAGTTTGTCAGGATAGAGTGGGTGTCGGTGGAGACGGACTTGGTGGAGATGAAAAGCTGGATGTCATCGGCGAAGCAGTGGAATTGGAGACCATGACGGCGGATTAAGTGACCGAGCGGGGACAGGTAAAGGATGAAGAGGAGGGGGCCAAGAACTGAACCTTGGGGGACACCTTGGGGGAGGGGAGCAGTGGGGGATTTGCAGTTATTGATGGAGATGAACTGGCATCTGTCAGAGAGGTATGATTTAATCCAAGAGAGGGCAGTGCCGGTGACGTTAAAGGTGGATTCAAGTCGGGTGAGGAGGATAGTGTGATCGATGGTGTCAAAGGCAGCGCTGAGGTCGAGGAGGACGAGAATGTTGAGGTTGCCAGCGTCAGAGGAGAGGAGAAGGTCGTTGGTGATTTTGAGGAGAGCAGTTTCAGTACTGTGGTTGGAGCGGAATCCGGATTGGAATGTTTCATACAAGTTATTGGCAGAGAGATGATGTTTGAGTTGAGTGGCTACAGCGCGTTCCAAAACTTTTGACAGAAAGGGTAGGTTGGAGATGGGTCTGAAGTTGTTTAGGGTGTCAGGGTTTAGACCAGGTTTTTTTAGAATGGGGGTAACAGCAGCAATTTTGAGGGAAGGTGGGACGATGCCTATAGACAGGGAGGAGTTTATTGTTGCAATGATAAGTGGAGAGAGAGCAGGGAGGGAGGCTTTGACAAAGCTGGAGGGGATGGGGTCAAGAGTGCAGGTGGCAGTTTTCATTCCTATGAGGAGTTCAGAGAGGTCAGTAGGAGAGATTGGGGAGAACCGAGACAGGGGATGGCAGGACAAGGGGGGGCAGGTGGTTGGAGGGGGAGCGGGTGCGGCGGTGGTCAAGCTGTTGTAGATGTTGTCAATTTTGCGTTGGAAGAAAGAGAGGAAGGAGATGCAGTTGTCTACTGTGAATGACTGGGTGGTGGTGTTCAGGGGGCGGAGGAGTTTGTTTATTGTCGAGAAGAGTGCTTTTGGGTTTCCGGAGCCAGAGTGGATAATTTGAGAGTAGTAGGCAGAGCGGGCGCGGGAGAGGGCATCTTTGTAGTGTTGTATGTGGTCCTTGTAGGCTTGGGAGTGAACTGTGAGACCCGTTTTATTGCGGAGTCTTTCAAGTTGGCGAGCACGAGTTTTCATCAGGTGGAGTTCAGGGGTAAACCAGGGAGCAGAATGGGTGAAAGAAACTGTTTTGGTTTTTACAGGCGCAAGCTGGTCAAGGCAGGAGGAGAGAGTGTGGTTGTAGTAGTCAGTGAGGTCGGAAGGGGTGTGGAGGTCAATGAAGGGAGAAGTGGACATTTTTTCAGAGAGGGTGGATGAGAATGAGGTAGGTGAAAGAGCGTTTAGCTTACGGAAGTTGATTGTGCGATAATGCCTTGGTGTTGGGGCGGGGATGTTGATGGTCAGAGTGATGGCTAAGTGGTCAGAGAGGGTGAGGTCGGAGCCATAGAGATGGTGCAAATTTAATCCAGTGGAGCAGACAAGGTCCAAAATGTGACCACGGATATGGGTAGGAAAGTCGACATGTTGAGTGAGGTTAAAGCAGGTGAGTAAATCAGTGAAGTCAGTGGTTATTGTGGAGTCAGTGGAGTCCATGTGGATATTGAAATCACCAAGGAGGAGGATTGAGGGGGAGAGGGAACATAGCTGGGTCAGAAAGTAGGAGAAGTCAGACAGGAATGATGGGTGGGGTTTGGGAGGGCGGTAGACGACAGCCATGACTGACTGCGTGTGACCAGAGAGTTTTAAAGCCAGGTGTTCAAATGATGGAGCAGATGAGATGGAGATGAGGTTGGTCTTGATGTCTTGACGGTGGATAACGGCAATTCCACCACCTCGGCCCTCCGAGCGTGGTTTATTGACGTAGGAATATCCATTGGGTGTGGTGAGGTTGAGTGTGTAGTAGTCCAGAGGTTGTTGCCAGGTTTCGGTGAGACAGAGAAAGTCCAGTTTGTTATCCAGGATGTATTCGTTCAGGATGAGGCATTTATTGTTGAGGGACCGGGTGTTGAACAGGGTGAGCTTGATGTTGTTTTGAACAGCAGGGATGAATTCAGGTGATTTAGCCAGGGTTCGTAGGCAAGAGGTGCGATCGTGTGGGTTGCTGTGACCAGGTGCGCTGGGACGAAGAGTGAGAGTGCGCTGAGCCGACCAGAGGACGGGGATGGAGTGACCTGATTGCAAATAAACAAACTTGCGACCGGAGCCACGGTGAATGTACCTGGGTCGTCGGAGGAGTCCATTTGATTTGATGGCAGAGATGCATGATGGGGTGGAGCGGGTATTGAGCAGAAGAAGCCTTGCGGCGGAGTACTTCAGAGCCATGTCAGGCAGGAGCGAAGGGACGAGTACGAGGCCAAGGTCGAGGAGGCAAAGCGGCAACCAAGGTTGGTATATATATATATATATATATATATACATACATACATACATACATACATATATATATATACATACATACATACATACATACATACATACATACATACACACACACACATACATACATACATACATACATACATACATATATATATATATATATATATATGTATGTATGTATGTATGTATGTATGTATGTATGTATATATATATATATATATATATATATATATATATATATATATATATATATATATATATATATATATATATATATACATACATACATACATACATACATACATACATACATACATACATACATACATATATATATATACATACATACATACATACATACATACATACATACATACATATATATATATATATATATATGTATGTATGTATGTATGTATGTGTGTGTATGTATGTATGTATGTATGTATGTATGTATGTATGTATATATATATATGTATGTATGTATGTATGTATGTATGTATGTATGTATATATATATATATATATATATATATATATATATATATATATATATATATATATATATATATATATATATATATAGATAGTTGCGGATATGGGATTTGGCCTCCATCCATATCCGCTTGTAAATATTCCCCTATTTCCCCAATACTCCCCAACTATCCCCAATCCCCCATTCCCTAGTCCCATTGTCTGTAAACAACACTCTGTAGAACCGACCTTCCCCTTTTTCCCCCATTAAATGTCGTGCCCAGGTTCACCGCATCTCACGTAGACAACTTTCGGACATCTTGCTAGTTATTCTTAGTCTATGTCAGTTAAGGACTCGTTTCCATTAATTCTGACTCTTCGTTGCACCAGAATGTGATTGTATGGCACCAGTAGTGAGTTTAGGACCTCCCAATACCTCCCCACAACCTCATCTCCGCATCCTCCCATCATCTCATGGAACTACAACAACAACAACAACTACAACCACAGCGGGGGCGGCGCGGCGGCGGTGCGGGGAGTGGGCGTCCTCACTCCGGCTTGGTTAGCCGCCATTGCCCATGTGCTCGACGGGGTTACCAAATAGGGGCTCCCTGTCAGCTCCTCGTCAAGGGCGGAGCCCGGTAACCCCCGCACCCAATGGAAGCGGCAGACCGATTCCATCTGGGGCGGAGCTAACGAGCCGAGGGCGTGTCACTCCCCGCTGGATATACGCGGCGACTTACCGGAGGTGACGTCAGATGCGCCCCCAGCTTGGAGAGAGAAGTCGCCACCTCCGAGCGCTGAGAGACCTCCCTGCATCTTTTGGACCGCGCTTTATCCTGTCCCTGAGCCAAGGTGCACCTTGTCCTATCCATCGACTACCTGCCCCTCCTTGCCATCAATCCCTGTGTGAGTCAGTCTTGTCCCGTTTGTCTGTGGTCTGTCGGGAATAAGATAAGACCGTGAATAAGTGCCCACCTTCCTGTGCTGTACCTCTTGTCGGTGTAATCTAAAACGTTCTGCATACAAATATTATAACCTCCTCCGGAGGTCTTGAGAACTGTACCCCTGGTGTCGTGTCATCTAATCCCAGCCGTTGTGTCCTTTCCTTAATTGATTTAGCATAGCGCGATTTGGCCAACGTTCGAGTGGAATCGGGTAAACTGTGCAGACGCGGTCATACCAAACCGCTCGGTAAACTAACATCCAAAACCGCGTCTGTAACATTTGGTGTCAGGAGTGGGATTCGATCCGGAGCGCGTTTCACGCGTTCGAAATTATAAAGGCGAAATTTGATTGTGTTTTACAAAAAAAAATAAAAACCCGAATTTTGAAAGTCGCGCTATGGCAGACCAAGACGGCTGGGTTCCGGTAGAGGAGAGTGAGGCAGGGTCGATCCAGGACCAAATAGAGGGACATGAGGAGAGCGAAGCAGTGAGGGTAGCAGGGTCGCAAAATGGCGTCGTCACGCACGAGGTTGCGGGCGCGCAAAATGGCGCCTCGCACATAGCTACGGCGGCCGCACCCGCTGCACAAGTAGGAGGGATGGCCCAAATGCAGGCCCTCATGGAGCAATTTATGGCGCAAATGCAGGCGTCCCTCAAACTGCAGAGTGAGCAATTAGGGGTAATGGGGAACCGGATGGATGCTCAGGGTGAGCGATTGGAGGGCCAAATGGGGGTAATGGGGAACCGGATGGATGCTCAGGGTGAGCGATTGGAGGGCCAAATGGGGGTAATGGGAAACCAAATGGGGGTCATGGGGGGCGAAATGGGGTCCAATAGCGAGAAAATGAGGGAGGACATGGGGGCCCAGATCGGAGGGTTAGGGAGTAGAATAGAGGGATTAGACAATAGATTAGGGGAAATACAGGAGGGGTTAATGGGGGTAGAAAACAGAATGGCCGCTCAAGAGAATCAAATGGAAGGGATGCAAAAGGGGTTAGAGGGGTTAGAAAACAGTATGGAAGGCAAATTGAGGGACATGAGGGACCAAGCGGAAAGGGAAGTTAAACAAATGGGGCAGCAGATAGAGGGGGTCAGAATGGGGGTAGAAACTAAACTGGATGCTCACAGGGAGGAAATGGAGCAGATGAGGGTGGCATCTGGGCAGGAGATGCAAGTGATGGGAGAAGAGATCAGAAGAGGGGTGAGTGAGGAGGTCGGAGGAGTGCGCGAGGAGGTGAGGCACTGTAAGGAGCGCATGGAGAAGGAGGTGAGAAAGGGGACTGTAAAATTGCAAGGTGGCATAGAGGACCTGACGCAGGAAGTAGAACAACTGACAGAGGGACAAAAAGAACTAACGGACCAGGTAAAGAAGAACACAGCAGTAATAGAAGGGTTAAAAGCGACACAAAATGACCTAAAAAATGACTTGGTAGCGACGAAGAGGGAATGTCAGATGGTACGTGAGGGACTGACAACGAGGTTGGACGAGGTGATAGAGGTAATGGAGACGAAGGACCGGCAGGTGAGGACGCACATGGAAACGGTCAGGTAGCCTTAGAGGATGAGCTTGAGGAGACGTACCGGGACATAAAAGAGGTGAAGCAGAAATTAGAAGAAGTGGAAGAAGGGGTGAGCGAAATTAAGAAGCGACGGAGAGGGGATAAGAAAGAGATAAAAGAGGAGATAAAAGAATTGGTCCAAAGTCTGTGTTCGGATCGTGATAATGTGCTCATTAACCGGATGAGGGATTCGCAGGTGATGGAGGAAAAGCGAAGAGGAAGAGGGCCCGGTGTAAGTGGTGACCAATATGGTCGTGCGTATGATGCGCCAGGGGATTTAAGAAGCTTGGGGGTCGAGATGGAGGGTGTTCGTGAGAGGCCGTTGGTGAAGTGTGCGACAGGTCTGGTGTGCGAAAAAGGAGGTGTGCGAGAAAGTCCGACTCTGGGGTGTGTGAGGAAAAAGTGCGTGCCAAGGAGTGAGGGTGCTGGCGAGAGTGAGTCGGTCGTAGCGCGTGTGCGAGGGAGCACATGGGAGCGCGTAGTGAGGAGTGTTACGGAGGGTGTAAAGGGAGAATGCACGCCTGTGGTGAGTGTTACAGAGGGTGTGACGGGAGAGTGTGCGCAAGAGTGTGCGCGAGAAAGGTGTGTGACGGACAGGTGCATGGGGAAAGAGTGCGCTGTCAAAGGCAAGGAAGAGTGTACACCTGTGGTGAGTGTTACAGAGGGTGTGACGGGAGAGTGTGCGCAAGAGTGTGCGCGAGAGAGGTGTGTAACGGACGGGTGCATGAGGAAAGAGTGCGCTGTCAAGAGTAAGGGTGAGTGCGCTGTCAAGAATGGAGGTGAGAGTAGTGAGAGTGACAAGGAGCGTGAGTTGGTTGTGACAGGTGAGCGAGGATGCACACCTGGAATGGTAGAGCGTGAGTGGGAATGCACGCTGGAATTGGTAGAGGCACGTGGTTGGGTGTGCGAGTGAGAGCACACCTGTGATTGTCACAGAGGAGGTGACCGAGGAGGGGGCGCGAAGAGGTGTGTTGGTGAGGTGTGCGAGCGACGAATGTGTGCCAAGGTGCTCGGTGGTCAGGTGTGTGACCAAGGCTGTGAGTGGAATGAGTGTACCGAGGTGTGTAAGGAAAGGTACGAGGAGCATGGAAACGGCTGGATGTGTGAGCAAGGAACGGGCTGCGGGGTGTAAGCATGCAGGTGAGGCATCGAAGGTAACCGGGTTAGAGGTTAGAACGACTTATAGCCGAATCGGGCCCTCGGTGCGCGTCGGGCAGCTTCGCGTGCCGCGAGGACCAGCGGGGATCCGAACCACGGCGGTTTCGAAAGAACCGCCGTACGCGATCCACGCTGTGCCTCGCTTGGAACGGCCGCGTCCGGGCTCCACTAGGCGGAGCGGGCAGCTGGATAGGAAGGGTCGTCATGGCGACCACGTTTTGTTGAGACGTGCCGGCAGGTCGAGATCGGGACATTGGATGGCTCCACGCCGAGGTGGTGCGTGGGATCTCGGCTCGGGTAAGCCCCCGTCCCTGCACCGAGTGCCGGACGCGTCCAGCCGCTGGCACAACACAACCCGCATTCATGGCTTGGCTTTACGAAGCCGGGCTTTGGACAGGAATTGGCGCACCAAGAGGCATTAGTGAGTAGACTGTGTGATGAGGTTAGTGTTTTGGCCCCGAAATTAGAAAAACGAAATTTGATGATTGGCAAAGGATTGGCAGTAATGATTGGCAGATGATGGGCAGTGATTGGCAAATTTTTGATTTGTTGAAATTTGATGTGCAAAATTGGTAGTGAGCGATGGGCCCGGTGGGTAAGGGTGGCATCCCTGCCACCCTTCCCATGTGGGGCAAATGCGCTATAGTTTATGGGGTGTATGGCAGTGAAAACTAGCCCGGGTGGGTTAGGTTATAGTGATAGGGATCTAGCGAAGATGACATTAGGTGACGTTAAGGTTAGTTAGTGACTGATACCTGTAGTGGGGACGCAGGTAGATTAGTGTGGATTATAATGACGAGGGAGCGCAATAGTTTAAAGGGGCGACTGGGAAGCGCAAGTTTCAGAGGGGAGTAGTTAGATGAGATGATGCTGTGTGAGAACTGGACAGGTGTGTGGAGCAGTGGATGAGTAGTGAGTGTTGTGGATCAGCGCGAATGCGCTTGGGGAGAGAAGGGTGCAGGTGGCACCAGGTGTGAGAGCACAGGTGTGCAAGTACAGGTGTGTGGAATACATGGAGTATAGGAATGAGTGGTGTGGAGAGAGTTGGAGTAAGTGGTACGGAGTGGTGTGCATGGTGCGAAGGTGTGGATGGGGAAAGAGTGGACCCCTTTCACGAGTACCTGGGGCGGGTAGTGTAAGTGTTAGGTAGAGGGTATAGGTAAATTGTGGTTGGATATTGGCATTTGTGGTGCAGTTGCAGAATGGTATTGCGGATGGGTGCATTAGTGTTGTGGAAATGGCTGGGCGTGTAGCCTGTTAGTGTGTGTAGTTGGTTTGGGCACTCCACCACTGTGAGGATGTCGGCCAGGTGAGGCCGCAGGTGGGCTCTGGGAGCCGTTAGTGTCAGTGGGGCCCGAGGATCCGGAGGACGGACCCGGGTAGCCCAGTGCCAGAGAGGGCACCGAGTGGGGAGAGCGCCAGAGGGCCTTCCCCAGGTAGTTAGGTTAGGGTAAGGAGCAGGTAAGCTCGGAGGCAACTGCAGTGGTGGAGGTGTGCAGGTGGGTAGACCTGCTGGGAGAGCTACACGTCGCGGCCCAGAAATTGTGCGAGGGCACCGGGAGATGAATCGGGGGAGTGAGACCCCAAATTGAAAAGCACCACAGTTTGGTCAATGGGAATTGGTTTTTAGAACCCATAGTGTTAGAGGGCCAATGGTTTGGCAGGAGAAAGACCCCGGGTAATGTAAAGTTGTTAAAGTCATTTAGGAAATAGTTAGGATTGATGAACCTGTCGCACCATACGCAGCCACTTACCTGAGGTGGTGATGATGACTCCACACCGGTGTTTCTTTGTTCTGTGTGCAGGAAATGAGAATTGCTGTGTGGATTGGTGAGACGCATCACGACGTGGATGAGACGTTGGGGTGATTCCATCTCTCCCTCCTTAGGAGGGACTGATGATGAATTGGTGATGGCAAATTATGATGTTGAGTTGGAGATGGCAAATTTTGATGAGAGTTGAAAATGGCAAATTTGATTGGTTAGGAGGGAGAGAAGACGAATTTGGTTTATGGGAGGAACGGGGAAGACAGTAGGGACGTTTGTTGATTTGTAAAGTAGATGTTTATGGGTAGTGTTGTGTTTTGTGGATACAGTAAGGGGTAAGGGAGGGGCAATGTAGGTTACCTGGTGGGGGGGGGGGGCGTACGGTAGGAACGTACCTGTCTCACCTGGTTCCCATGTGCCCCTAGTGTGCATTACCTAATGTTGCGTGCACTTTTGCGCCCTTACCACCTTACTAACTTGTCTTCTTCTTTTGTCTCCCACCTCCGAGGATCTGGCTTTGGGGCAGAGAGAGAGGAGAGAGAGGTGCTGGCTCCGCAATTGTGGGCCTGCACTTTCGCTGCTTGCTGCCGGGATCGATACACCATATGGACCGCAATGTTTGTGGCCGCCCACCATGGACCGCAGTCTTTTGCGGGCAAGCACCACCCGTTGATGGACCTATGGGTCAACGTGGCACCTATGCCATACAGGTGAACCACTAATAGTTGGCCCCCTGACGGCCACAATTTAGAAATGGACGCGGTTGGCGCCTTTCTTTATTTTTGAAGGAAGCCAGAACACCAAGTGGGCTCCAAGGCAAGACCAGCGGCAGAACATCGGCCGGCTGCGACACCACCGGTGATTTATGAACATTTTATGGGTGCACCGGATGGTGCTGACTGTGTTATGGGGTGGTGCTTTTGGTGCTGGGAAGGGGTGCTCTGCACATTATTAAAGGCCGTAAGGCCACAGAGCACTCGTGGGTTGGTGTATCGATGCTGGCATGCGTGCTCTCTCTATGCATAACATCTGCATGTGTTCCTCCAAAAACAGGTCCTGGATCGTAGTGTAAATATCAGTGTAGTCTTGTATAAATAATGCTCCCTACCGGCTGTATGTTTAGTTTGAGGATTCTTTCCACGATTCGGTTATCCTGTGGGTGTGTTTCTGTGAGGAGAAGGGTGCAACGTCGCAGGGGGACATATTTACTCATTTGTGAACATCTGTAAAACTGTCGCACTCAGGGTAGAGTTAATAGTAGAGGGAACTACATCTGAGTGCCACACTAAAGTAGGTAAAGATTTATCGGGTCGGGACGCCCCGAGGTAGAGAAGGGTGCAATGTTGCGGATATGGGATTTGGCCTCCATCCATATCCGCTTGTAAATATTCCCCTATTTCCCCAATACTCCCCAACTATCCCCAATCCCCCATTCCCTAGTCCCATTGTCTGTAAACAACACTCTGTAGAACCGACCTTCCCCTTTTTCCCCCATTAAATGTCGTGCCCAGGTTCACCGCATCTCACGTAGACAACTTTCGGACATCTTGCTAGTTATTCTTAGTCTATGTCAGTTAAGGACTCGTTTCCATTAATTCTGACTCTTCGTTGCACCAGAATGTGATTGTATGGCACCAGTAGTGAGTTTAGGACCTCCCAATACCTCCCCACAACCTCATCTCCGCATCCTCCCATCATCTCATGGAACTACAACAACAACAACAACTACAACCACAGCGGGGGTGGCGCGGCGGCGGTGCGGGGAGTGGGCGTCCTCACTCCGGCTTGGTTAGCCGCCATTGCCCATGTGCTCGACGGGGTTACCAAATAGGGGCTCCCTGTCAGCTCCTCGTCAAGGGCGGAGCCCGGTAACCCCCGCACCCAATGGAAGCGGCGGACCGATTCCATCTGGGGCGGAGCTAACGAGCCGAGGGCATGTCACTCCCCGCTGGATATACGCGGCGACTTACCGGAGGTGACGTCAGATGCGCCCCCAGCTTGGAGAGAGAAGTCGCCACCTCCGAGCGCTGAGAGACCTCCCTGCATCTTTTGGACCGCGCTTTATCCTGTCCCTGAGCCAAGGTGCACCTTGTGCTACCCATCGACTACCTGCCCCTCCTTGCCATCAATCCCTGTGTGAGTCAGTCTTGTCCCGTTTGTCTGTGGTCTGTCGGGATTAAGATAAGACCGTGAATAAGTGCCCACCTTCCTGTGCTGTACCTCTTGTCGGTGTAATCTAAAACGTTCTGCATACAAATATTATAACCTCCTCCGGAGGTCTTGAGAACTGTACCCCTGGTGTCGTGTCATCTAATCCCAGCCGTTGTGTCCTTTCCTTAATTGATTTAGCATAGCGTGATTTGGCCAACGTTCGAGTGGAATCGGGTAAACTGTGCAGACGCGGTCATACCAAACCGCTCGGTAAACTAACATCCAAAACCGCGTCTGTAACAATATATATATATATATATATACATATATATATATATATACAGTGAAACCTTGACTTACGAGTGCACCAACTTACGAGTTTTCCGAGATACGAGCCGTCGCTCGGGCGGTTTATTGCTTTGAGATGCGAGCCGAGATCTGAGTTACGAGCTTACGCCACCCGCCACCAGGTGGGTTCCGGTCACGTGGTTATCTTGTCGTGCAAGCATCTCTGCCGTATATCGCTGCTGTTTTGTTTTCGCATTTTGGTTATTTTGGAGCTGACGCCACCCGCCACCAGGTGGGTTCCGGTCACGTGGTTATCTTGCCGTGCAAGCATCTCTGCCGTATATCGCTGCTGTTTTGTTTTCGCATTTTGGTTATTTTGGAGCTGACGCCACCCGCCACCAGGTGGGTTCCGGTCACGTGGTTATCTTGCCGTGCAAGCATTTCTGCCGTATATCGCTGCTGTTTTGTTTTCGCATTTTGGTTATTTTGGAGCTGACGCCACCCGCCACCAGGTGGGTTCCGGTCACGTGGTTATCTTGCCGTGCAAGCATCTCTGCCGTATATCGCTGCTGTTTTGTTTTCGCATTTTGGTTATTTTGGAGCTGACGCCACCCGCCACCAGGTGGGTTCCGGTCACGTGGTTATCTTGCCGTGCAAGCATTTCTGCCGTATATCGCTGCTGCTTTGTTTTCGCATGTTGGTTATTTTGGAGCTTACGCCACCCGCCACCAGGTGGGTTCCGGTCACGTGGTTATCTTGCCGTGCAAGCATCTCTGCCGTATATAGCTGCTGCTTTGTTTTCGCATTTTGGTTATTTTGGAAAATTTCTTAGTTTTAACCATGGGTCCTAAGAAATTGAGTGCCAAGGGCAGTACTGAGAAGAAGAAGAGGATGATGTGCTTGGATATAAAACACGCAATCGTCGAAAAACATGAGCGAGGTGTGCGTGTTGTCGACTTGGCGAGGCAGTACGATCGCAGTACTTCTACGATATGTACGATTTTGAAGCAGAAGGAGTCGATAAAGGCTATAACGCCAGCCAAGGGCGTTACGATTATTTCAAAGCTCCGGACCTCTATCCATGAAGAGATGGAGAAGTTGTTGTTTGTGTGGTTGACGGAGAAGCAGCTCGCAGGAGATACCGTGACCGAGAGCATCATGTGTGAGAAGGCCCGAGACATTTTATTATAACTTTTGCCGAACTGATAGAAGCCGAACGATACATCCCCCAGCAAATCTTCAACTGTGACGAGACAGGGCTCTTCTGGAAAAAGATGCCGAGGAGGACGTATATAACGGCAGAGGAGAAGAGCATGCCAGGCCACAACTTGTTCAGAGTGCCGGCGATAGCTCGCCTTCTCTTTGTGGAAGACACGGTGAGATCCTCAACATCCAACAACTAATGGGACGCAAACGGGGCGCCCAGTTTAGCGGTACACATCTATCTATAATTCCACTAATCTTTGTGTGTGTGTATGTTTGTATGTTTGTTTGTGACCGCTGTTTCTCGACAACCACGGGTCCGATATACTTTAAACTTGCCAGGTATATTGCTGGGGACCCGAGGATGTGCCTTTTCAAGGTTTCATATTAATCGGACAAGTAGTTACCGAGCTATGTCCAAAAAACGATTCAACCAATCAGAGAGCAGTGAGTTATCACGTGTGCCGAACGTGGCGAACAGACTCTGCCTCGGACGGCACATTTGAGAGCGTATTCATTTATTTCACGTTGGCAAACTATGTTGGCGTTAAACTATGTTTTAAAACTAATTAAAACTACTATCTATAATTCCACGGGTCCGATAAAAAACACCGTACTCGCAAGCCGTTCGCTTTGGACCAAACCATTTCATGTAAATAGAGGGGGGGGGATTGTCACCGCACTCGCAAGCCGTTCGCTTTGGACCAAACCATTTCATGTAAATAGAGGGGGGGGATATAATTTTAGATATATATATAGTACGGGCATGCCCTAGTATTGATGAATCACCCTGCCTGTGATTCACCCATGACAGGTTATAGCTGGGTCGGGATTCAAACCCAGGCTGGACAGTTTAGAGTCAAGTGTGCGTACCTCCAGTCCAGGCCATCCTGCCAACTTGTATGCTGCATACAGGTGAAATATAAAGCGCGAGATATTTTTATATATACTGTATATTTAAAAAAAAATTGGTGTGGTTTTTGGCGGGCTGGAACGGATTAATAGCATTTCAATGCATTTTAATGGGGAAATTTAATTTGAGAAACGAGCAAATTGAGTTACGAGCTCGGTCACAGAACGAATTAAACTCGTAAGTCAAGGTTTCACTGTATATATATATATATATATATATATATATATATATATATATATATATATATATATATATATATATATATATATATATATACATATTGTTACAGACGCGGCTTTTAGATGTTATATGGACCGAGCGGTGGTGTATTTAACCGCGTCCGAACAGTTACTCCCCGATTAAAACCCGATTTCACCCGACGTTGACCAGATCGCCCCACGGATATTCAATCGGGAAACCTCTAAAGCGACCGAAAGAGAAGAAGAGAGAAGAAAGACAGAGTTTGGAGGAAGAACAGATTTATTATACACACACAAGCAATATTTTAGAGCGACCAATATTATTTACAGCAATAGATGGAAAAGAGCAGTCACACAGTGCATTGTTAACTTATTCTATTTCATTTACTTAATCCCCAAGACAAACGAGTAGGACAGGACGTTCACACTCACACGATGGATATTGCAGGCAGGTAATCGCTCGAGGTTGATGGCTTGAGAGGAAGGCAAGGTCGGAGGCCGCAGCACCCCTCGCGGTTTTGGCGGGAAAACCTCCGTCGCGTATCCGCGGCCGTCACGCGCTGGCTCGGCACACCTGCTCCTCTTCCTGGGGTGGAGCCGTCTCCCTCCGTTCAGCGCGTCTCTCCAACGGCAGGGGATATTGCATGCAGGCAGGCAGGTAGGTATTGCGGTGGATTGCGCTCCTCTTCCAGGTCATCCCCCAGCGTATCTCTCAAGCCCTCTCCTTGGTGCAGCCTCGTTGCTCCTCTCCAGTCATCTCTCATCTGCCCTCCTAAAGCAGTCCCCTGCAGTCGCTTTTATCACCTCCGGCGGAATTAAGCCGCCGGCTCCGAGGGCACGCCTACCGGGTCACTCACCGCGGTGTTGATTGGCTGTTAGGGCCGGTTCACTCCTGCCCTCTTCTGACGAGGTGGAGCCACGCCTTTCTTCTCCAACCTTACCTCGTGGCCAATGGTGGTTTGAAGAAAACCAGCCAAAATGCGGAAGGCAATTGGAAGGGAGGTTTTGGGGAAATTGGAAGGGCCTACGCTTATTTTGTTTGATACAATGCAAAGTCAATCTAGTGGAAAACACATACTTAGCCTACATGGAATAAGGAAATACACTATTTAAAAGATATATCGTGACCTGCGTGTATGTTCTATGAAATTAATTAGGAGGACGGCTGCGACCATTATTTACATTACCAGGATGTTACCATACCAAAACCATACTCTTCACATCCGTTACCCTTCCTCCAAAATTGTTACACTCCTCAAAACCCGTTACACTTCTCAAAACCCGTTACACTTCTCAAAACCCGTTACACTTCTCAAAATCGTTACACTGCACCCTCCTTTCTTCAGGCACGTCCTCGGGCCTACTAGACTTAACTGAGTGTGACATGTAGGTGTAATTCCCTCTACAATTAACCTGACCCTGAGTGTGACAATTTTAAAACACAAATAAGTATGTCCCCCTATTGCATTGCATCCTGTCTAACAGACTCAAGCCCACAGCTAACCGAATTACGGGATTATTCTCAACCTATACATTTACGGTGGGGAGCATTATTTACAATGACGTGATTTCTTATTTACAACGCAACCCAGGACCTGTGTTTTTCTCTTTTTTTTTTTCTTTTTAGGGAACAAGAAAAAGAAATTCCTGTTGGGAGGGAGGAGACAGCACGCATTGCATCGATGCACCAGTACCAATACCACCAAAGCACCCAAAAACACCCAAACACCACAAAGCACCCAAAAGCACCATCCGGTGCGGTCACCATGGCTCATAATAAACACAACAAAAGAACTGGTGGTGGTCTTCTCTTTCTCTGCTGGGCCGATGTTCTTCCCGACGTCTTCTGGCTTCATGCGGCCTATTTGGACATAATAAAAAGCACAACTTGTGTCCATTTTTATTTAGGGCCTCAGGGGCCAACTAAGGGTGGTCCACCTCCTTGGCATAGGTGCCACCTTACCGAGGTCCGCAAGCAAGATTCCCTGGCCACCATGGCCGGTTTCCAACAGAGGTGCCCTGCCCCAGAACCTGGGGTCCATCAAGTGGTACTTGGCCGCAGAACAGCGGTCCATAAAGTGGTACATCAACGCAATGCATGCTGGTTCTGGGAATCTCGGGCGCACAATGGCCACCTCACGCACGCTCCCATCGGCACCCAATGGCGCACAGGTCATGTGGGAGACAAAAGAAAGACAATTGAGCGAGGGGTAAGGTCACAAGGGTACACGTCAATAAGGCAATGCAAGGTGAAATGCGTACGGAGGCCGAAGTGAGAAAGCTCGTCCCTACCGTACGTCACCCCCCTGTCACCTACCCTACCCTTGTTCCCACCCCATATGTACAAAAATCTACACATTTACAAATTCGTCACTACTGTCACGTCTTCCCCATATTTCCCTTATACCAAATTCGTCTCCACAATCCCGTTACTTCAAAATTTGCCATCACCAATTCATCATCAATCCTCATAAGGAGGGAGAGATGGAATTACGCACAATGTCACACCCACGTCATGATGCGTCTCACAATCCAAACATTTGCATCATAAAAAATAATCAAAACATGGCATGGTGTGGAGTACCTGTCACCTCAGGTGAGTGGATGCAGATGGTGTGAGGAGATCCTTCATCCTAACTATCCTCTAAATGATTTTAACACACTTTACACTACCCGGGGTCTTTCCCTGCCAATTCATTGGCCAACTTACACTATGGGTTCTAATAACCAATTCCCATTGGCCAAACTGTGGTGCTCCTCAATTTTTGGGGTCTCACTCCCCCGATTCATCTCCCGGTGCTCTAGCACAATTTCTGGGCTGCGACGTGTACCTCTCCCAACAGGTCTACCCACCTGCACACCTCCACCACTGTAGTTGCCACCCGAGCTTACCTAGCTCCTCACCCTAACCTATCTAACTGGGGGCAGCCCCTCTCCTGGCTCTGTCACCCCTTGGTGCCCTTTGGCACTGGGCTACCCGGGTCCGTCCTCCGGATCCTCGGGCCCCATCCACACAACTACTACCGGCTCCCAGAGCCCACCTGCGGCCTTACCTGGCCGACATCCTTACAGTGGTGGAGTGCCCAACCCAACTACACACACTAACAGGCTACACGCCCAGCCATTTCCACAACACCAACGCACCCATCCACATACCATTCTGTCACCCGCACCACAGATGCCAATATCCAACTACAATTTACCTATACCCTCTATCTAACACTTACACTACCCGCCCCGGGTATCCGTGATGGGGGTCCACTCTTCCCCCATTCACACCTTCGCACCATCCACTCCACTCCACAATTTCCACCATACTCATTCCACGACCATCCATTGGCCAATACTCCATACCATTTATTCCATACACCTGTCCTCCATTCACCTGTCGTTGCACACCTGTGCAATCTCACCTGGTGCCACCTGCACCCTCCTTTCTTCCTGGACCATTTGGTCAACACAACACGCAATCACCACTACTCCCTCATACACTGCTCCACACACCTGTTCAGTTGCACACCTGTGCAATCACACCTGTTCCATTCTCACCTGTTCAATCCTCACACACACGGCATCATCTCAGCTAACTACTCCCCTCTGAAACTTGCGCTTCCCAGTCGTCCCTTTAAACTATTGCGCTCCCACGTCATTATAATCCACACTAATCTACCTGTGTCCCCACTACAGGTATCAGTCACTAACTAACCTTAACGTTACCTAATGTCAATCTCTTCTCGATCCCTATCATTATCCAAGCCCTCCCTGGCTCGGTTGTCATAGCCACCCCATAAACTATTGCGCATTTGCCCCCACCTGTGAGGGATGGTGGATTTGCCATCCCACCACATCGGGGGTCTCTCACTACCAATTTCGCTCGTCCAAATCCAGCAATTCAAAAATTTTCCATTTACTGCCAATTCTATTCACTTTTCTAAATTTCGTTTTAAATCACTATCACTATCACCATCACCCGTCTACTTATTACATCCTCTCGGTGCGCCAATTCACATCTACAGCCCGGCTTCGTACAGCCGAGCACTGAACGCGGATTCTTTTGTGCTGGCGGCTGGATGCGTCCCGCATTCGGGGCAGGGACGGAGGCTTACCCGGGCCGAGATCCCATGCACCACTTCGGCGTGGAGCCATCCAATGTCCCGATCTCGACCTGCCGGCACGTCTCAATAGAAAGTGGTCGCCATGACGACCCTTCCTATCGGGCGGCCCGCTCCGCCTAGTGGAGCCCGGACGCGGCCGCTCCACGCGAGGCCCAGCGTGGATCGCGCACGGCGGTCCTTTCGAACCCGCCGTGGCTCGGATCTCCGCTGGTTCTCGCGGCACGCGAAGCCCGGCACGCACCGAGGGCCCGATCCGGCTAAAAGTCGACCTAACCTTTAACCCGGTTACCGTCGACGCTTCACCTGCAGGCTTACATGCATACGCTACCTCTTTCTTGCTCATACATGCAGCCGTTCCCATTCTCCTCGTACCTTTTCTTTCACACCTCGGTACACTCACTCCGCTCACCGACTTGGTCACACACCTGACCACCGAACACTTTGGCACACATTCGTTGCTCGCACACCTCACCAATACACCGCTTCGCGCCCCCTCCTCGGTCACCTCCTCTGTGACAATCACAGGTGTGCTCTCATTCGCACACCCAACCACGTGTCTCACTACCAACTCAAATGTGCCTTCCCACACACGCTCTACCATTCCAGGTGTGCATCCTTCCATCCCAGGTGTACATCCTCGCTCACCTGTCATAACCAACTCACGCTCCGTTTCACTCTCACTACTCTCACCTCCACTCTCGGTCGCGCACTCACCCTTACTCTCGACCGCACACTCTTTCCTCATGCACCCGTCCGTTACACACCTTTCTCGCGCACACCCTCCCGTTACATCCTCTGTAACACTCACCACAGGTGTACACTCTCTCGTTACTTCCTCCGTAACACTCACCACAGGTGTACACTCTCTCGTTACTTCCTCCGTAACACTCACCACAGGTGTACACTCTCTCGTTACTTCCTCCGTAACACTCACCACAGGTGTACACTCTCTCGTTACTTCCTCCGTAACACTCACCACAGACGTACACTTTCTCGTTACATCCTCTGTAACACTCACCACACCGCGCTTCCATGTACCCCCTCGCACACGCGCTTCGACCGGCTCACTCCTGACGGCACACTCACTCCTCGGCGTGCACTTTTTCCTCACACACCCCATGGTCGGACATTCTCGCACACCTCTTTTTTCGCACACCTGACCTGTCACACACTTCACCAACGGCCTTTCACGAACACCCGGATCCAAACCAATCCCCAAGCCGACTGAAGCTTTCCTCACATCATATACATTGCCACTCACCTCCGTACTTCGTCTCCGCACCTCCTCTGCCACCTGCAAACTTTTTATTTGGTTAGTGAGCACTTCATCATGATTTGAACACAGACCTTGTACATATTCCATGACTTCCTCCTTTATCTCCCTTTTAGTTTCCCTCCGTCTCTTCTTAATTTCACTCACCCCTTCTTCCACCTCCTCTAATTTTTCCTTTACCTCTTTCAGCTCCCGGTGCGCCCCCTCGATTTCTTCCTCCATTGCTACTTTAACCGTTTCTATGTGCGTCCTTACCTCCCGGTCCTTCGTCTCCATTACTTCTGTCACCTCTTCCAACCTCTTCGTCAATCCCTCATGTACCATTTGACATTCCTTTTGTGTCGCTATTAATTCATTTTTAATGTCCTTTTGTGTTGCTTTTAAACCCCCGATGATTGCAGTGTTCTTTTCCACTTGGTCCGCTAGTTCTTTTTGTCCCACCGTCAGCTGTTCTACTCCTTTCGTCAGATCTTCTATTCCCCCTTGTAACTTTGCCGTATTATTTCTCACCTCTTTCTCGATACGCTTTTCGCCTCGCTTTACCTCCTCGCGTAGCCCCGAGACCTCCTCACTCATCCCTCTTCGTATTTCCTCCATCTGGTTCCCCATCTGTTCGATTTCCCGGGCGGATTGTTCCCCCATTTCCCGCAATTTGTCCTCCATCCTATTTTCTAACCCCTCTAACCCATTTTTCACCCCCTCTAACTGATTCTCTTGAGCGGCCATTCTGTTTTCTACCCCCATTAACCCATTTTTTACCTCTTTTATCCCGTTGTCTAACCCCTCAAAATTATTGTCTAACTTCCCAAATTTCTTGTCTAACTCCTCAAAATTATTGTCTAACTTCCCAAATTTCTTGTCTAACTCCTCAAAATTATTGTCTAACTTCCCAAATTTCTTGTCTAATCCCTCAAAATTATTGTCTAACTTCCCACCGGTACCCCTCGCTTCGTCCCTCATTACCCCCATTTGCTCACTCTGAGCCCTTGCTTCGTCCCTCATTACCCCCATTTGCTCACTCTGAGCCCTTGCTTCGTCCCTCATTACCCCCATCATTCTGCTTTCCATTTTCGCACTATCAGCCCTTGCTTCCTCCCTCATTTTCTCGCTATTCTGGGCCATAAGGGCCTTCATTTGTATAAAAAAAAGGTTCAAATCCATTGGCATCTCCGGTTCGACTACCGCGACCATGGGCGTGGCTAAATGTGGCGCCGCTGTAATCACGTGCGCTAGAGCGCCATTTTGTGCACCTGAAATTCCCGCAACCACATTGCTATTTTTCTCCTCCTCCCTATCCTCCATATACATTTCCCCGAGGTCCTGGGTCGATTCCACCCTGTCTATTTCTCCTACCGACTTCCGATCGCCTTGATTGTCCATGGCGCGATCTCAAAATTCGGGTTTTGCTTTATAAAACAAAATAAATTTCGGCAGCTCGTAATTTTGACCAAAAATTTTTTTTCTAGATGTTTTAAAAATTTGGTTCGGGACCCGAATTCCACTCCCAGACACCAATTGTTACTCTAATAGTACAATTGGTGTTCAAAATTTGGGCTAAATAAATTTAGTCCCAGGTTCGAATCCCACCTCCTGACAACCAATTGTTACAGACGCGGCTTTTAGATGTTATATGGACCGAGCGGTGGTGTATTTAACCGCGTCCGAACAGTTACTCCCCGATTAAAACCCGATTTCACCCGACGTTGACCAGATCGCCCCACGGATATTCAATCGGGAAACCTCTAAAACGACCGAAAGAGAAGAAGAGAGAAGAAAGACAGAGTTTGGAGGAAGAACAGATTTATTATACACACACAAGCAATATTTTAGAGCGACCAATATTATTTACAGCAATAGATGGAAAAGAGCAGTCACACAGTGCATTGTTAACTTATTCTATTTCATTTACTTAATCCCCAAGACAAACGAGTAGGACAGGACGTTCACACTCACACGATGGATATTGCAGGCAGGTAATCGCTCGAGGTTGATGGCTTGAGAGGAAGGCAAGGTCGGAGGCCGCAGCACCCCTCGCGGTTTTGGCGGGAAAACCTCCGTCGCGTATCCGCGGCCGTCACGCGCTGGCTCGGCACACCTGCTCCTCTTCCTGGGGTGGAGCCGTCTCCCTCCGTTCAGCGCGTCTCTCCAACGGCAGGGGATATTGCATGCAGGCAGGCAGGTAGGTATTGCGGTGGATTGCGCTCCTCTTCCAGGTCATCCCCCAGCGTATCTCTCAAGCCCTCTCCTTGGTGCAGCCTCGTTGCTCCTCTCCAGTCATCTCTCATCTGCCCTCCTAAAGCAGTCCCCTGCAGTCGCTTTTATCACCTCCGGCGGAATTAAGCCGCCGGCTCCGAGGGCACGCCTACCGGGTCACTCACCGCGGTGTTGATTGGCTGTTAGGGCCGGTTCACTCCTGCCCTCTTCTGACGAGGTGGAGCCACGCCTTTCTTCTCCAACCTTACCTCGTGGCCAATGGTGGTTTGAAGAAAACCAGCCAAAATGCGGAAGGCAATTGGAAGGGAGGTTTTGGGGAAATTGGAAGGGCCTACGCTTATTTTGTTTGATACAATGCAAAGTCAATCTAGTGGAAAACACATACTTAGCCTACATGGAATAAGGAAATACACTATTTAAAAGATATATCGTGACCTGCGTGTATGTTCTATGAAATTAATTAGGAGGACGGCTGCGACCATTATTTACATTACCAGGATGTTACCATACCAAAACCATACTCTTCACATCCGTTACCCTTCCTCCAAAATTGTTACACTCCTCAAAACCCGTTACACTTCTCAAAACCCGTTACACTTCTCAAAACCCGTTACACTTCTCAAAATCGTTACACTATATATATATATATATATTGTTGTGGATATGAGGATTGTGTTTTTTTTATTGTTGTAAAAATATCGCCCTCCTTCCTCCAGTTGTGTATAAAGGTCAAAAGGGCGTCCCGTAATTAGGTCATAAACAATCACGTTAGCCAATCATAGATTTCCTCCTTGTTGGTAGTTTATTTCCTTATTCTATGTCGGCTAAGGATTTGTCTTCCATTAATTGACACTCCATTGCACCGAATTCAAATAGATAGATCCTTTTTATTCCAATTCCCAAAGCCTTTCCTGCCAACTGCATTCGCCGCAGCTGCTGGGCGGTTTTCACCGCGACTCCATTAGCCACGAGGTGGGCTTGGAGAAGAAGGGGGAGGAGCCACCGAATCCAGGGCATGGCCCGCCCATCGTCATCAAGGGCGGAGCCAGAGGGCCCGTGCCGACCAATCAGGGCCGAGGCGAGCTCACCGATGGGCGTGTTCTAGAGGCCGGCGGCTTGATCGCCGGCGGCGTTATAAAAAGCGCGCGCGGAAGCCTTTGACAAGTGCCAAGAAAGAGTTGCAAGAAGTGCCAAGAAAGAGTTGCAGAAGTGCCAAGAAAGAGTTGCACCAAGGTTCCAAGAAAGAGTTGCGCCAGAGAAGAGTGATGAGTTCTGGGTTCTGAGTACAAAAAGGAGTCCAGACGAGCTTGGTAAAAGGAGAGGAAGGGATCCCCACAAAGAGTTGCGCCCGTTCAGAAGTTGGCTCCACCAGCAGTTTTGGCTCCACCCACAGTTGGCTCCACCAGCAGTTTTGACTCCACCAGGCAGCTTCGACCCGTTACCCCGCGGGAACTGGATTGCGGTGGCATCGGTGGCCGTCGAGGTCCAGCCCGACGTCCCGTGCGGGATCAAGCCCGAACCATCTACCCCAGATGAACCTTCCCATTCCTCCTTCCAATCATTCCTGCCTGCAAATTCCCCATTCGTGTGAGTCCGTCTTTTGTTTGTTCTGTCCAGGGTACAAGTTAAGCCTGTTTAGATAAGCTAGCAATTTTCACTGTGTCCTTCTGGTCCGTCCCTCTTTCTGCTTTATTTTATTATCCTTCCTCCTCCTTGGTTTCTTTTGATTGTAAATAGCAAATAAATCATATTCGTATTTCAAACCTTTTTGCCTTCGTCTCCCTCTTCTTCACATCCGTGTCGTCTTTGTCTTTTCCCTCAATGAATATCTGTGGCACGATTTGGCCAACGTTTCAGGATCGGGTCTAGTTCGCTTCGCTCGGCACAACATCTATTACGCTGCGGCCGTGAGCGGGGGGGGGTGTTCCTTCGCGTACCGGGAAGCGCTGGTATTTAGGTCATAGGACTTGTGGGCCTAAAACCCTATCCAGCGCCGACCGGGCGTGGTGTCATACCCCTGGGACCACGTCGGTCCGCAACAGACGAGGGGCTTAATCCCCCCTCGAAGGGGAACCATAGGCCGACGTTGGGTTCCGTAACAATATATATATATATATATATATATATATATATATATATATATATATATATATATATATATATATATATATATATATATCAACTGAATCCATTTTGAGTTCTCCAACCTTTAATGAGCAAATAAACAACTGATCAACTAATTACTTAATAAAGATATATATTCATTACTATATATTGTTGCGGATATGGGATTTGGCCTCCATATCCGCTTGTAAATATTCCCCTATTTCCCCAATACTCCCCAATCCCCCATTCCCTAGTCCCATTGTCTGTAAACAACACTCTGTAGAACCGACCTTCCCCTTCTTCCCCCATTAAATGTCGTGCCCAGGTCCACCGCATCCCACGTAGACAACTATAGGACCTCTTGCTAGTTATTCTTAGTCTATGTCAGTTAAGGACTCGTTTCCATTAATTCTGACTCTTCGTTGCACCAGAATGTGATTGTATGGCACCAGTAGTGAGTTTAGGACCTCCCAATACCTCCCCCCAACCTCATCTCCGCATCCTCCCATCATCTCATGGAACAACAACAACTACAACCACAGCGGGGGCGGCGCGGCCGCGGTGCGGGGAGTGGGCGTCCTCACTCCGGCTCGGTTAGCCGCCATGGCCCATGTGCTCCAGGTTACGGGGTTACCACGAAGGGGCTGGCTGTCAGCTCCTCGTCAAGGGCGGAGCCCGGTAACCCCCCGCAGCCAATAAGAAGCGGCGGGCCGATTCCATCTGGGGCGGAGCTAACGAGCCGAGGGCGTGTCACTCCCCGCCGGATATACGCAGCCACTTACCGGACGTGAGGTCAGATGCGCCTCAGCCACGAAGAAGAACCAGTCGCGACCTCCGAGCGCTGTGACACCTCCCTGCATCTACTGGACCGTACTGTATCCTGTCCCTGAGCCAAGAGTGCACCTTGAGCCATCGACTATCTGCCTTTCCTTGCCATCAATCCCCGTGTGAGTCAGTCTTGTCCCGTTTATCTGTCGTCTGTCGGGGTTACTATAAGACCGTAATTAAGTGCCTATCTTTCTATGCTGTCTCTCTCATCCCTGTAATCTAAACGTTCCGAACTAATATAACCTCCTCCGGAGGCCTTGAGAACCGTACCCCTGGTGTCGTGTCATTTAATCCAGCCGTTGTGTCCTTTCCTTCATTGATTTAGCATAGCGCGACTTAGTCAACGTTCGAGTGTAATCGGGTAACTTGTGCGAACACGGCGGCCATTCCGCTCGGCCCATCATAACATCTAAGTCGTGTCCGTAACAATTGGTATCAGGAGTGTCGGATTCGGACCTGGGACTAAATTCATTTAGCCCAAATTTTGGAACACCAATTGTACCATTAGGGTAACAATTGGTGTCGAGGAGTGAGATTCGATCCGGAGCGCGTTTTACGCGCTCGAAATTATAACGGCGAAATTTGATTGTGTTTTACAAAATATAAAAACCCGAATTTTGAAAGTCGCGCTATGGCAGACCAAGTCGGCTGGGGTCCGGTAGAGGAGAGTGAGGCAGGGTCGATCCAGGACCAAATTGAGGGACATGAGGAGAGCGAAGCAGTGAGGGTAGCAGACGCACAAAATAGCGTCGTTGCGCCCGACGTTGCGGGCGCACAAAATGGCGCCTCGCAAGAGCGCGCGGTAGCCGAGCCCGCTGTATCAACGGGCTTTAACATGCAGCCGATTGACATGCAGGCCCTCATTGCGCAGCTACAGGCAGCTGTACAGATGAGTATGGGGAGCCAAATTGAGCGATTGGGTGAGCGGTTGGGAAACCAAATTGTGGGAATGAGGGCTGATAGTGAGCGATTAGAGGGCCAAATGGGGGTAATGAGGGACGAAGCGAGGGGTACCGGTGAGGGGTTAGACAATAATTTTAAGGGGTTAGACAAGAAATTTGGGAAGTTAGACAATAATTTTGAGGAGTTAGACAAGAAATTTGGGAAGTTAGACAATAATTTTGAGGAGTTAGACAAGAAATTTGGGAAGTTAGACAATAATTTTGAGGGGTTAGAAAACGGAATAAAAGAGGTGAAAAATGGGTTAATGGGGGTAGAAAACAGAATGGCCGCTCAAGAGAATCAAATGGAAGGGATGCAAAAGGGGTTAGAGGGGTTAGAAAACAGGATGGAAGGCAAATTGAGGGACATGAGGGACCAAGCGGAAAGGGAAGTTAAACAAATGGGGCAGCAGATAGAGGGGGTCAGAATGGGGGTAGAGACCAAACTGGATGCTCACAGGGAGGAAATGGAGCAGATGAGGGTGGCATCTGGGCAGGAGATGCAAGTGATGGGAGAGGAGATCAGAAGAGGTGTGAGTGAGGAGGTCGGAGGAGTGCGCGAGGAGGTGAGGCACTGTAAGGAGCGCATGGAGAAGGAGGTGAGAAAGGGGACTGTAAAATTGCAAGGGGGTATAGAGGAGTTGACGCTGGGAGTAGAGCAACTGACAGTGGGACAAAAGGAGTTGGGGGACCAGGTAAAGAAGAACACAGCGGTAATAGAGGGTTTAAAATCGACACAGAAGGAGATGAAAAAGGACGTAGGGGTAATTAAAAAAGAGTGTCAGACGGTACATGAGGACCTGACGAGGAAAATGGACAAGGTGGTAGAGGTGATGGAGGTTAAAGAGCGGGAGGTGCGGGAGCACATAGAAAAAAATAAAGTGGAGTTAGAGGAAGAACTTAAAGGGGCGCACGAGGAGATGAAGGAGGTGAAGCAGAAATTAGAAGAAGTGGAAGAAGGGGTGAGCGAAATTAAGAAGCGACGGAGAGAGGATAAGAAAGAGATAAAGGAGGAAGTAAAAGAATTGGTCCGAAGTCTGTGTTCGGATCGTGATGATGTGCTCATTAACCGGATGAGGGATTCGCAGGTGATGGAGGAGAAGCGAAGAGGAAGAGGACCCGGTGTAAGTGGTGACCAATATGGTCGTGCGTATGATGCGCCAGGGGATTTAAGAAGCTTGGGGGTCGAGATGGACCCGGGTGTTCGTGAGAGGCTGTTGGTGAAGTGTGCAACAGGTCTGGTGTGCGAAAGAGGAGGTGTGCGAGAAAGTCCGACTCTGGGGTGTGTGAGGAAAAAGTGCGTGCCAAGGAGTGAGGGTGCTGGCGAGAGTGAGTCGGTCGTAGCGCGTGTGCGAGGGAGCACATGGAAGCGCGGTGTGGTAAGTGTTACAGAGGGTGTGACGGGAGAGTGTGCGCGAGAAAGGTGTGTGACGGACAGGTGCATGGGGAAAGAGTGCGCTGTCAAAAGTAAGGAAGAATGCACACCTGTGGTGAGTGTTACAGAGGGTGTAACGGGAGAGTGTGCGCGAGAGAGGTGTGTAACGGACGGGTGCATGAGTAAGGGTGAGTGCGTTGTCAAGAGTGGTGGTGAGAGTAGTGAGAGTGACAAGGAGCGTGAGTTGGTTGTGACAGGTGAGAAAGGAAGCACACCTGGAATGGTAGAGCGTGAGTGGGAATGCACGCTGGAATTGGTAGTGAGGCACGTGGTTGGGTGTGCGAATGAGAGCACACCTGTGATTGTCACAGAGGAGGTGACCGAGGAGGGGGCGCGAAGAGGTGTGTTGGTGAGGTGTGCGACCAACGAATGTGTGCCAAAGTGTTCGGTGGTCAGGTGTGTGACCAAGGCTGTGAGTGGAATGAGGGTACCTGGGTGTGTAAGGAAAGGTACGAGGAGCATGGGAACGGCTGGATGTGTGAGCAAGGAACGGGCTGCGGGGTGTAAGCGTCCAGGTGAAGCATCGACGGTAACCGGTTTAGAGGTTAGAGCGACTTTTAGCCGAATCGGGCCCTCGGTGCGTGCTGGGCCTCGCTTTGAACGGCCGCGTCCGTGCTCCACTAGGCGGAGCGGGCAGCCCGATAGAAAGGGTCGTCATGGCGACCACTTTTTGTTGAGGCATTCCGGCAGGTCGAGATCGGGACATTGGATGGCTCCACGCCGAGATGGTGCGTGGGGTCTCGGGCCGGGTAAGCCCCCGTCCCTGCACCGAGTGCCGGACGCGTCCAGCCGCTGGCACGGAACAACCCGCATTCATGGCTTGGCTTTACGAAGCCGAGCTTTAGACGTAAATTGGCGCACCGAGAGGCATTAGTAAGTAGACTGGGTGATGAGGTTAGTGTTTTGGACCCAAAATTCGAGAAAAACAAAATTTGATGATTGGCAAGGGATTGGCAGTAGTGATTGGCAGATGATGAGTAGTGATTGGCAAATTTTTGATTTGTTGAAATTTGATGTGCAAAATTGGTAGTGAGCGATGGGCCCGATGTGGTGGGATGGCAAATCCACCATCCTTCCCATGGTGGGGCAAATGCGCAATAGTTTATGGGGTGTATGGCAGTGAAAACTAGCCCGGGTGGGTTAGGTTATATTGTGTGTAGGGATCTAGCGAAGATGACAGTAGGTAACGTTAAGATTAGTTAGTGACTGATACCTGTAGTGGGGATGCAGGTAGTTTAGTGTGGATGATAATGACGAGGGAGCGCAATAGTTTAAAGGGACGACTGGGAAGCGCAAGTTTCAGAAGGGAGTAGTTAGCTGAGATGATGCTGTGTGAGAATTGAACAGGTGTGATTGCACAGGTGTGCAACTGGACAGGTGTGTGGAGCAGTGTATGAGTAGTGAGTGTGTGGATCAGCGCGAATGCGCTTGGGGAGAGAAGGGTGCAGGTGGCACCAAGTATGAGAGCACAGGTGTGCAGGTACAGGTGTGTGGAGAGAGTTGGAGTAAGTGGTACGGAGTGGTGTGCATGGTGCGAAGGTGTGGATGGGGGAAGAGTGGACCCCTTTCACGAGTACCCGGGGCGGGTAGTGTAAGTGTTAGGTAGAGGGTATAGGTAAATTGTGGTTGGATATTGGCATTTGTGGTGCGGTTGCAGAATGGTATTGTGGATGGGTGCATTAGTGTTGTGGAAATGGCTGGGCGTGTAGCCTGTTAGTGTGTGTAGTTGGTTGGGCACTCCACCACTGTGAGGATGTCGGCCAGGTGAGGCCGCAGGTGGGCTCTGGGAGCCGTTAGTGTCAGTGGGGCCCGAGGATCCGGAGGACGGACCCGGGTAGCCCAGTGCCAGAGAGGGCACCGAGTGGGGAGAGCGCCAGAGGGCCTTCCCCAGGTAGTTAGGTTAGGGTAAGGAGCAGGTAAGCTCGGAGGCAACTGCAGTGGTGGAGGTGTGCAGGTGGGTAGACCCGCTGGGAGAGGTACACGCCACAGCCCAGAAATTGTGCGAGGGCACCGGGAGATGAATCGGGGGAGTGAGACCCCAAATTGAAAAGCACCACAAGTTGGTCAATGGGAATTGGTTTTTAGAACCCATAGTGTAAGTTGGCCAATGGATTGGCAGGGAAAGACCCCGGGTAATGTAAAGTTGTTAAAGTCATTTAGGAAATAGTTAGGATTGATGAACCTGTCGCACCATACGCAGCCACTTACCTGAGGTGATGATGATGACTCCACACCTGTGTTTTCTTTGTTTGTGTTGCAGGAAGGAGAATTGCTGTGTGGATTTGTGAGACGCATCACGACGTGGATGAGACATTGGGGTGATTCCATCTCTCCCTCCTTAGGAGGGACTGATGATGAATTGGTGATGACAAATTATGATGTTGAGTTGGAGATGGCAAATTGTGATGAGAGTTGGAAATGGCAAATTTGATTGGTTAGGAGGGAGAGAAGACGAATTTGGTTTATGGGAGGAACGGGGAAGACAGTAGGGACGTTTGTTGATTGGTAAAGTAGATGTTTATGGGTAGTGTTGTGTTTTGTGGATGCAGTAAGGGGTAAGGGAGGGGCCATGTAGGTTACCTGGTGGGGGGGGGGGCGTACGATAGGAACGTACCTGTCTCACCTGGTTCCCATGTGCCCCCAGTGTGCATTACCTTACATTGCGTGCACTTTTGCGCCCTTACCACCTTACTCACTTGTCTTCTTCTTTTGTCTCCCACCTCCGAGGATCTGGCTTTGGGGCAGAGAGAGAGGGGAGAGAGAGGTGCTGGCTCCGCAGTTGTGGGCCTGCACTTTCGCTGCTTGCTGCCTGGATCGATACACCATATGGACCGCAATGTTTGTGGCCACCCACAATGGACCGCAGTTCTTTTGCGGCCAAGCACCACCCGTGGAAGGACCTATGGGTCAACGTGGCACCTATGCCAGACAGGTGAACCACTAATAGTTGGCCCCCTGACGGCCACAATAAAGAAATGGACGCGGTTGGCGCCTTTCTTTATTTTTTAAAGAAGCCAGAAGTCCAAGTGCACCACACGAAGGCAAGACCAGCGGCAGAACATCGGCCGGCTGCGACACCACCGGTGATTTATAAACACTTTATTGGTGCACCGGATGGTGCTGATTGTACATGATGGGGTGGTGCTTTTGGTGCTTGGAAGGGGTGCTCTGCACATTATTAAAGGCCGTAAGGCCACAGAGCACTCGTGGGTTGGTGTATCGATGCTGGCATGCGTGCTCTCTCTCTATGCATAACATCTGCATGTGTTCCTCCAAAAACAGGTCCTGGATCGTAGTGTAAATATCAGCGTAGTCTTATGTAAATAATGCTCCCTACCGGCTGTATGTTTAGTTTGCGAATTCTTTCCGTGGTTCGGTTATCCTGTGGGTGTGTTTCTGTGAGGAGAAGGGTGCAACGTCGCAGGGGGACATATTTACTCATTTGTGAATATCTGTAAAACTGTCGCACTCAGGGTAGAGTTAATAGTAGAGGGAACTACATCTGAGTGCCACACTAAAATAGGTAAAAATTTATCGGGTCGGGACGCCCCGAGGGTAGAGAAGGGTGCAATGTTGCGGATATGGGATTTGGCCTCCATATCCGCTTGTAAATATTCCCCTATTTCCCCAATACTCCCCAACTATCCCCAATCCCCCATTCCCTAGTCCCATTGTCTGTAAACAACACTCTGTAGAACCGACCTTCCCCTTCTTCCCCCATTAAATGTCGTGCCCAGGTCCACTGCATCCCACGTAGACAACTATAGGACCTCTTGCTAGTTATTCTTAGTCTATGTCAGTTAAGGACTCGTTTCCATTAATTCTGACTCTTCGTTGCACCAGAATGTGATTGTATGGCACCAGTAGTGAGTTTAGGACCTCCCAATACCTCCCCCCAACCTCATCTCCGCATCCTCCCATCATCTCATGGAACAACAACAACTACAACCACAGCGGGGGCGGCGCGGCCGCGGTGCGGGGAGTGGGCGTCCTCACTCCGGCTCGGTTAGCCGCCATGGCCCATGTGCTCCAGGTTACGGGGTTACCACGAAGGGGCTGGCTGTCAGCTCCTCGTCAAGGGCGGAGCCCGGTAACCCCCCGCAGCCAATAAGAAGCGGCGGGCCGATTCCATCTGGGGCGGAGCTAACGAGCCGAGGGCGTGTCACTCCCCGCCGGATATACGCAGCCACTTACCGGACGTGAGGTCAGATGCGCCTCAGCCACGAAGAAGAACCAGTCGCGACCTCCGAGCGCTGTGACACCTCCCTGCATCTACTGGACCGTACTGTATCCTGTCCCTGAGCCAAGAGTGCACCTTGAGCCATCGACTATCTGCCTTTCCTTGCCATCAATCCCCGTGTGAGTCAGTCTTGTCCCGTTTATCTATCGTCTGTCGGGGTTACTATAAGACCGTAATTAAGTGCCTATCTTTCTATGCTGTCTCTCTCATCCCTGTAATCTAAACGTTCCGAACTAATATAACCTCCTCCGGAGGCCTTGAGAACCGTACCCCTGGTGTCGTGTCATTTAATCCAGCCGTTGTGTCCTTTCCTTCATTGATTTAGCATAGCGCGACTTAGTCAACGTTCGAGTGTAATCGGGTAACTTGTGCGAACACGGCGGCCATTCCGCTCGGCCCATCATAACATCTAAGTCGTGTCCGTAACAATATGTATATATATATACAGTCACGTAAAAAAGTAAGTACACCCCATGTAAAGTTTTGACTTTTTCAACATATTTCAACATACAGCGATTTGATCTTCATTTCAACAATATTGATAGATAAAGGTGATATAATATAACAAATATCCTGAAACATTTACATTTTGTAGTCCATTGTATAATTTAAAAAAACATAAATACAAATTTCGCATGTGGAAAAAGTAAGTACAGCCTTGGCTCTAATAGGTGGTATTGCCCGCTTTGGCAGCAACAACCTCAAGTAGGCGTTTCTTATAACTGTCTCCCAGTCTCTGACATCAACTGGGAGAAATTTTTGCCCACTCCTCCATGCAGAATTATTTCAGCTGTGCGATGTTGGAGGAGTTTCTTGCATGCACAAAAAAAACAAAAAAAAAACACCTTTAGAGGCCATTTTTCCCCGCGAAGCGGGGGTTGGCCTTTTTCGGGAACCGTGGTTGTTGTTGTTTTTCGGTCCCCTTTTTGAAGCAATGTTTTACGGCCGGATGCCCTTCCTGACGCCAACCCTTTTTGCCGCCTTTAACGACAAACAGGGAATTACCAGTGAACTGGTACTCAATTAGCCGACCTCGGAAGGATGACAGGCTGAGTCAACCCCCCTGGTGTTAATTCAGCGATCTACTGGGATTCGAACCCAGGATCCTAGGATCCTAAGCCGGCACCCTAGCCGCTAGCCCAACACCAGTAATGGTTTCTTGCATGCACA
>NC_136273.1:74095713-74133213 GCF_964187855.1 Myxine glutinosa
AAATTTAAATAGTCAAGATGGCTTGAAAGTTGTTTGTGAACAATACCTAAAAAAACTACCTACCTACATTACCTATCCACACTGCCTATACCGTTTGAACAGAAAAAACGTTGTTCCAAACAGCATTGCCCCACGGGCTACGCCGTAAAAATATGGCTGCCTAACGACGTGACTGATGACGTCATCATTTTTTTCTCGACAAATTTATCCCGAGATCACGCTCAAGAAATTTCATACTGATTGGATCAAGCATTCTACTTGCGGATTTATGACGTCATAATGAAGGCACCTATGAAATCATCATCAACATATGTTATTCCCAATGGGGAGTACTTTTCAATGAGCCACCATTCATTTTTTTCCATGGAGCGGTTTCAGAGATATATAGGTGCAAAGTGTTTGTTTTTCCAAGATGGCGCCCGTATAGCACGTGACCTATGACGTCATAATTATCATTTAAAAATACCACAAAAGGAGGTGTTCCTACAGTGAAAATTTCATGTCAACGGACCAATTTGTACAGAAAACGAATTTTAAAGGGAATAAACCCACAAAATGCCAGCGGAAGGGACATACATACATACATACATAAAGTTGTGGCCAAAAATATTGGCACCCTTTCACTTTTTTTGAATAATGCACCATTTCTTCCAGAAAATTGTTGAAATAAAAAAATATTTTGGTATCCACATATGTATTTCTTTGGTTTGCAGTGGAACAAAAAAAAAGCTGAAAGAATTCCTAAACCTTGGCTTATTCCACACAGAAATCCTAAAATGGCCCGGACAATATTATTGGCACCTTTTTATTTATTTTTTTTTTTTATTTTTTTTGTATACAAGATCGAGGCTCGTGAAAGAGCGAACATTAATCACACAGAAAGACAAACAGACACACAAAACAAATAACATCGGGAGCGGTAGACAAGATGGGGAGAGAGGGGGAAGGACACAAACACAACATTTGAGAGCAGGGACCGAGAGACATGGAGACATCGAGAGAACTGTGGGAGGGAGAGGGCTTTGGGGGGGAGGCATGGGAAGGGGGGGGGGGGGGGTGGGAGAGGTATAAAACATATGGACACTGCCAAGACTTCCAGGAAAGAAGTTGGAATTTCAAACAAGGTGGATCTGGGGTGAATTAGTGGGGGTAGAAAAGATCAAGGTTTTGGATGGGGGAAGATAAGAGATGGTGGTGAACAGCTGTTTTGAAGACCTGGAGGGAGGAGTGTGATTGAAGTGAGTGTGGGAGTTTGTTCCAGAGGCGGGAGAAAAGAGGAATGAAAGAGTGAAGGTGAGCAGAGAGCCGAGATTTCGGCAGTTTAACCATCAGAGGGTGGCTGGCAGATCTTGTGCGACCTGTAGGAATATTTGGGGGACAGAGCACAGAGAGAGCTGGGGGAGCAAGGCCGGAGAGGAGTCGGTAGAAGACGGAAAGACCACCTACCTGCCTGCGGTGAGTGAGTGAAAACTTTTAGAAGTCAGGAGGCCACCTTTTAGAAGTTGTTAGAAATTATTAGATTTCAAGCAGGTGATTCTCCTTTACTTCGGAATTGAACTCACCTGTGGTGAGATGCAGGTGCCTGCAGGATACAAAAAAAAAATCACTCATGCAACCAGTTTGTATAGAGAAAAGGAGTCATTCTGCTGTTTTGTGTCACTGTGTGCACCGCAATGAGCATGGAGAAAAGAAAGAAAACCAGAGAATTGTCTGGGGAGGTCAGGCACAAGATTGTAGCCAAGCATGGACAATCTCAAGGCGACAAGTCCATCTCCAGAGATCTTGATGTTCCTGTGTCCACCACACACAATGTTATCAGGAAGTTTAAGGCCCATGGCACTGTAGCCAACCTCCCTGGACGTGGCCGCAAGAGAAAACTTGATCGAAGATTTCAGCGAAGGATTGTTCGAAATGTGGAGAAAGCACCTCGATCAACTGCCAAACAGATTCAAGCTGACATTCAGACACAAGGTATGACAGTTTCAACTCACACCATCCGTCGCCAACTCAATGCAAAGGTTTCTTTGGTAGGAGACCCAGGACGACCCCACTGCTGAGAGAGAGACATAAGAAAGCCAGACTGGAGTTTACAAGACACACCTGAACAAGCCAAAATCCTTCTGGGAGAATTACCTGTGGACAGATGAGACCAAATTAGAGCTTTTTGGTAAAGCACATCATCTCTATGTTTACAGAAAACAAAATGAAGCATTCAAAGAAAAGAACACCTTCCCTACAGTCAAACATGGAGGAGTTTCAGTGATGTTTTGAGGTTGCTGTGCTGCCTCTGGCACTGGGTGCCTTGAATGTGTGCATGGCATCATGAAATCAGGAGATTACCAAGGCATTTTGGAGTGCAATGTTCAACCCAGTGTCGGAAAGCTAGGTCTCCGTCGAAGGTCATGGGTCTTGCAGCAGGAAAATGACCCCAAACACACTTGAAAAAGCACCCAGGAATGGTTCAAGACAAAATGCTGGACTGTTCTGAAGTGGCCAGCAATGAGTTCAGATCTAAATCCCATTGAACACCTGTGGAGAGATCTGAAAACAGCAGTTGGGAGAAGGCACCCTTCAAATCTGCGATAACTGGAGCAGTTTGCACAAGAAGAGTGGGCCAAACACCCAGTAGAGAGGTGTAGGAAGCTCATTCATGGCTATAGGAAGCGCTTTACTGCAGTTATTTTGTCCAAAGGCCGTGTTACCAAATATGAAGTCAAGGGTGTCAATAATTTTGTCAGCCATTTCTTGTTATTTTCTGAGTTAAAAAGATAAATTAAGTTCTGAATCAAAAACAAAGGTTCTGTAATATTAACAGTCAAATGAAGAATTGTGGAGACCAAATACTTTTGTCAATTTCAACTTATTTTTAGAGAAAATTGTGAGTTATTTGAAAAAAGTGCAAGGGTGCCAATATTTTTGGCCACGACTGCACGTATATATACTGAAACGCAAAAGAAACTTACCACCTTTGAAACCTTTAAATATCAACAATAACACTGCGTGTAGTAAATGTGTGAACTTATTTGTGGACAATAGTGTCCTCGCTGTCAGACAAAACGGTCACGGATGGTCACTTGAACCTTCAATGGTCACTTCATAGCACAGCTGTTGAACAGCCGTTTTGACTGTCAGTGATTAGCCAAGGGGTACGGGATGATTTTAATGAGCTGCACGTGATGTCTTGATATTGGCTTTAAAAAGGCCAGTGCAAAATGGGCATTTTGACCAAAAAATTTGACCATTTTGACCAACTTCAAAAAGACCGAAAACACAAAAGCAACTTACCACCTTTGAAACCTTTAAATATCAACAATAACACTGCGTATAGTAAATGTGTGAACTTATTTGTGGACAATAGTGTCCTCACTGTCAGACAAAACGGTCACGGATAGTCACTTGAACCTTCAATGGTCACTTCATAGCACAGCTGTTGAACAGCCGTTTTGACTGTCAGTGATTAGCCAAGGGGTACGGGATGATTTTAATGAGCTGCACGTGATGTCTTGATATTGGCTTTAAAAAGGCCAGTGCAAAATGGGCATTTCAATCAACATGCCACGATTGTCAAGGGATCAACGGCAGCGTGCCCTGGGCATGCTGCAAGGTGGACTGAGCTACCGTGAGGTGGCACGTCGCCTTGGCTGTTCACACCAGATGATATCGGCCCTGGTGGACGGAGACACCCTCCACAACTCTGCAGATGACAGACCTCGATCAGGGAGGCCAAGAGTCACCACTGCAAGGCAGGACAGGCAGATGGTCCGAAGTCACCTGCGGGATCGATTCCGTCCAGCATCCCACACTGCGGCAGAAACTCCGGGGCGTGCAAACCTATGGATCTCCAATGATACTGCACGAAGACGACTGCATGACTATGGTCTGACTGCCAGAAGACCATACAGAGGCCCCGTGATGACGGTTGCCCATCGCCGCAACCGTCAGAGATGGTGCCAGCAGCATCAGCGGTGGACCTTGGCGCAGTGGAACGAGGTCGCTTTCAGTGATGAGTCAAGGTTCTGTGTGGACAGTCCTGATGGGCGTGAGTGTGTCTGGAGAAGAACTGGCGAGCGATATGCCGATTGTTGCGTGCGTCAAGCCAACAGGTGGGGTGGCCCAAGTGTGATGGTGTGGGCAGCCATATCAGGCCGGTACAGGACGCCACTGGTGGTTGTGGATGGGAATCTTAACGCCCAGCGGTATGTGGATAACATCCTGCGACCTCATCTGCTGCCATTCCTGCTAGACCACCCAGAACTGAGAACCTTTCAGCATGACAACGCTCGTCCCCATGCTGCTCGCTTTACCACTGCATTTCTCCAAGGCGAGAACATCAACACCATACAGTGGCCTGCGCTCTCCCCTGACCTGAATCCCATAGAGCACCTGTGGGATGAGCTTGGGAGACGCGTAGTTGGCAGGGCCAGGACACGGGCAGAGCTGCTTCAGACATTGAGGACTGAGTGGGACAGAATCCAGCAGCAATCCATCCAAAGACTGGTAGGCAGTATACGCCGACGATGCACTGCCTGTATCCAAAACAATGGTGGCCATACACGCTATTGAAAGGGGACTGACATTGCACCCTGTGCTGTTCTGTACTGTAGAACAAACTGATGAGATGGTGTAGCTTGGTCAAAAACTTGACATGTCATCAATAAAATGCCAATGTTTCAATTAGCAATTGTTGGTTTGTTTTATTTTGAACTGTTACAATTTTATTACATTTCAAACAAGTGGTAAATTTCTTTTGCGTTTTCGGTCTTTTTGAAGTTGGTCAAAATGGTCAAAATGGTCAAATTTTTCGGTCAAAATGCCCATTTTGCACTGGCCTTTTTAAAGCCAATATCAAGACATCACGTGCAGCTCATTAAAATCATCCCGTACCCCTTGGCTAATCACTGACAGTCAAAACGGCTGTTCAACAGCTGTGCTATGAAGTGACCATTGAAGGTTCAAGTGACCATCCGTGACCGTTTTGTCTGACAGCGAGGACACTATTGTCCACAAATAAGTTCACACATTTACTACACGCAGTGTTATTGTTGATATTTAAAGGTTTCAAAGGTGGTAAGTTTCTTTTGCGTTTCAGTATACATACACCGGACTGACAGACAAACGCTGTTCCAGACGTCATTGCCCTGCAGGCTACGCCGTATAAATCAAATCGATCATCGCATGTAACAATCGAGCTGATACAATAGCTCTGACGTAACGTATTCACCTTTGACATTTCAAATCAGAGTTTGATTTCTGACTTAACTATAAATCTCATCTTGGTGCTTCACAGACAAGGCATTGCACCAATGAGTGGGGAATCTTCCAGAGAAAAGATGAAACTGGCTATCCTGTTTGCTAGGCATTCCCTATAAAAAATATAATTCCCCTTTTTAGGCCATTTTTGGGGGTTAGCCTTGCAGGCCCCATGACAATCATCATGGTTCCCTTTTTGAGGCAACGTTTTATGGCCGGATGCCCTTGCTGACGCCAACCCTTTCGTCGCCTCTTACGACACGCAGGGATAGGGTGTACCTATTCTAAACCGGGGCACACACAGGGGCACATGTTCCCTGTTGGCCATTCCATAATCCAATACCTTTCGAAGAGTTGGCGAATGTGTTCTGGTACACTGTCTAAATTCTGACCTACCCACATGCAAAAACTAATGAAAACCAACGGTCAGGTGCTGCCTATGGATGAATGCCATGTAAACAATTCCTACCCACAGGTATGTCCCTGCATTTGTGGACATATATGTTCCAATTGATAGTAGGGAAAGCTAATAAATTACATTTCATAACTTCAATTTATTCAAAGCAATTTATTAACCTATCTCTGCTAGACATTCCATAGTTAATGTTGATACATTTTGTTAGGCCTCGAGCAGATATTTATTTCCACCTTACAGACAAGATGGTCTGAATGAACGATTACCGTGCCTGTATTTCATAAAAATCAGAAAAGATAATTAAAATACCTGAAGTATTAAATAAATAAACAAAGATAAAAGACAAAAACAGCCTCCAAAAGGCCTACAGTGAGTACCAACCTGTGTCTGACAGCCTGGATGGTGTGGTCTCGTGCTATTTTGTGAAGCTAGTGGCACAAGAACAGAAACAATGGGTTGCAGATGTTCGGCAAGCTCCTTAGGCCGCCAAATTAGAGCAGCATTACATGTACTCTTCAACATCCAAAGCTGCAACATTTGGGAGCGTGTGCTGGGGTCATTGAGTTGGGCTGACCTGCCAACAACACACACAAGCAAATATTAATATCTGCTCTTATAATGGCCAAGCCCTCTCGACTGCACTCGCTACGTGCATTACCGGCTTTGGTCGGACCGCAGGAAGTGCACAAGCGAGTAAACGATGTCTCGAAGCACGAAGGACCCCAGGTCCCATGAGGTGCTGCCCGATAGAGCTGGTAGGTTCGGCAACAACTCGAGCACAAAGAGAGCGTACGAACGCAGAGCGCGTAGGCGTTCTGAATCCTGGAGGCTCTCCACTTGCTGTAACTGGCTCAGCATTATGCATTGAATGATGTCCTGGCATGATGAGAAAAAAATGTGATGAAAATAAATGATATTGAGGATCGATGATAAGAACAGTTCAATGTTAGGAAAATAGGAGAAAAAGGAAAGGACAAATAAATATATATATATACAGTCACGTGAAAAAGTAAGTACACCCCATGTAAAGTTTTGACTTTTTAAACATATTTCAACATACAGCTATTTAATCTTCATTTCAACAATATTGATAGATAAAGGTGATATAATATAACAAATATCATGAAACATTTACATTTTGTAGTCCATTGTATAATTCAAATAAACATAAATGCAAATTTCGCATGTGGAAAAAGAAAGTACACCCCTAAATTTATCACTACTTCCAATACCTAAAATTAGAATCAGGTGCACCAGCTCAGGTGCAAATGATTAGAACATCGTTAGAGAGGATCTTGGAGGAACCTGTCTTATTTAAACCTCAGACATTTAGTTTGGTTTGCTCTTTGTTGTTGAAGTGTGCGGCGTCACCATGCCAAGATCAAAAGAGCTCTCTGAGGCCTTCAGAAAGAAGGTTATAGATGCCTACGAGTCTGGGAAGGGATTTAAAAAGCTCTCCAAACAATTTGAAATCAATCATTCGACTGTCCGGAAGATCATCTACAAGTGGAGAAGATGCCAAACAACTGACAACTTGTTCAGGCCAGGCCGCCCCAGCAAGTTCAGCCCGAGAGCAGACCGCAAGATGCTGAAAGAAGTCTCAAAGAACCCCAGAATGTCATCACGGGACCTACAGGTAGCTCTTGCCACTGTTGATGTCAAAGTGCATGAGTCTACCATTAGAAAGAGGCTGCACAAATTTGATCTACATGGGAGGTGTGCCAGGAGGAAACCTTTGCTGTCCAGAAAAAACATCAGGGCAAGACTAAAGTTTAACCAATGAACACCTAGGCAAAGACCAACACTTCTGGAATAATGTGCTCTGGACAGATGAGTCAAACGTAGAGCTATTTGGCCACAGTACCAGAAGACATGTTTGGCGAAAACCAAAGACAGCATTTGACCACAAGAACCTGATACCAAATGTAAAGCATGGTGGTGGAAATATTATGGTTTGGGGCAGCTTTGCTGCATCAGGGCCTGGGCAGCTCACCATCATAGAATCCACTATGAATTCTTCATTGTACCAGAGGGTGCTTGAGGATAATGTGAGGCCATCTGTCGGAAAGTTGAAGCTCAACCGAAGGTGGACCTTGCAACATGACAATGACCCTAAACATACCAGTAAATCCACCAAGGAATGGCTGAAAAGAAAGAAATTGAGGGTTCTGGAATGACCAAGTCAAAGCCCGGATCTAAATCCCATCGAGATGTTGTGGGGGGATTTGATACGAGGTGTGCATGCAAGAAACCCCTCAAACATCGCAGAGCTGAAAGAATTCTGCATGGAGGAGTGGGCAAAAATTTCTCCCAGTCCATGTCAGAGACTGGTAGACAGTTACAAGAAACGCCGACTTGAGGTTGTTTCTGCCAAAGGGGGCAATACCACCTATTAGAGCCAAGGATGTACTTACTTTTTCCACATGCGAAATTTGCATTTATGTTTATTTAAATTATACAATGGACTACAAAATGTAAATGTTTCATGATATTTGTTATATTATATCACCTTTATCTGTCAATATTGTTGAAATGAAGATCAAATAGCTGTATGTTGAAATATGTTGAAAAAGTCAAAATTTTACATGGGGTGTACTTACTTTTTCACGTGACTGTATACTTATATATATCAAGCTATGCTGAATGTGTCACAATATACATCCAAGTCAGATTTTTGGTGATTATAAGTCGAAGTTCAAGATGGCAAAGGATCCAGTATGATGCCGCCCATCAATCTTGAAGGTGCAGATCAGAGCTGGTAAGTGTTGTTGAAGCAGAGTGGGTGAGCTGTTACATCCAGTGAGTTATATTTTCATCCCTGTCTGTGAGCAGAATATCTCAAAAAGTTATGAATGGATTCAGATGAAACTTGGTGGACAGGTTGGGTGTGTGACAAGGACATATTAATTCGATTTTGGTGATGGGTTAAATTAATTTTTTTGATTAATTTCCACATAAGATTTTTTATTAATTTCTAGATAAGGGATTTTATTAATTTTTTAAGTGATTCTTCATAATTGAAAGAAAAAACAGTAATATAACATGATATTTCAAGAAGTTTGGATGGGCTATGACAAAGCTTGGTAGATGAGTTGGGTGGGTGACAAGAACAAGGCGATTCGATTTTGGTTAAGGTCCAGATATAGATCCGTCCTATCAGTGGGATACAAAACCTAAACTGTTCAGCCTGGCGGAGTTATGTTCTCTATCGAATGCCGTTCTAGCTTGACATGCAATCAGGACTTCAAATGGTCCTACGGTGATGCTATCCCTTGTGGGTCTGTCTTGCAGATGGATGTCAATGGTAAAATCCAAGACGTTACATTTTGGACAGGTTCATTCAGAACGACTACATCAGGCTGCTTTTTTACCTCATCAATAAGGGAAGTTCTCCAAACTTATCCACCAATCCATATAATTTCAAAAAAGAATCGTTTGCACAGTTCTGACTGCCAGCTTAATGTTCGATGCATAGCTCATTGCCTATTAGTTAATCCGGTTTCCCTATTGTTCCTCATGGATATTTGATTGAGAAAGTTGATTTACAACTGAATGGCTTTCTAAGCTATTCAAAAGGGAAATACAAGACAACAAGTTTGAACTGGCACTACTGCCAAGTTAGAGCAGACAAGTTAAACAGTTTAACCCCTTCCCAAAGATCATTGACAAGTCAAATAGACTTTACAGGCCACACAATAGTGACAAGTGTAATGCTCTATCCAATGACGTAATTTTAATGTGAAGAATATTTAAAAAATGAATGTTATTTTTGTTTCACATTAAGAGTGAAGCAAGCGGGGATTCTAACAAGGAAAGCATGTTGGCGTTTGGGGAGAATGAGGAATTATGCTCAACATCCCCACACAGAACAGAACTCCATGACCAATACTTATTCCTCATTGTCTTATAACTCACCGGCTTGTGGGTCAAGGTTTTAATGATGCTGCCTTCCTGTCCCAAGCAAGAAGCGAGGTAGGCCAAAGAAGAGCGGAGAATCCGTGGAGAAAATGACGGTCGATGAAACGTCGGGTCCAAGTCACTTCAACAAAGACAAAACACAAGATTAGCCAAAACTTTCTGTAACCTTGAACATCTCATTGAGGTCCCAGAATAATATATTCCTTGCTAACAATTTTTTTAACCTTCCCCAACACCTACAGCTGGGTGACGACATCCAAAGTACTCGAGAATGCAAGCTTAAAATCACCAAAACATATTTGATGTTTCAACAAAATATATTATGATTACTGTATTTTTCAGCTATAAGTCGATGTGGAGTACAAGTCTAATTGGCCAATTTTCTTTAATTCATCGATAAGTCAATTTGGAGTATAAGACGAAGCTAGATCAATCACAGTAGTTGGCAAAACTTTCAGTCAGAACAATCAAGGTGTTAATTCCCCTCACACTGTCACGACGCATCGCTAGCTACTGCACTCCCAGGATCATGAATATAAATGAGCTGTTTTGTGCATATTATTAGATGCCTGCCAGTTTCACCGGAGTGGACTACCGGTATAGGTTTGCTCTCTGTCTGTCCATCCCACCTGGTGTTTTTCCGACTTTTTACCCTTTAACATATTCAAACGACATTTCTCGCTGATACCGTATTTCCTGTGCACGGTCATATTCACCATTTTCCTCTGGGACTTTAACCTTCAACTTGCAAATGAAAAGCTGCCGGGTACGACTTGCGTGGCTTTCCAGGAAGCATTTTGAGATGACGTGGTAACGATTGACAGATACACTACCGGTTAAAAGTTTTAGAACACCTCAATTTTTCCAGTTTTTATTTAAATTTACGCAGTTTAATGTCTCAATGTACTCTGAAATTAAGCATAGAACAAATAAACAATTGGAGATAAAAAAGAAATCAGAGAATCATTTTGTTTAACAAATTTTAATTAAAATTTTTGACTCAGCAAAGTAGCCACCTTTTGCAGATATAACCGCCGAACACACTTGTGGCATTCTTTCTACAATGGTAATCAAATATTGTTCGGGAAGTTCTTCCCAACACTGTTGCAGAAGTTCCCACAAATGTGTTGCACTTGGAGGTTGCTTTGCGTTCACCCTTCTGTCCAGTTCATCCCAAACCAGCTCGATGGGGTTTAAGTCTGGAGACTGTGCTGGCCATTCCATGATTTGAAGCCTACCATCTTGTTCTTTTCCTCGAAGGTAGTTTTGAGATAGCCTGGAGGTGTGTTTAGGGTCATTATCTTGCTGTAGGATGAACCCCTGACCAACCAGGTGTATACCCGAGGGTATTGCATGGCGCTGCAAAATGCTGTGGTAGCCCTTTTGGTTCAGGGTGCCAGTCACTCTGTGCAAGTCGCCGACTCTGGATTCAGCAAAAGAGCCCCAAACCATCAGGCTTCCTCCTCCATGTTTGACAGTTGGTGTCACACACTGAGGAACCATCCTTTCGCCTACTTGACGGCGTACAAAAAGATTTCAAATTTTGATTCATCGGTCCATAAGACCTTCTTCCAGTCTTCAGTAGTCCACTGGCGGTGCTTCATGGCCCAGGCAAGCCTCTTTTTCTTATTTTGCCATCTTAGCAATGGCTTTCTTACTGCCACTCGACCTATCAAACCTGCAGCTCGAAGTCTTCTCTTCACATTTGAAACTGAGACTTGCTTACTTCGACCAGTGTTAAGCTCTGCTTGAAGCTGTTGTCCTGTGAACCGTCTATCACGCAAGCTGTTGACTCTCAGAAACTTGTCTTCTGATTCTGTTGTGGCTTTGGGTCTGCCAGACCTCTTCCTGTCAGAGTTTCCTCCAGTTTCCAATATACTACTTCCTGCAGTGCAATGAATGAATGAATGAATGATCGTTTTTTTTTAAGGCCATTTTTCCCCGCTAGAGTGGGGGTTAGCCTTGCGGGCCCCATGACAATCATGGTTCCCTGTTTGAGGCAATGTTTTTATGGCCGGATGCCCTTCCTGGCGCCAACGCTTAGTCGCCTCTTACGATGCGCAGGGATACGGTGTATTTATTCTCGGCCGTGGTACACACCGGGATCATTCAGCCCAGCAAGCTGGTACTCAATTTGCCGACCTCGGAAGGATGACAGGCTGAGTCAACCCCCCTGGCGTTAATTCAGCGATCGACCAATATTGTCCAAATAATGCTTCAGAGGGTGTAATAACAGTCTGTTCCAATACTGCTTTTATACAGACAGGGGGTTTGTAATCAAGTATTCAGCAGAGGTTGGGACACCTGTAGGAATTGTTTGCATCAATTGTCAAGGCTTAATTTACTTACATTGCTGCAGAAGTAAGTTGTTAACCCATTACTTGTTCCCTGAAAAAGGCCTTTTTTTTTTTTACAATATAACTGTGCAATTTACATTATTTTCCCGTTTTTGCTAACCTAAACTTTTTTTTTAACCTCGAGCAGTTTACTGCTTACCTTTGTACCATTTCAGGTTATTCACTGGACATTATCCTGCATATATTTCAATAAAAACTGGAAAAATTGAGGTGTTCCAAAACTTTTGAACGGTAGTGTATGATGAGGATTGAAAGGGATGGATCAAACGTAATTGGCGCTTATGTGCTTGTTATGGATTGGATAATTTTGCATGTGTCAGTGAGGCGATTGACGCCAGTTGCTCAACCAATCGACAAACATTCTGGGCAATGATTTTTGTAGTGTGTTTGAAATTAATTATGGAATTTATTTCAGATTATATCACACTTTGCAATTTCTTTTTCATTTGTGCAATTCAATGTCTAAATATCCATAGATAAGTCAATAGTGAGTACAAGTCGAGGCCTGGACTTCTGGGGGGAAAACAATCGACTTGTTTGCCAAAAAATAATGGGGATACAGAACGAACATAGACTCAAGGAGAGGGAAATCATTCCTATGTCACATGTCCCCTCCTTTAATTGAATCTCTCATTCCTGTGCCATTTTCAGCTTACCCCAAAGCAATTGCTGCAATTGGTGATGCACATTAGTCATTATATGCTTGAGTTTGAATGTTAACTTTATTATATTGTGATGTTAAATTTTTTGTCCACTGCTGAAAACAACTGCAGTACAAGGTCCTTCTCTTCTTTCTAGCAATCAGCTTCCAGCCGACAACAAAATGTCTCATCAGAACTGCATATCGCAAAACTGATCATCATTTTTGTCTGGGACACTACAAGTACACATGTTAATAATCAATGGAAGAAAAAAAAAAACAATATCATAATAGTTTTGCACCTGGTGAAATCATAATCATTTCCATGACTTTCTCCACCTGTTCCATCCTCTTCCCCTCCACCAAGAGTGCCAAGCAGCTCTACAATGATCTCTGGGAGGTACATCATCATCAAATGGTCCACACCCTGCATGGATGAACAAAATGCGTATCATTAAACTTCCCCAAGGTGAAAATCAAAATAAATAATGTTTTGATCCTCACCAGGTATTCCTGCTGCATACATACCTGGTTGCCGATGCATTCATCTTCTTTCAGCATTGTGAGAAAGCGTCGGGCTTTGGTGTGGTTTGGGACGCCGGCATTATCTGAGGCCAACCAGGGGAGCAGTCCGGCCATTAGACGTGGGAAGCAGCCGGACAGTAGCTGGCCTACCGTGCGATCCATAACTTGGCACACGAGGTTCAGACTTGTTATATCCAAACGCCATGCCAGCTGGGGTACCAACTCCTGCCAATAAGATCTAGAAGCCAAGAAATGAATCCATATTATCTTGCAGGCCCAAAATTCCTCATATGCTGTTAGGGAGCTGGAACTTCTCAAAGGCAAAATTTGTTAATTTTTTTATCTCACAATTTCATTTCGCTTGTATCAGATAATCAAAACTTTAACTGAGTAAACTTATTGAAATCAGAATTTTGCAACTGACCGATACAGTTATGGAAATAACCATAATCTCAATACACAATTTGAACAAGCAACCTTTGTTTGATGACAAAGGCACATTTTACGTACAATAATGCCTCGAGTTTAAATAACAAGCAGCAGGTACTTCGCATCAAGGCAGAAAGCAAAACGCTACATTTCACTATTATAGTCTTCAGACTTGCAAATGGTGGAGGTTCATGATAGTCTGAAAGAAGGAAGATTTGACAGTGCACTGTAATATCGGGGAGGGTGGGTGAGATAGTGGGGCAAATATATTTTGTGTCGTGGATAATAATATCCTCTGTCTGCAGAAGGGGTCAGTAAACCACTTGCATGGTGTCACATGTGCAGGCGAAAATTGTAAGTCATCCCCCAGATTTTGTTTGGTGCCCATGACCTAACACTGGGTACTACCCAACATGTATGCAAAATTTCGTGATGGTCCAGCCTGGTTTTTTTTCTATGATTTCCAGACATGTACATGCGCACGAACACACACACACGCATGCACACACTAACAAACACACACACACACACACACACACACATACACACACACGCACGCACACACACACACACAATTTAAGATCGTGGGATGTAACATTAATGACAGGCGTATATTAAAATTTCCAAGCTCCACACATGATCGTAGACCGATGGCATTTGCATTTTCAACAGAGGACAATATGCTCACCTGCAGAAGTCCTCAAACTCATTGCACCCAATAAGTGTGAAAGGAAAGTGTGTTAAGGCATGCTCTTCTTCCAACCAGGTGTATAGCAAGTAACTTAAGTGCTTCTCCAAGTAGGATTTGCAGGCATCAGGTTTGGACTCCTTAGCCAGCAGAGCAAAGGCCTGTAAGGCCAAAGATTTTATGGAACTGTCAATGATCCGTGAAAGCCGGAACATCACCAAATGAATCCATAGCATTACCACGATTCACGGTTTGCGCAGGTTTATGCAAAAAATTGGAAATCGATGTGCAGGTTGCATTGTATTTTCGAATACTTTGACTTAAAATAAAGTTAGGAAACGTGAGCGATTGCAAAAACAGCATTTTTCAAATGCATGGAATGACTAGCACCAAGCACTTCCCTTTCTACCAGGATCTGTTATTTATTATGATTGGAAAACAAAACTCAGTGGGACCAGAAATGCACATAAGTTAAGAATTTGGCCTCCTGGTTGCATCATTATTATAGCACAGCAGTGTTGCTGATGCAGTGCCCCTGTAGGTTATGGCAAGTATTTGGCGAAGGTACAGGCACATAATAGCCTATTCATTTTCAAAGCCACCATGGAATCTTTAACGTCAACCATGGAATACCAATAGATAGACAACTGGCTTAATTCCCCCTCAAAAAGACGGTATACTCATTATTTTTCTTTCGTGGGCAGCACAAGACTGCAGGGTAGCATTATTGGCTGAGGGCATGGCTGTGCTGCTGATCCAGTGCCCTTTGTAGGTTAGAGCAGGAATTTGTAATTTGTTCATGGTGCCGGCGATAGCTCATCTACTCTTCATGAAGGACACCGTGGGATCTGCAATGTCCACCAACTAATGCTGGCAGACAGGACGCCCCGTTTAACGTCCATCCGAGGGACGGCACACACATTGCACATTGATGAATGCCTGTGAAACGCCAGGTTAACAGCTTATACTTTTATACTTGGGTCAATATTGGAACCCAGGCTAGTATAGACAGCTTAGAGGTGAGTGTGCACACTTCTAGTCTAAGCCAACCTGCCAGCCGGCATACTCATTGATGTGACACCCTGCTTGCGAAGCACCAGGCTGACAGTTTACAGTTGGGCCATGAATCAAACCCAGGGCAGACAACTCAAATGTTGAGTATACTCCTTCAAATCTATCCTGTCAGCCCAGCTGAAGCGGTGAAATTGAATGACAGAGGTGTAGGTTACAGTCATTAGAATATGACCTTGTGCAGCAGGGAAGGTGGCAGGGCATGCTGTGTGTGAGCTCTCAGCAGGCGGTAAGTGGCCGTGGGTGCACAAAAAGGGCTGCACTGGGCCACCGCAAGCAGAGGAAGAACCAGCACTGCCTCAGCACAGTCACCATCAATGGAATCTCCCTGCACAGCCTGCACAGTAACCCCAAGCGTTATGTTCACAATGGTCACCATTAACGACACTGCTGATTTTGGTGAAGCATGACATTCAATGACCATTATTAACTTCACCAGCTACATTTCAACATAATCTGATGTGAATATCTTTTTTAAATATGTGAATGTGTGTTAAGGAGTTGACCCTGGGTAGTGTGGTACTCAAGGTCTTCTTCCAGATATCTTCGATAGCGGATCGCTGCACGTCTGGAGGTAGGGCATGGGGTTGCTCACCCATACTCTCGAACAACCTTGGGTATCAATAGAAATTACATTAAAATAAATGTTGCACCAATCCAATAACAGGGAAAGCAGAACAAACAAGCAAATTCAGAAACAAAAAGGTCCTAGGGATCATCGTAGTTCCATTAATGAACAACATAAACAGCAGAGAAAGAGATAAATTGTATATAATTATTTGCATATTTTTTTTGCATATAAAATATGCATTTTACATTTGCATATAAAATGCATATTTGCAACATATGTGCTTGGGTCAGTACACACATACAGTGTCAATAGAAAGTCCACACCCCATTTCAAAATTTTCACCTTTTGTTGTCTTATAACCTGGAATGAAATTGCATTATATCTGACTTTTCCAACCTTTATTTACACATCCAAACCCACAACTTCCAAGTGAAAAACAAATTTTACAATTTTCAGAAATAAATGTTTTCAAACGTCAAATGAAACGTTAAATGAAAATGCTTCATTAAATCTATTACTGTAATTAGTCGCTGCTCAATACAGCATCATCCGATAACATCCCCCACAAACAATGGGCAGACAACTCATCCCTCCCGCAGCTACCCACAATGCTCAAATGCGTACATATACCCACTGTGTCCTGGGTCTCAAACATTCTTCTTGTCCCGTTGCTTTGAGCTGAATTTTTCCCTCTCGCTCTGCTCATTGTTCAATCATGCTCCCAAGCACAAGACCAGTGCCAGAGATGCGACAACTACCAAGAGGCAGAAAAAAGTGATGACTGAGCAACAATTTGGAGCTGCTCGACAGGCTTTCTAAAGGGGAGAGTGCGGCCTCTGTTGGCAGGCATTGCGACGTCAACGAATCCACCATTCGCTACATACGGAAGAGAAGGCGATTCATGAAAGTGTTGCAGTGAGCGCTGTAGCGAGTATGAAGGTGGACACCCATGTCCTGGATGTCCACATAGAAAGGATGGAGAAGGCTCTCAGCACATGGATCGAGGGCAACATGCAAAAGAGTATGCCTTTGAATGGACCTCTCATTTGCGCAAACGCAAAAGGGGACTTCATGCTGAAACCCATGATGCTGTACCGTTCCCTGAACCCACTCACTGAGGAGTTGGAGGCCATTACAATGGTTTCCAAGGAGGAGGAGGCAGGCAGTGATGAGGAAGAGGTGCCAAGGTCCAACCTCACAGTCCAGTTCCTAGAAAAGGTGCTGCAGGACATGCGGGCAATTGCCGACAAAGTGCAAGACGCTGACCCAGTCATGGCATTGTACCACAAGATCAAGAGAGGCTTGGATGATGTGTTGCTCCCCTACAAAGACCTACATCGAAACCTGCGGCAATCTGCCAGGCAGCTCTCCATTACACATTTCTTCCGCCCTGCTCCCTCCACCTCAAGACCATCGGCACCGTATACTGCCTGTCCTGCCACCCTCTCAGCGTTCTCACCAGCGTCCTCACTTGCTCCCTCTCCTGCATCTCCTACCTCTCCCTTAGTGCACGATTTTGCAGCACCACCATTTGGGTCACCCTCAGAGTTTGAGGAATTAATGGGATTTTAATTCATCACAATCAACATCATCATCATTCGAAAAGTTGCGTGTGTTTGTTAAATAAAAATTTGAAACGGTACATGATGGTATTGTGTTTTTTTGTGTTTCACAGTGTGGTATGGTTGAGCTGGTTAAGCACTTTTAATATACTGTAAGCGCATTCCTTCAATAAATTGGTAATGGTACCTGGTGTTCTTTTTTCTTTTTTTTTGTAAGCATTTTTTATGAAAGTATAATCATGTGCATTTGCGGTCGAAAACATTTTAAACATTAAAAATTTCCTCTATGAATCAGGAACCGCCGGGAACCCATAAACTATTCCCCTTTTCACCATTGAAACAATGGCACGGCATACATTCACAGGATTTTCATCGACATTCGTGATTTTGCCTCGAAATTCGCGGATTTTGCCTCGCCATTCGCGGATTTTCACGACTCGGGCACCAATCCCCCCTTTTTACGTTGAAACAATGCCCCGCCATTCCTGGTTTCGCAATTAGCGGCACTTTTCAGGAACATATCCCCCACGAATAGCGTGGTCCGACAGTATATCGTTTTTAGCCTTATCTCTCAATGGTAAAGAATCACTCAAAATATTATAGTATCTATTCTGGATCCAGATGGTCACCAAAATCTAATCAATTCATCCTTGTCACACACCCAACCTGTCCACCAAGTTTCGTCCGAATAACCTTTTGAGATATCCTGGTCACAGACAGACCGACAGACAGGTGTGAAAACAAAACTTCTGTCCACATTAGATGGCAGAGGTAATTATGAATTAATGCAAAAAATATCAATGAATTTACTGCAGTCAAAATACCTAAAACTGATCATGGATATCAAGGTGACGATAATATAATAGTACAAACTAGATACAAGTTCTCAGAGGTGCGGACCTGAAGACTATAAAAGGTAGTTCAGCTGTTAGCATATTCACCCCTGAGCTGTCTAGTTCTGAGTTCACCTCCTGACAGAATTTGGAAAATCCTGATATAGGTTGGCCAAGTATATATTTTAAGTCAGCTTCTGGATTTCTAACAGGAATGTTGCATCGTGAAGTATGCTGTTGGTCCAATCTTACCAAGTATTTGCTGAGGAGAACCACGAGAAAACACATTTCGATTCGACCTCGAGGTCACCAACATGAGATGGACTCTATCCCCAGAGCACTGAGTGCCAATAAACAGAAATGGAATCATGATAGAACCACTGAAACTAATGTAAGTTTGCAATCCAAACATTATTGCTTTCCATAATTTCCTCCCCATTTTCACATAATGCATCTCTTGTTCATTCAATGGCTCTTTTGACCGATTTTGACTACTTCCTAAGGACCAAGAAAATAAAATAATATACGAATATTAATATGGAAATAAATATTAAGGTACTGAACTTATAATTTCAGAAAAAAACCTTTGTGTCCACATAATACAGACAGACGAATAGGCAAATTATTTGAAGATGTCATTTAGGATGGAGTTTAACCAGCTGGAGCTATCAATTACCGTGGAAGAGAACGGGCGGCCTGCACTCGCACTGCATGACAGTCATCGATGAGAAAGTGAGGCAAAGCTCTCCAAATGGGAAATGGTACTTCCAGTGGCAGCACAGCCCAATGGCACAAAGGGTCAACCTGGATGAGAAAAATAAATAAATAGGATATGATAGGAAGGGGAAAAAAATAACAGATTTATTTCAAAATATTTTGGTCTGAGGAAGTCTGTTGGGTTAGTGAATGAAACGTCACTCGAGACCAGATGTGCTCGCTTGTTACTAATTTGCAGAGTAGGGTTTAGTACAATTTGGGTTGGATGCACCTTTATTCTCAACTACGGCTGTTCCCAGCAACTGTAAACTTATGCGATATTATATAGGGGAGACAACCCTAACAACCCTAACCCTAACCCTATATATATATATATCATAGACTCCTTTAGAGAAGGACTGGAACGTCACAACCTCGGGGTTTGTAACTTGAGTCTGAGTTCCCATTTTCTATCTCGTTTTCTATGAATGCCTCGTTTTCTATGCAAATACCACAGCACTTTACTATTGGATGGATTGGAATGAAATTGACATATGACATGTAATTTATGTAATAAAAAAAAAAAAAAAATATATATATATATATATAATAGTCTGTATTATAACAGATTAGTTTCCCTCGAAAAAATGATTTGAATATACATTATTTTTTTCCATTTGGCAACTTTTATTTTTAAACAATTTTGTTTTTAATTTTTTTGATTTGTGTATTAATTATTATTTATTTTAAAATTAATTGTGATATTTCACATTTAATATCGGAAATCAGCAAAATAATATGTTTCTCTTCTCTTTCAGAAACTGTCCAGCTGGTGATCTCACAGGATCTTTGTTTTGTTTCCTGCTTTCATGACAAGATGCCACGTCGTTGCAGCTGCTTTGGCTGAAAGTAAACTATGATGGGACATTGGGACGCCTTATGTAAAGGTTCTATCCTTCCCAAAAGATCCTGAGGAGAGGGAGAGATGGATATTGGCAATGCCGAATGAGAAAGAAAGCTTGAGGCGCTTGAAGGAGATATATATTTGTGAGACACATTTCAATTGTAAATGGGTGTCAGTTAAGGGTGGCAAGCGACCCAAAGAACCCCCATCAATATTTCCTGGATTACCGAAATCAGTTTTGAAGCAGGTTACTTCAGCCCCACGCCCAACATCATCTTCTACATCAGAATCAAGAACTAAGAAGGTGCATGCAGCTGCTGAGGCTGCAGACAAGATCCAAGATTTCGACCACTTCTGCGCCAAAATCAGCTCCTATTTTCCTGGCTTTAACGTCATAAAAGACCAGAAAAACCTGTACCTATCAATAACTGACGCTACTCGACAAACTGTCAGGCAGTTCTTTCATTTCCAACAAGTCAGCTCACCTTTTGGATTCCTATTCTTGAATAGAGTTGAGAAAGATGGCATTGAGGTGCCCAAACGACTTTTTCCTTTGCAAAAGAACAGCTTGCTCTCAAAACGGTCCCAGATTAGATCCATAACTGACCAGGTAAACACCTATGAGTACACAAGCCAGGAAATTCTTCAGCACGTAATAAGCCAGCTCTGCAAGATGACTGAGGCACACGAGCTTCCTCATTTAACCTTCCTTCTGTCGCAGCTGCGGCATGTGTTCATACCTCCTGATGGTCGCCGATTTGATACCGATACGATGATTTTCGCAATGCAGCTTCACAACATATAACCCAGTGCATACAAAATGATTCGTCGATCCGGCTTAATCATTCTACCATCAACAAAAAGGTAAAACAGGTGCTTTCTAGTAGTCTGCAGGACTCCAACCTCAAAACGTTGTTCGACCAGCTTAAGCCGCAGCAGCGTTTGGTCAATTTAATGTTTGACGAGGTAAAGCTGGTCGAGACATTGCGATTTTCTGGAGGGCATGTTCTAGGATACGCTCAAAATGCTGCAGCGGGGGGTGACCATGAAATGCTTGCTTCACATGCTATGGTTGTTGAAGTTGCCTGCCATTTTGGTGGTCCACGCTATATTCTACGCGTTTTGCCCTGCAAAAAACTAACTGCCGATCAGCTGAAGGAACTCCTCATCGAAGCTGCCTCAGCTGTAGTTGGTGCTGGTGGTACTGTGATTTCTTTGATATGTGACAATTGCAATACCAATCGCAGTGTTTATTCAAAACTTGGAGGACCGGGAAGTTGTCAAGTGCTATCGATTCAAGAGCAATCTATGTTCTTAGTGTACGACTACGTGCACATCTTCAAAAATGTTCGCAACAACTGGATTACTGTTGATGGCCAGACACTCTCATTTGTCGTACATGGCAATGAGTACAAAGCTTACTGGAGTGATATTCAGAAGCTTTATGAGATCGACCGAGCTACTCCTATTCGCTTAACCAAGCTGACGCACACTGCTGTTTTCCCCAAGCACCTTCAACGCCAGAGCGTACCCTTGGTATGTCAGGTGTTCAATGACAAGACTGTCGCTGCCTTAAAGACCTTCAAGGATTCACTGGGCATCAGCGAAGGCACCATCATTCTCACCCAGACAATGAGTGAGTGGTTCAAGATGATGAATGTGAAAGACCGTTTCTCAGCTATCCATCTGTGCGACGAATCCAGACAGCCTTGGACAGCAGACTGTACAAGTTTCACTAGGCTGGAGGAGGCCTGCCAAATTATATCTACCTGCGCATGGCAAGGAGGTGGTGGTCGTAAGCTGAAGCTAACTCGGCAAACTGTTGAAGCCTTCACTGTGTCCACACGTAATAATGTGGATGCTGCCAAATTGCTTCTGGCAGAGAAAGACTTTGACTACGTTCTTCCTGCTATATTCGCGGATGAAGCCTTGGAAAAGTTTTTCGGCCAAGCCAGGCAAAGATGCGGTGGAAACTTCTACATTGACGTAGTTGACATTATGGCTGCAGCTAAAATTGCAAATTTGCAGACACTCGTTAAGCATGACATTATGCCAGAATCTAGTTCTCGTGTGCTTGTTTGCGACAAGAATTGTGGTACTTCCATAAATCCAGATGAGCGAAGTGAACTCATTGACGAGATCACTCCTCATGACACTCAGGAACTCTTGAGGTCTGATGATGCCCTTAAGCATAAAGTTGTTTATTTTGCCGGATACCTTGTTCATAAATATGGTGATAGCACCAGTATGGAGGAGATCATGGATGATGAAGATGGTAACGAGGTGTCATCTGAGTTCCTAGATAATTTGAATAGAGGTGGACTGAGTGTGCCGACTATGTCAACAGTCTTCTTTGTACATAATGCCTATAATTTGCATGGCATGACTAAAATGCGTTGCCGCTTTCATTTTGCTGAGCTGTTATCCTTTGTAGATGCACCTTTAGCTAGTAATAATGCAGCATGTACTACTTTAGCTAAAATTCTATTGAAAGCTCATGTCCTCAATGTCAGTGACAAAGAAAAGGCTGTGGGATGCCTCAGGTGGCAAGAAAAGCTCTCCAACTAGCGATAGCTCTCCAACTAGTGATAGACATAGACATAGTTGTAATAGACATTTTTTACAAAATATTATTGAAAAACGGTGCATTGTTATTATTCAAATGTGTATTTGCTGTATGTTTGTATAACACGATATATGACAATATATATTAAATTTGGACAGCTCTACAAACTTGCCTCTTATTATAATCAGCCATCTCTCACCGTTTATGAGTTAGACACAACAAACGGGCAAAAATTGCCAAAATTCACTAATTTGACCTTGAAATATGACCTTATGACCTTGAAGATGACCCCAGGTGGTGTTGAAAATGTCGCTATTGAACTCACCGTCCTCAAAAACCCCTATTTTGACCCCGAGATCGTGTCTCTAGCCCTTCTAGAAGTCATTTTAGCCCAGGACTTAAGTTAATCCTTCAGACTCAAGTTACAAACCCCGAGCATGGGACGTTCCAGTCCTTCTCTAAAGGAGTCTATGATATACAGTATATATATATATATATATATATATATATATATATATATATATATATATATATATATATATATATATAATATAATATATATATATATATATTGTTACGGAAATGGGGACGGCGCTCCCCTTAGCAAGGGGGGTGGGGGTGGTTAATCCCCCTTCTATTTGCACTGGCCGTCTCCGATCCTGAAGCTACCCCGCTCCCTTGTGGGGTGGGATTGGCCAAGGCGATGGGTCAAGGGATTCCCGTACACCCCCGCCAATCCCTCCACAAGGCAGAGGGGACACTCCGCTCGAAACCACGGACAAGATGGTATTTTGCCGAGCAGTTTTAGCAGCCCGCGGTTCGAGCCGTTTATCAAGGGACTAAACCCGATTGCGGAGCTTTGGCCGAAATCGCACCACAGGAACTCAATTGGGAAATCACTAAAGCGATCGGATGTGAAGGAAAACCAAAGTGAAGGAGGAACAGGTATTTATTATTATTATTTACACAACCAAAGAAACCAAAGGAGAAGGAAAGAAACGAAAGTAATTTACCGAAGAAGAAGAAGACACAGTGCAATCCTTAAAACAAGCTTAACTTATACCCCAGACAACACAGAGGACAGACGACGGGCAGACTCACACAAATGGGGAATGAAGGCAGGAACGAATGGCTGGAAGGAGAGGAAGGTGGGACCACAGGGCTGGATGAGGTTCAGGTCCGTGCAAACGGCAGGGCTGGAGATGAGCGGCCGCCGACTCCACCGCAATCTGGTTCACACGGCGGCGTTGCTTCGCAGCAGCGCGTCAAAGCTCTCCACAAACACGGCGGCGTTGCTTCACAGCAGCGCGTCAAAGCTCTCCACAGAACTCTTTCCACAGAACTCTTTAGAACTGCTTGGTTCGTGCTCCCTCACTCATCTGGCTCCCTCAATCATCTGGCGGTGGGGGCTGATGCAATGGGTTTTTATAGGCCACACCCTCGAATATTCGCGAACCTCTCGATGTCCCTCTCTCCGCCCTCTCAAGCCCTGCCTACTGAGCCTTGATTGGTTAATCGGGGCTGGCTGACTCCTCCTCCTGATGACGATGGGCGGGCCACGCCCTTCTTCCCCGAGTTAGAGCACATGGCAATGGCGGCGATGCAGTTGGTAATGCAGTTGGCAATGCAGTTGGCAATGCAGTTGGCAATGGAGGTTCTGGGGCCATTGAAAGGGGATCTATCTTATTTCATTTGGTGCAGCGCAAGGTCAACTAGTGGAGACACAGCCTTACGTGAGACATATAATAATGAGACAACTATTGAGGGAAGCCTATTATTTGCTACGTGATGCGATGGACAAACTAAGGTGCAAACAATTAACAGCCAATTAAGGGGGAAATGTACACGGGGGGTTATTAGGGATTTTAATACTAAATTTGATAAAGTGAAGGTTCTAAAAACCGTAACACAGCACCCTCATTCTTCACGGCACATCTCGGGCTGACAAAACTTTAACTTAGTGTGACACTCAGGTGTAACACCCTCTACTATTAATCTGACCCTGAGTGCGACAATTTTAAAACACAAATAAATATGTCCCCCTGTTGCGTTGCATCCTACCTAACAGATTCACACCCACAGAATAACCGAATTACGGAATGGTTTTCAAACTACACATGAACGGTGGGGAGCATTATGTACAAGTTACACTATTTCATTGTTTACAAAATGCAACCCAGGACCTGTCATTTACTTTTTCAGGAGACACAAAAAGAAAATCCTGTGGGAGGGAGGAGACAGCATGCACTGCATCGACGCACCAGCACCAATAAACACCAAAGCACCATAAAGCACCAATCAGTGCTCATTTCACACATGTCATCACATTTCAATAATAAACAAACTGATGACTCGCTTCCCAGCTCCTGCTCTGCTGGCCGATGTTTCTTGATGTTGTCTTTCTTCGTGTTGTTCTGGCTTGCTGCCTATTTGCAAAGATAATAAATGAAAAATAAAAAGCACTAACCATGTCCAATTTTATTTAGGGCCAACAGGGGCCGACTCTGGGTGGTTCACCTGTAGGCTTGGTGCCACCTCACCGAGGTCCGCAAGCAAGGCTTTTGGCCGCAATGGCCGGTCCCAGCAGAGGGGCCATGCCACAAAACTTGTGGTCCATAAGTGGTGCTTGGCCACAGACTGTGGTCCATATGGTGGTGCTCGGCCACAACAACGTGGTCCATAAAGTGGTGCATCGATGCAGGCAGCTAGTTGCGGGGATTCAGGCACACAGACGCGGCCGCCCGCACGCTCCCCCTCAGTGCCCAGAGAGCACGATCCATGGGTCGGGGAAGGAAGACAAAGCCGCAGAGTTAGCGAGGGCAAGGGCGCAAGGGTACACATCAAAACAAGGCAATGCAGAAAGAGGGGCGCATGGGAGCGAGCTGAGAAAGGTTCGTCCCTACGTAAGCCCCCCACATGTGACCTACACTGCCCCCCTTGCCCCTCCCCGTATTTACAAAAAGCTACACATTACACTACACCTTACAAATCCGTCGCTATCTGTCTCGTCTTCCCCATATCTCCCCTATACCAAATTCGTCTTCACTCCCACGAATCCAAAATTTGCCATCACCAATTCATCATCAATCCTCATAAGGAGGGAGAGATGGAACATCAAGCACAATGTCACACCCACGTCATGATGCGTCTCACATCTGCACAGAAAAATAATCAACAACAGATGGCACGGTGTGGAGTTCTGTCGTCACCTCAGGTGAGTGGATGCAGATGGTGCGAGGAGATTTCAATCCTAACTACTTCCTAAATGACATTAACACACTTTACACTACCCGGGGTCTTTCCCTGCCAATCCATTGGCCATCTTACACTCTATGCGGTTTTAAGAACCAATTCCCATTGACCAAACTGTGGTGCTCATCAATTTGGGGTCTCACTCCCCCGGTTAACCTCCCTGTGCCTTTGCACAATTTCAGGACTGAGTCGTGTGGCTCCCCTAACAGGTCTACTCACCTGCACACCTCCGCCACTGCAGTTGCCTCCGAGCTTACTTGCTCCTTACCCTAACCTATCTACCTGGGGAAGGCCCTCTGGCGCTCTCCCCTCTCGGTGCCCTCTCTGGCACTGGGCTACCCGGGTCCGTCCTCCGGATCCTCGGGCCCCACTGAACAACTCTACTGGCTCCCAGAGCCCACCTGCGGCCTCACCTGGCCGACATCCTCACAGTGGCGGAGTGCCCATTCAACTACACACACTAACAGGCCACACGCCCAGCCATTTCCACGTCACTAATGCACCCATCCAAATACCATTCTTCCACACGCACCACAGATGCCAATATCCAACCACAATTTACCTATACCCTCTACCTAACTTTTAAACTACCCTCCCCGGGTATTCGTGATAGGGGTCCATCCTCCCCATACACTCCCTTCGCACCAACCACTCCACTCCACATTTTCCACCAGACTCACTCCACACCATCCATTCCATAATCCATGTATTCCAGACCATTCATTCAACCATTCTCCATACACCTGTTCACTCACTTGCACACCTGTGCTCACACACCTGGTGCTTCCTGCACCCTCCTTCCTCCCAGGCTTCTTCATTCAATACAATGCACAATCACCTCACACTTTTCACAATACGCTACTGAATACACTTTCAACACACACACACGGCACCATTCACGAGCATTGCCTCATTTGCTCAACATGCTCACCCGCAAAAACTTCCATACCAATTCCTCATTCAATAAAAATCACAAACACACTGCATCATCTGATCTACCTGGTTTCCTTCTAACTTGGTGCACCCCGTCTTCCCTTTAAACTAAGCACATACCACGTCATCAACAACCATTCTAACCTCTCTACGTCCCCGACTACCTGTACAATGTCGCTACTTACCTCTACCGTTACCTATTGTCATTTCTCTAGATCCCTATACATTATCCAAACCCTCCCTCGGCGAGCTTACACTGCCAAACCCCATAACTAGTGCTCATGTGCCCGGGTCAACTGCTTGGAAGGCAGCTATGCTTACCACTATACCACCATCGCACTCCCCATAGTCGGACCTCCTTGCACACCTCCTCCTTCCACACACTCTGCACCTGTCGCACACCTCATCAGCGGCCTCCCACGAACGCCCGGGTCCAAACCAACACCCAAGCCCACTGAATCTCCCCTCACACCACATACATTTCCGAGTATATCGCCACTCACCTCGGCACCTCGTCTTCGCGCCTCCTCCGCCACCTGCAAACTCTTTATTTGGTCAGTAAGCACATCATCACGATTTGAGCACAGACCTTGTACATAATCCATCACTTCCTCCTTTATCTCCCTCTTAGTCTCCCTCCGTCTCTTCTTAATTTCACTCACCCCCTCTTCCACTTCCTCTAATTTTTGTTTCACCTCTTTTATTTCCCGGGGCGCCCCCTCAATTTCTTCCTCCAATGCCACCTTGGTCGTTTCTATGTGCGTCCTTACTTCCCGTTCTTTTGCCTCCATTGCCTCTGTCACCTCGTCCAATCTCTTTGTCAACCCCTCGTGTACCATCTGACCTTCCCTCTTCGTCGCTATAAGTTCTTTTTTTTATTTATTTCTGTGTCGCCTTCAACCCCCCGATTACCGCAGTGTTATTTTCCACTTGCTCCCCCAATTCCTTTTGTCCCACCGTCAGCTGTTCTACTCCCCGTGTCAGGTCTTCTATGCCCCCCTGTAACCGAGCCGTACTATTTCTCACCTCTTTCTCCATACGCTCCTCACCCCGCTTTACCTCCTCGCGTACCCTCGCGACCTCTTCGCCCACTCCACGCCTTATCTCCTCCCCCATCTCTCCCATCTCTTTGGTAGATGCCACCCTCATCTGTTCCAAATCATTCCTCTGGGCATCCAATTTGGTTTCCAACCTGATTTTTACCTCCTCTATCTGGTTCCCCATCTGTTTAATTTCCCGGGTGGATTGCTCCCCTATTTCCCTCAATTTGCCTTCCATGGTGTTTTCTAACCCCCCTAACCCATTCTTCTTCACCCCTTCCATTTGGTTCTCCTGGGTGGCCATTCTATTTTCCAACCCCATTAACCCATCCTTCATTTCCCCAATTTGATTACCCACGTCCTCCAGTTCGCCCCCCAATTTACCTTCCAGCCCTTCCAACCTGTTGTCTAACCCCTCAAATTTGTTGTCTAACCCCTCAAATTTATTGTCTAACCCCTCAAATTTATTGTCTAACCCCTCAAATTTATTGTCTAACCCCTCAAATTTATTGTCTAATCCCTTGAGGCTATCCCCTGTTTTGTCCACAAAGGCCATCATGTGTTGCATAAATAGGCCCCAGTCCATCGGTGCTGCGGGCGTGGCTGCCGCATTTTGTGCGCCTCTAACCTCGTGCGCGAGGCCGCCATCTTGTGGGCCTGAAACCTCCGCTACCGAATGCGTATTGCGCTCCTCTCGCATTACTCCCACCTCTTTGTGGTCCTGGGCTGCTTCTAACTCCTCTTCTAACTCCCCGACCGGCATCCGATCACCTTGATTATCCATGGCATGATTTTAAAATTTAGGATATGAAATACAATTTTGGCCACTCGTAATTTTGAGTGCGTTAAGCGCACTTCGGGTCCGAATCCCACTCCTGACACCAAATGTTACGGAAACGGGGACGGCGCTCCCCTTAGCAAGAGGGCGGTTAATCCCCCTTCTATTTGCACTGGCCGTCTCCGATCCTGAAGCTACCTCGCTCCCTTGTGGGGTGGGATTGGCCGAGGCGATGGGTCAAGGGATTCCCGTACACCCCCGCCAATCCCTCCACAAGGCAGGTGGGTAACTCCGCTCGAAACCACGGACAAGATGGTATTTTGCCGAGCGGTTTTAGCAGCCCGCGGTTCGAGCCGTTTATCAAGGGACTAAACCCGATTGCGGAGCTTTGGCCGAAATCGCACCACAGGAACTCAATTGGGAAATCACTAAAGCGATCGGATGTGAAGGAAAACCAAAGTGAAGGAGGAACAGGTATTTATTATTATTATTTACACAACCAAAGAAACCAAAGGAGAAGGAAGGAAACGAAAGTAATTTACAGAAGAAGAAGAAGACACAGTGCAATCCTTAAAACAAGCTTAACTTATACCCCAGACAACACAGAGGACAGACGACGGGCAGACTCACACGAATGGGGAATGAAGGCAGGAACGAATGGCTGGAAGGAGAGGAAGGTGGGACCACAGGGCTGGATGAGGTTCAGGTCCATGCAAACGGCAGGGCTGGAGATGAGCGGCCGCCGACTCCACCGCAATCTGGTTCACACGGCGGCGTTGCTACGCAGCAGCGCGTCAAAGCTCTCCACAGAACTCTTTCCACAGAACTCTTTAAACTGCTTGGTTCGTGCTCCCTCACTCATCTGGCTCCCTCAATCATCTGGCGGTGGGGGCTGATGCAACAGGTTTTTATAGGCCACACCCTCGAATCTTCACGAACCTCTCGATGTCCCTCTCTCCGCCCTCTCAAGCCCTGCCCACTGAGCCTTGATTGGTTAATCAGGGCGGGCTGACTCCTCCTGATGACGATGGGCGGGCCACGCCCTTCTTCCCCGAGTTAGAGCACATGGCAATGTTGGCGATGCAGTTGGTAATGCAGTTGGCAATGCAGTTGGCAATGGAGGTTCTGGGGCCATTGAAAGGGGATCTATCTTATTTCATTTGGTGCAGCGCAAGGTCAACTAGTGGAGACACAGCCTTACCTGAGACATATAATAATGAGATAACTATTGAGGGAAGCCTATTATTTGCTACGTGATGCGATGGACTAACTAAGGTGCAAACAATTAACAGCCAATTAAGGGGGAAATGTACACGGGGGGGTTATTAGGGATTTTAATACTAAATTTGATAAAGTGAAGGTTCGAAAAACCATAACAATATATATATATTATATATATATATATATATATATATATATATATATATATATATATATATATATATATATATATATATATATATATATATTGTTGCGGATATGAGGACTGTTTTTTTTGATTGTGTGCTTTATTATTATTATTATTGGTTAGTCTGCGCCTCCTGCCTCCGGAGCTGTGTAAAGGTCAAAAGGGCGTCCCATAATTAGTCCACAAGCATACACGTCAGCCAATCATAGAATACCCCTGTTCGATAGTTATATCTTATTCTGTGTTTTAGGGTAAGGCTGTGTCTCCCATTAATAGAAGTACTCCATTGCACCAAGTGAAAGAGATAGATTCCCTTCATTCCCATTCCCAAAACCTCCATTCCCCCTTTTCGTCAATTGCCAACTGCATTTTGGGCGGTTTTCCCTTCATCCGCCATTGACCACGAGGCAGGGTTGGGGAAGAAAGGCGGGTCCCCACCTCGTCATAGAGGGGAGGAGTGAACCAGCCCTTGCCGACCAACCCAGAACGAGGGGTTGGCTTTAGAGGGCGGAGAGAGAACGTTTTGGGGAGGTTCGCAAAGGGTCAACAAGGGTGGGGCTTATATAACCCGAGGCAGAGGCCCCCAGAGAGAGTCGAGGAGGGAGGAGATCAGAAGACAGAAAGGCCTTGAGTTGGACTAAGCAAGAGAGGAAGTTGTTGGACTGGGTGGGACTAAGAAAGAGAGAGAAAGAGTCCTGAAGCTTGTGAGGGAAGGAGAGAGAACCCGTCACACCAATCCCCCACCAGCCGCGTGGGCTCCACCAAGCGTTCACCTCCACCAAGGCTCCACCAAGCTCCGCGTTGGCTCCACCAAGCGTTCACCTCCACCAAGGCTCCACCAAGCTCCGCGTTGGCTCCACCAAGCATTCACCTCCACCAAGGCTCCACCAAGCTCTGCGTTGGCTCCACCAAGCGTTCACCTCCACCAAGGCTCCACCAAGCTCCGCGTTGGCTCCACCAAGCGTTCACCTCCAGCCATCCACCTCCTGCGATTCCTGTCATCATTCCCCGCATGAGTCTGTCTTTTGTTTGTTCTGTCCTGGGTTAATTAAGACTGTAGGTAAGCTAGTATTTTCACTGTGTCACCTGCGTCTTATGTGCTGTAAATAAACGTGACTGCTTTCTTTTTGCTTATGTGTGTAAATAGTAAATAAATTTAGTAGTATTTCCAAACCTTTCTTTGCCTTCGTCTTCCTCTTTGCATTTGTCGTTTTAGTCTTTTCCCTCATTGAGCAGCCGCGGTGCGATCCGGCCAACGTTTGGGTGGAATCGGGTTCTAATCGGGGAATAACTGTTCGGTCGCGGTAATACCAACCGCTCGGTAAAATAACATCTTTAACCGCGTCCGCAACAATATATATATATATATATATATATATATATATATATATATATATATATATATATATATATATATATTGTAACGATTTTGAGAAGTGTGTAACGAATTTGAGAAGTGTGTAACGAATTTGAGAAGTGTAACGGTTTTTGAGAAGTGTAACAATTTTGGAGGAAGTGTAATGAATGTGAAAACGTTACAATGGAAACGTTACAATGTGAACGTTACAAACGTACGGTACCACCCTGTAATGTAAATAATGGTCGCAGTCAGCGTCCTAGTTAATTGCATGAAATATACACGCAGGTCACGATATATCTTTTAAATAGTGTATTTCCTTATTCCATGTAGGCTAAGTATGTGTTTTCCCACTAGATTGACTTTGCATTGTATCAAACAAAATAAGCGTAGGCCCTTCCAATTTCCCCAAAACCTCCCTTCCAATTGCCTTCCGCATTTTGGCCGGTTTTCTTCAAACCACCATTGGCCACGAGGTAAGGTTGGGGAAGAAAGGCGTGTCTCCACCTCGTCATAAGAGGGAAGGAGTGAACCAGCCCTAACAGCCAATCAACACCGCGGTGAGTGACACGGTAGGCGTGCCCTCGGAGTCGGCGGCTTGATTTCGCTCGAGGAGATAAAAGCGACTGCAAGGGACTGCTTTACGAGAAGAGCTGGAGTGGAGATGACCCTGGGAGAGGAGCAACGAGGCTGCACCAAAGAGAGGCGGTGAGATGCGAAACGCTCCAAGCCAAAGAGGAGAGGTACTCGGCAAGGAGACCAGCTTTGGAGAGACGCGCTGAAAGGAGGGAGACGGCCCCACCCCAGAAGAGGAGCAGGTGTGCCGAACCAGCGCGTGCCGTCGACCACAGCGGATACACGACGAGGGTTTCCCGCCAAAACCGCGAGGAATTGCGAACGGCGGCCTCCCGACCTTGCCTCCATCTCAAGCCTTACCTGCCTGCATTATCCCCTGTGTAAGTGTGAACGTCCTGTCCTGCTCGTTTGTCTTGGGGCTAAGTAAAAATGAATAGTGTAAGTTAAGGATTCGCTGTGTTACTGCTTCTTCCATCCATTGCTTGTGTGTGTATAATAAAACCTGTTCTTCCTCCGTATTCTTCTTCTTCTTCTTTTCCTTCTCTTTCGGTCGCTTTAGAGATTTCCCGATTGAATATCTGTGGGGCGATCTGGTCAACGTCGGGTGGAATCGGGTTTTAATCGGGGAATAACTGTTCGGACGCGGTTAAATACACCACCGCTTGGTCAATATAACATCTAAAAACCGCGATCTGTAACAATATATATATAAAACAGTTTGTGTGTGTGTGTGTGTGTGTGTGTGTGTGTGTGTGTGTGTGTGTGTGTGTGTGTGTGTGTGTGTGTAATGTTACCGATAGACTCCTAAACGGAGAGGCTTACGTGCTTGATATTTGACATAGACATGGCCATTGAGCCTGGGACGAACATGGCCGAACTCAAAATATTTGACGATCCATATTTTTTATTCATATTTACCTCAGCGCATTTCAGCGAAGTACCCGCTAATCTCAGCCGGTTCCAGAGCAGCTCGCTGATTCGCTCAGAGCGATCACGTGATGTTCCATTCCGTCACACGTCACACGTTTTTTCACCTTTTATGCGATCGTGTTTTGTATCGATTTTGTGCGATATGAATTAAATGTCTTTGAAACAGCTGTGAAACGTCTTTCCACAACCCTTCCGTAACCGATTGGAGCAGTTTATTGCCGCACAAAACGAGATCCGCGAAGCGAGTTGGTCGAGCCGTTTCGCTCAGAGCGATCACATGATGTTCCACCCCGTCACACGTCACACGTTTTTTCACCTTTTATGCGATCGTGTTTTGTATCGATTTTGTGCGATATGAATTAAATGTCTTTGAAACAGCTGTGAAACGTCTTTCCACAACCCTTCCGTAACCGATTGGAGCAGTTTATTGCCGCACAAAACGAGATCCGCGAAGCGAGTTGGTCGAGCCGTTTCGCTCAGAGCGATCACGTGATGTTCCACCCCGTCACACGTCACACGTTTTTTCACCTTTTATGCGATCGTGTTTTGTATCGATTTTGTGCGATATGAATTAAATGTCTTTGAAACAGCTGTGAAACGTCTTTCCACAACCCTTCCGTAACCGATTGGAGCAGTTTATTGCCGCACAAAACGAGATCCGCGAAGCGAGTTGGTCGAGTCGTGCTGACCAAGATGGCGACACGGCGGCTTCACTTTTCATGGAGTATGAGCGTTCTATATATTTTCAATTCAGTGCGCCCGTGATTTGTGGCATAGACATGGCCATTGGGCCTTCACGGTGTAATTTGTGCGAGGCTTTTGTCCGAGTGAGCTTGAGTCGAGAGGGCGAATGTACGGGTTGGGAATGTACGGGTCTCCCTTCCCCCGCCCGGCAACGCCGGTACTGGAGGACGTCACAGGATCGGTGTCTCCAAAATCCGCTTCGTGCTGTTGCAAATATGCAGGACTATGTCCGATTGTTGTGCTGCTCTCCGACCATGAGAACTGCAACGTCATTGTTGACTGGCCATCCCCTTCCCTCCCCCCTCCATCCCCCCTTCCCTTCCCCCTCCACCCTACCCCCTCCACTTCTCCCCTCCCCCTCCCCCCTCCCCCTCCACCCTACCCCCCTCCACTTCTCCCCTCCCCCTCCCCCCTCCCCCTCCATTTTCCCCCTCCCCCCTCCCCTCCTCCCCCTCCCTTCCCCCTCCACCCTACCCCCTCCCCTTCTCTCCTCCCCCTCCCCTTCCCCTTCTCTCCTCCCCCACCCTTCTCCCCTCCCCCCCTCTTCTCCCCTCCCCCCCTCTTCTCCCCTCCCCCCCGTTCCCCTCCCCTTCCCCCTACCCTCCCCCGCCCAGCAATGCCGGGTACTTCTGCCGGGTCCCCCCTCCCCCTTCCCCTCCCACCCCCTCCCCCCTCCCACCCCCTCCACCCTCCCATCCCTCACCCTCCCCCCTCCCACCCCCTCCACCCTCCCATCCCTCACCCTCCCATCCCTCACCCTCCCCATCCCCCCGTCTTCCCTCTCCCCTCCCCCCTCCCCACCTCCCCTCCCCACCTTCCCCACACACAGTGACATTGATGCCACTCACAACAAGTGGTCCGAAGATGCCAGGTGAGTCTGCAGCCAAGTGCTGCACAGCAAAAGTGTAAGGCCACAAAACCTGTGGTCCATAATATGTAATGTGATGATGTGCAGCAAAGTGCCTGTGGCAGCAAGTGCTGCACATGGGCAGCAAAGTGCCGCGCAGTTCATCTGCACAGTTGTAGCAAAGTGCAGCCGGGGGGCTGCACAGAGTAGCAAGGTGCAGCTGCACATTTCGCTGCTGCTGCACACCTCCTCCAAAGTGGGTCCCGGGGTGGGGGGAGAGACAAAGCACGGTCAGCAAAGCAGAAAGGGCGCAAAGGTACACATCAAGACAAGGTAATGCAACGCGAGGGCGCGGAGGAGCGAGCAGAGCAGACTCGTCCCTAACTGTCCGTACCCCCCAACATCGGCTTACACTACAGTACCCAAGCCCTTCCTTATATTTACAAATTCGTCACTACGTTCTGTCTCCCATATCCCCCTCTAATTCCAAATTCGTCTTCCAATCCCTCCCAGGAAGGAAGAGATGGAACCAACACAATGTCTCATCACGTCGAGATGCGTCTCACTCACTCAAACAGTTTCAAAGCCCTGGTGTGGAGTTCCGTTTCCCTTGGTGAATGGATGTGGATGGTGCGAAGGGAATTATCTTCCTAACTACTCTAATGACATTAACTCACTTACACTACCTGGGGTCATACCCTGCCAATTGGCCATCTTTACACTTTGTGGTTCTAAAAACCGAATCCCCCATTGACCACTCTGCGGTGCCCTACGAAGTTGGGTCTCACTCCCCAATTTTTCATACTGTGCCCGTGCACAATTTCGGGGCTGGGTCGTGTGGCTCCACTAGCAGGTCCAACTACCTGCGCACCTCCGCCACTGAAGTCGCCACCCGAGCTTACCTGCTCCTGCGACTACCTAAACCAGGAAAGACCCCTCTTGGCACTCTACCCCTCTGATGCCCTCTCTGGCATTGGGCTACCCGGGTCCTTCTCCTGGATCCTCGGGCCCCACTGAACAACTACTCACAACTCGAACTGGCTCCCGGAGCCTACCTGCGGCCTCACCTGGCCGACAAACTACCAGTGGCGGAGTGCTCCAATAACCATACACACCAACAAAGCCCACACGCCCAGCCATTTCATAGACTCATGCACCCAACCAAGCACTTCTTGCCACTTCCCGCACCACAGGTGTCAATATCCAAACAATTTACCTAAGCCCTCTACCTGGCTTTACACTACCCACCCCGGGTATTCGTGAAGGGGTCCATCTCCCCCCATTCACTCCTTCGCACCATGCATTCCACACCTTCCATTCCACACCAAATTTTCTCACACACCACTTATCTCGCACACCACTTCTCTCGCACACCTCTTGTGCTTACACACCACATATCTGGCACACCTCTTGTGCTCACACTCCTTCTGTCCATACACTCCAAACACAATTCCACTTATCTCATTACACAACTCCTGGTTATTCCCAACCAATTACTCATTTGCTACAATCCTCACACAAACAGCATCATCTAGCTGACTACTTCCCCTAAAACTCGGGCTTCCCCGTCTTCCCTTTACACTAAGCACTCCCTCGTCATTATCATCCACCTAATCTAGCTACGTCCCCTCTACCTGTACAAATGTCCCTACTTAAATCTCATGTCTCCTATTGTCATCTAATTTCCCTAACAATTATCCTAGCCCGCCCTCGGCGAGCTTCAGTGCCCCATGGAGGTAACGATTGCTGGCACCTCCATGTGCATGTTCACTGCCATCCCCCTAATCTAATGCTCATGAGCCCCAAATGAGGAATGGTGAAATTACCAGTCCGCCACGCCGGGTACCATTCGCCAACACTATTGCTAATCGTCCACCACACTGGAGCCTCTCCGTGCGGAAATACATTTTCACAGCTCGGCTTCGAAAAGCCGAGCGATGTATGCGGGTGGTTGGTCGCCTGTAGGTTGGGTCCGTCCGGCATTTTCGATCCAGGGGAGGAGGCTTGGTTGGGCCAAGGTTCAAGGCGCCATCCCTGCGCGGAGCCTTGTGGTCCCACGCACAATGGCCCAACCGCCCACGGTTGGAGCACCGCACCCGCCAGGGGGCGTGGCTCCGATCTCTCCTACCCCCCGTGCCGATCGTGCCGATCGCCTTTCCCGCCAAGGCGTGGCACCGACCATACAGGGCGGGGCCCGGCGCGAACCGTGCACGCCGGTCCTTGTGAGACCGCCGCGGCAACGATCCCCGCTGCACACAAAGCACACAGCTCACCGAGGGCTCGCGTCGGCTAAACGTCGCGCTAAACGCTACCCCGGTCTGCGTCGATGCTCGAGCAGCGTTCTCACCACATGCGACCCATTCCACACTCGCAAAACGCGGCGCTCCATCGCCTCCCATACACTCCCTGCATTCTGTTACAGCACTCTCCCGTGCATACTCTTCCCTTACACACTCAGGTGCACACCACCCAGGCACACTCACGCCGTTCGCACACTCCATTATCACACACCCTCGTGCACATCCTGGCGCTCTCATACCACTCACACATTCCGTTACACACTCTGTAACACCATCAGCCATTGCACACCCTCGCGCACACTCTTTTGTTATACACTCAGTAACAACCCCGGGTGTGCACTCTTCTGGTACACACCCAATCACGTGCTCTGGTGTGCACTCCTGCACACTCTCTACAACACGCTCTGGTGTGCACTCTCTCTCCTCGGCCACCGCACACTCTGTTTCACACTCTTCTTCGACGCACTCTTCCCACTCACACTCGCGCTCCGGTGCACACCTCTTTCTCACACGCGCGCCCTTCGCTCACGTACACCACACAAAGGACCTTCCACAAGCGCCCGGGCTGCGTCTCGATCCCAAGCGCGCCAAAAATCTTTTCCCGCCATACACACCCCTACTCACCTTGGGGATTCTCTTCTCCGCCAGCACCTGCAAACCTTCATTGGGGTTAGCCAGCCCGACATCACAATGCAAACACAGACTTTGCTTAGGCTCCATTTCTTCCCTCTGTGCTATATCCTTTATTTCTGCCGTCTCTTCGGCCCCAATCATTTCTTCTTCAATTCTCATTATTTCTATTATTTCTAGCTCAACGACCGCCGGCGCACATAAAATTTTATTTTCCAATTCGGCGGCCGTCGGCTTTTCCACACCCCGAGTCGCGATTTCTATACCCTCGGTCCACTTA
>NC_136273.1:74138213-74255713 GCF_964187855.1 Myxine glutinosa
TAGAGCACACACCTCCTGGTCCAAGCGGAACTGAGAACACACTTCACTGAAGGGATGAGAGAGGTCGGTCGTTAAAAAGGTTGGAGAAATGAAAAAACCTTTTTCATGAGAGAAAGACTCCAGAAGCTAAGGAGGGATAGAAAATGACAGAAGAGAAAGAGGACGTTCTTACGAGAGAGGCTGCAGCAGGACACTCAATTCATTGGAAGAGAGTGGCTTGGAGAGTGTGGGAATAAGATTCTGCAGCAAGCAGAGATACTGCAGAAAGATAGCAATTTGTCAAACAAATCAATAAATAAGTAATAAACAACATGTACTAAATTTAAATTGCACATATATACAAACACACATAATATTAAACAGTTCAATGGAATTAAATAATAGATAGTATAAAAATATTGAGAAAGAACAATGTATTTGCAAGTAAGTTGGCATGCGTGGGTTGAAAAAAGAGGTTTTATTGGTTTTATCACAAAAATGGATAATGCTCATCTTTCTTGCACATTCAGTGTAAAGAGTGATCTATTTATTTATTTTTACATTCAATTTATGTAAGCGAGTGAATGCACAAAAAAAGGTTTGTTCTTGGATGTAAAGAAAAGCAATCTGAATCTTTGACAGACTTACAGCATGGAGGAAAAGAGGATGTGATGAGTCAATGTTTCCCAGGAAGGCCAGCAGTGCCTCAGGCTGTACAGCCGAGGACTTGACTGCAGACCACGCGGCAAGGCAGGACAGACTATCCAGCATGAGCTTGTCTGTTGATGAGATGTCCTGGATAGATAAGGGGCTGGGTGGTGCTGCAAAGAGGTAAAAGTGAGCCAAGGAGCAAAGTAGAGCGATGGGAAGCAAAATAATCAATGAATTGCCAGGATGATTGAAAAAGGCTTGTTATGTGGAATTGAGAGCAATGGATCGTCAAAATAATATTATTGGTGAACATAAAACCTCCTCTACACACATTGAAGCAAGCCTACCTTGTCCGGCATGAAGATTTTGTACTTTCGCTCCATGTGGGGAATTAGATGTCGAAACCTCGTTATCCTCAAATAAATCAGGCTCTGAATGGACTCCAACCCTCGATTCTGCTGCGTTGGTAGTTACTGTTATGTTCTGCTGTTATGAATAAATGGGGGCAGTGGTAGGCAATCAGATATAGCAAAAGCGAATGGAAAAAAATAATAAATCTTCACGCGCAAATTCCTTTTTGTTAATGAGCGCACAAGGTCGCGGCTCATGGCAATGGAGGATTAAAGGTAAACTAACGAAGGCAGAGAGGTGGAGAACAAGCAGACAAAGGAACAAGTCATTGGATGAATAGAGAGGAAGCAAGGAAGGAAGAAGCTTGCAGGCAAAAGGAATTGGTATGGTTAGGATTCACATGAACATCAATTGCGGGCTGTCCAGACTGATTAATTATATTGAGGGAACCCTATGGCACACTGAAAGTGCTTGGGGACCATCGCTCAAAGACAACTGTCAGGAGACTAAAAGCTGGCTTGGGGAGGAAATTTGACCAGGATACCAGCACACAATGGCCAACTGTTTCTGGAACACCATGGGATAATTCATGACCAACAGCAAATTCTGACTAATGGGACTGTAGCTGAATGTCCCATTTGATATAAAAATCACACTCATTGATGCAACACCTTGCTTGCGAAGCACTAGGACGACAGTTTATAGTCAGGTTGGATAGCTCAAAGGTGGGGAATGCTACCTCTGACTATCCCATCAGCCTGGTCTATGATGGTGGAAAAGGTAAGGATGGATGGCATGATAGTGGAGCGCTGCCAAATTAAGGAAATGGTTAAATATACAACAAGTAAACTGTGAAAGTACCATCTCAACTTCAATTGCTTGTTTTTTACTTGAAGGAGTTTCAGCCCTGTGGAACTCATCGGAATAACATTGGCACGATGAGAAGACCCTGCCCACTTGTACAGCACTGTACTGTACTGTATTTGCAAAATAATCCACCAAGGCAAAGGAATTTCAATGTTTAATTTGAGAAAGAGTATTTCATGAAACAGCATTGCAGAGAGAGAGAGAGAAAGGTGAGTGAGAGAATTTGGAGATTCATCAGCCGGTGATGTGAAGGGCTGGACGTCTTATTTTGAAGAGGTTTTGGACTCTGATCTAACTCTACTACATATATTTTCACTCGACGAATTCTATGTTGAAGTTGAGGAACAAGAATGTGAAACATATGATAATAGATACTGAAAACAAAAACAATACAGAAGTAATTTGCTGGCTCATAGGCCCAAAGAGCTGAATGCTTTCATCAAAAATCCAATAGTTGTTTGTTTATCCAAAGCAAGCCTTTCACCAACTTAACTGTTTTGTCTTCCTCTTTTCCCCAACTTGAAACCACCTCTCTGTGCCAGTGTGTGCCCCGGTTTAGAATAGGTACACCGTATCCCTGCGTGTCGTAAGAGACGACTAAAGGATTGGTGCCAGGAAGGGCATCTGGCCATAAAAACATTGCCTCAGAAAGGGAACCATGATGATTGTCATGGGGCCCCCTGCTAAAAATGTTCTATAGAATATCTAAAGAAACCAATAGACTTCTATAGACTTCTATAGAAATCTCTATGGAACAATTTATTTCTATAGAACAGCACCGTAGTTCTACAGGACAAAAATGGCGTTCTATAGGACAGAAACGGTGTTCTATAGAAGAGGACTCTGTTCTATAGGACAGAAATGTTGTTCTATAGAAGAGCACCTCTGTTCTATAGGCCAACAATGGTGGTCTATAGAAGAGGACTCTGTTCTACAGGACAGAAATGGTGTTCTATAGGACAGCAATGGTGTTCTATAAAATGGTGTTCTATAGAAGAGGACTCCTGTTTTATGGATTAAAATTCTTTAAGAAAGAGTTTGTATCCTATAGAATCAGATTGAAATTCTACAGAAAATAAAGTCATTACATTTGTACAGAAATCTCAATTTCTAAAGAGTGTATTGTGTATTGTGTTATGTGTATGTATGTTATTGTGTAATGTGTATTGTGTTATATGACTTCTTGTACATATGGGTTTTCAAGTTCACAAAAGTGACTTTTATAGGCATATTGATAAACACTTGATGACTTTGTTTGGAAAGGTGATGGCTCGTTTTTAACATTAGATGGCTCGTTTAGATGGCTCGGTGATGGTTTGATGGCTTGTGGCATCTTTCCAGGCTCAGATGGCCGAGCTTGAACTGCCAGCATTCAAGTTCGTGGCAAGAAATATGTTCGACCACTTGCTAAATTGATCCGGCTTTCAAAGCTTGAGGATGATGGGTGAGGGGTGAATGGACTGAAAGACTTTCCCTTTTTTACAAATGTATTCCACAAATTTGGGGGTGGCTGTTAGAAAGTCTCTGATACTATGCGTACGATATGCGTGAATGTTTCCAGCTTTGCTTATGAATGTTTTCTTGCAATATGTTGATGCCATGTTGGTGTAGTGCGAGCCTGTAATTCTTACTTTTTTGTTTTATGATTTGCACCGGAAAGGGAGGAGACTTCCTGCTTCTTGCTGATGGCTCGTGTGAGCGAGTTGATTGCCGCCATCGTTGCCTTGTTTCATTAAATGTTGTGCCGAAAGGGAGTTTAGTGTCTCGTCCTGTCTGAACCGTTTGATCATGGCCCCTTTCCTAGATTCACTGTTCTCTATTATCCTCCGTACTAGCTAGCCTTTACCATAGGATTCCCGAAGAAACCATGCAAAAGTGTCCTCCGGATCAAAATTCAAAGTATTTAATCTCTAGTAGTCTATGTACTTTTGTCGTATAGAAAAGTTCTTTAGAACAGTATTGTTGCGGATATGGCATTTGGCCTCTATATCCGCTTGTAAATATTCCCCTATTTCCCCAATACTCCCCAACTATCCCCAATCCCCCATTCCCTAGTCCCATTGCCTGTAAATAACACTCTGTAGAACCGACCTTCCCCTTTTTCCCCCATTAAATGTCGTGCCCAGGTCCACCGCATCTCACGTAGACAACTTTCGGACCTCTTGCTAGTTATTCTTAGTCTATGTCAGTTAAGGACTCGTTTCCATTAATTCTGACTCTTCGTTGTACCAGAATGTGATTGTATGGCACCAGTAGTGAGTTTAGGACCTCCCCATACCTCCTCCCATCTTCCCCATGAAACAACAACTACAACAACGGCGTGCGGGGAGTGTGCGTCCTCACACCGGCTTGGTTAGCCGCCATTGACCATGCGCTCCGACAGGGTTACCACGAAGGGGCTCACTGTCAGCTCCTCGTCAAGGGCGGAGCCCGGTAACCCCCCCGCACCCAATAAGAAGGGCGGACCGATTCCATCTGGGGCGGAGCTAACTAGCCGAGGGCGTGTCACTCCCCGCCGGATATACGCAGCCTACCGGACGTGACGTCAGATGCGCCCCCAGCTTGGAGAAAGAACGTCACCTTCTAGCGCTGAGAGAGACCTCCCGCATCTCTGGACCGGACCGGGTCGATTCTGTCCCTGAGCCAAGAGTGCACCTTGAGCCATCGACTACCCGCCTTCCTTGCCATCAATCCCCGTGTGAGTCAGTCTTGTCCCGTTTATCTGTCGTCTGTCGGGGCTAATATAAGACCGTGGTTAAGTGCCCACCTTACTATGCTGTACCTCTCATCCCTGTAATCTAAACGTTCCACAATATTATAACCTCCTCCGGAGGTCTTGAGAACCGTACCCCTGGTGTCGTGTCATTTTAAACCCAGCCGTTGTGTCCTTTCCTCAATTGATTTAGCGTAGCGCGACTCGGCCAAGGTTCGAGTATAATCGGGTAACTTGTGCGAACACGGCGGCCATTCCGCTCGGCCCACCATAACATCAAAGTCGTGTCCGTAACAATTGGTGTCGAGGAGTGGAATTCGGACCTGGGACTAAATTTATTAGGCCCAAATTTTGGAACACCAATTGTACCACTAGGGTAACAATTGGTGTTGGGAGGTAGAATTCGATCCGGAGCGCGTTTCCCGCGCTCGAAATTATAACGGCGAAATTTGATTTTGTTTTACGAAAATAAAAACCCGAATTTTGAAAGTCGCGCTATGGCAGACCAAGTCGGCTGGGTTCCGGTAGAGGAGAGTGAGGCAGGGTCGGTCCAGGACCAAATTGAGGGACGTGAGGCGAGCGAAGCAGCGAGGGTAGCAGACGCACAAAATGGCGCCTCGCTGGTCACGGCGACCGCGCCCGCGACCGTGGCAGCGCCCCTGGTGGATTCGAACCTTTTCCTCCTGCAAATGAGGGCCTTTATGGAACAAATGGGAGACCAAATTGGAGGTTTGAAAAACAGTATAGAAGCTCAGGGTGAGCGATTGGAGGGCAAAATAGGGGTAATGGGAAACGAAATGGGGGTAATGAGGGACGAAGCGAGGGGTACCGGTGAGGGGTTAGACAATAGATTAGGGGAAATACAGGAGGGGTTAATGGGGGTAGAAAACAGAATGGCCGCTCAAGAGAATCAAATGGAAGGGATGCAAAAAGGGTTAGAGGGGTTAGAAAACACCATGGAAGGCAAATTGAGGGACATGAGGGACCAAGCGGAAAGGGAAGTTAAACAAATGGGGCAGCAGATAGAGGGGGTCAGAATGGGGGTAGAAACCAAACTGGATGCTCACAGGGAGGAAATGGAGCAGATGAGGGTGGCATCTGGGCAGGAGATGCAAGTGATGGGAGAAGAGATCAGAAGAGGTGTGAGTGAGGAGGTCGGAGGAGTGCGCGAGGAGGTGAGGCACTGTAAGGAGCGCATGGAGAAGGAGGTGAGAAAGGGGACTGTAAAATTGCAAGGTGGTATAGAGGAGTTGACGCTGGGAGTAGAACAACTGACAGTGGGACAAAAGGAGTTGGGGGACCAGGTAAAGAAGAACACAGCGGTAATAGAGGGTTTAAAATCGACACAGAAGGAGATGAAAAAGGACGTAGGGGTAATTAAAAAAGAGTGTCAGACGGTACACGAGGACCTGACGAGGAAAATGAACAAGGTGGTAGAGGTGATGGAGGTTAAAGAGCGGGAGGTGCGGGAGCACATAGAAAAAAATAAAGTGGAGTTAGAGGAAGAACTTAAAGGGGCGCACGAGGAGATGAAGGAGGTGAAGCAGAAATTAGAAGAAGTGGAAGAAGGGGTGAGCGAAATTAAGAAGCGACGGAGAGAGGATAAGAAAGAGATAAAAGAGGAGGTAAAAGAATTGGTCCAAAGTCTGTGTTCGGATCGTGATGATGTGCTCATTAACCGGATGAGGGATTCGCAGGTGATGGAGGAGAAGCGAAGAGAAAGAGGACCCGGTGTAAGTGGTGACCAATATGGTCGTGCGTATGATGCGCCAGGGGATTTAAGAAGCTTGGGGGTCGAGATGGACCCGGGTGTTCGTGAGAGGCCGTTGGTGAAGTGTGCGACAGGTCTGGTGTGCGAAAAAGGAGGTGTGCGAGAAAGTCCGACTCTGGGGTGTGTGAGGAAAAAGTGCGTGCCAAGGAGTGAGGGTGCTGGCGAGAGTGAGTCGGTCGTAGCGCGTGTGCGAGGGGGCACATGGAAGCGCGGTGTGGTAAGTGTTACAGAGGGTGTGACGGGAGAGTGTGCGTGAGAAAGGTGTGTGACGGACAGGTGCATGGGGAAAGAGTGCGCTGTCGAGAGTAAGGGTGAGTGCGCTGTCAAGAATGGAGGTGAGAGTAGTGAGAGTGACAAGGAGCGTGAGTTGGTTGTGACAGGTGAGAAAGGAAGCACACCTGGAATGGTAGAGCGTGAGTGGGAATGCACGCTGGAATTGGTAGTGAGGCACGTGGTTGGGTGTGCGAATGAGAGCACACCTGTGATTGTCACAGAGGAGGTGACAGAGGAGGGGGCGCGAAGAGGTGTGTTGGTGAGGTGTGCGACCAATGAATGTGTGCCAAAGTGTTCGGTGGTCAGGTGTGTGACCAAGGCTGTGAGTGGAATGAGGGTACCGAGGTGTGTAAGGAAAGGTACGAGGAGAATGGAAACGGCTGGATGTGTGAGCAAGGAACGGGCTGCGGGGTGTAAGCATGCAGGTGAGGCATCGAAGGTAACCGGGTTAGAGGTTAGAGCGACTTTTAGCCGAATCGGGCCCTCGGTGCGTGCTGGGCCTCGCTTTGAACGGCCGCGTCCGTGCTCCACTAGGCGGAGCGGGCAGCCCGATAGAAAGGGTCGTCATGGCGACCACTTTTTGTTGAGGCAGTCCGGCAGGTCGAGATCGGGACATTGGATGGCTCCACGCCGAGATGGTGCGTGGGATCTCGGCCCGGGTAAGCCCCCGTCCCTGCACCGAGTGCCGGACGCATCCAGCCGCTGGCACAGAACAACCCGCATTCATGGCTTGGCTTTACGAAGCCGGGCTTTGGACAGGAATTGGCGCACCGAGAGGCATTAGTGAGTAGACTGGGTGATGAGGTTAGTGTTTTGGCCCCAAAATTAGAGAAAAACAAAATTTGATGATTGGCAAAGGATTGGCAGTAATGATTGGCAGATGATGGATAGTGATTGGCAAATTTTTGATTTGTTGAAATTTGATGTGCAAAATTGGTAGTGAGCGATGGGCCCGGTGGGTAAGGGTGGCATCCCTGCCACCCTTCCCAAGTGGGGGCAAAGGAGCTATAGTTTATGGGGTTGATGGCGGTGAAAACTAGCCCGGGTGGGTTAGGTTATATTGTAGGGATCTAGAAGAGATGACATTAGGTGACGTTAAGGTTAGTTAGTGACTGATACCTGTAGTGGGGACGCAGGTAGATTAGTGTGGATGATAATGACGAGGGAGCGCAATAGTTTAAAGGGACGACTGGGAAGCGCAAGTTTCAGAGGGGAGTAGTTAGATGAGATGATGCTGTGTGAGGATTGAACAGGTGTGATTGCACAGGTGTGCAACTGGACAGGTGTGTGGAGCAGTGTATGAGTAGTGAGTGTTGTGGATCAGCGCGAATGCGCTTGGGGAGAGAAGGGTGCAGGTGGCACCAGGTGTGAGAGCACAGGTGTGCAAGTGCAGGTGTGTGGAATATATGGAGTATTGGAATGAGTGGTGTGGAGAGAGTTGGAGTAAGTGGTACGGAGTGGTGTGCATGGTGCGAAGGTGTGGATGGGGGAAGAGTGGACCCCTTTCACGAGTACCCGGGGCGGGTAGTGTAAGTGTTAGGTAGAGGGTATAGGTAAATTGTGGTTGGATATTGGCCTTTGTGGTGCGGTTGCAGAATGGTATTGTGGATGGGTGCATTAGTGTTGTGGAAATGGCTGGGCGTGTAGCCTGTTAGTGTGTGTAGTTGGTTTGGGCACTCCACCACTGTGAGGATGTTGGCCAGGTGAGGCCGCAGGTGGGCTCTGGGAGCCGTTAGTGTCAGTGGGGCCCGAGGATCCGGAGGACGGACCCGGGTAGCCCAGTGCCAGAGAGGGCACCGAGTGGGGAGAGCGCCAGAGGGCCTTCCCCAGGTAGTTAGGTTAGGGTAAGGAGCAGGTAAGCTCGGAGGCAACTGCAGTGGTGGAGGTGTGCAGGTGGGTAGACCCACTGGGAGAGGTACACGCCACAGCCCAGAAATTGTGCGAGGGCACCGGGAGATGAATCGGGGGAGTGAGACCCCAAATTGAAAAGCACCACAGTTTGGTCAATGGGAATTGGTTTTTAGAACCCATAGTGTAAGAGGGCCAATGGTTTGGCAGTAGAAAGACCCCGGGTAATGTAAAGTTGTTAAAGTCATTTAGGAAATAGTTAGGATTGATGAACCTGTCGCACCATACGCAGCCACTTACCTGTGGTGATGATGATGACTCCACACCTGTGTTTTCTTTGTTCTGTTGCAGGAAATGAGAATTGCTGTGAGTATTTGTGAGACGCATCACGACGTGGATGAGACATTGGGGTGATTCCATCTCTCCCTCCTTAGGAGGGACTGATGATGAATTGGTGATGACAAATTATGATGTTGAGTTGGAAATGGCAAATTTTGATGAAAGTTGAAAATGGCAAATTTGATTGGTTAGGAGGGAGAGAAGACGAATTTGGTTTATGGGAGGAACGGGGAAGACAGTAGGGATGTTTGTTGATTTGGAAAGTAGATGTTTATGGGTAGTGTTGTGTTTTGTGGATACAGTAAGGGGTAAGGGAGGGGCCATGTAGGTTACCTGGTGGGGGGGGGGGGGGCGTACGGTAGGAACATACCTGTCTCACCTGGTTCCCATGTGCCCCCAGTGTGCATTACCTTGCATTGCGTGCACTTTTGCGCCCTTACCACCTTACTCACTTGTCTGCTTCTTTTGTCTCCCACCTCCGAGGATCTGGCTTTGGGGCAGAGAGAGAGGAGAGAGAGGTGCTGGCTCCGCAGTTGTGGGCCTGCACTTTCGCTGCTTGCTGCCTGGATCGATACACCATACGGACCGCAATTTTGGTGGCCACCCACAATGGACCGCAGTTCTTTTGCGGCCAAGCACCACCTGTGGATGGACCTATGGGTCAACGTGGCACCTATGCCATACAGGTGAACCACTTTTAGTTGGCCCCCTGACGGCCACAATAAAGAAATGGACGCGGTTGGCGCCTTTCTTTATTTTGAAAGAAGTAAGAAGGCCAAGTGCACCACACGAAGAGCAAGAGACACCTGCAGGGTTAGGGGTTGTTGTTTTTATTTTAATGAACAATGGTGACTGCACCGATTGGTGCTTGGGGTGGTGCTTTTGGTGCTTGGATGGGGTGCTCTGCACATTATTAAAGGCCGTAAGGCCACAGAGCACTCGTGGGTTGGTGTATCGATGCTGGCATGCGTGCTCTCTCTATGCATAACATCTGCAGGTGTTCCTCCAAAAACAGGTCCTGGATCGTAGTGTAAATATCAGCGTAGTCTTGTGTAAATAATGCTCCCTACCGGCTGTATGTTTAGTTTGCGAATTCTTTCCGCAATTCGGTTATCCTGTGGGTGTGCTTCTGTGAGGAGAAGGGTGCAACGTCGCAGGGGGACATATTTACTCATTTGTGAATATCTGTAAAACTGTCGCACTCAGGGTAGAGTTAATAGTAGAGGGAACTACATCTGAGTGCCACACTAAAATAGGTAAAAATTTATCGGGTCGGGACGCCCCGAGGGTAGAGAAGGGTGCAATGTTGCGGATATGGCATTTGGCCTCCATATCCGCTTGTAAATATTCCCCTATTTCCCCAATACTCCCCAACTATCCCCAATCCCCCATTCCCTAGTCCCATTGCCTGTAAATAACTCTGTAGAACCGACCTTCCCCTTTTTCCCCCATTAAATGTCGTGCCCAGGTCCACCGCATCTCACGTAGACAACTTTCGGACCTCTTGCTAGTTATTCTTAGTCTATGTCAGTTAAGGACTCGTTTCCATTAATTCTGACTCTTCGTTGCACCAGAATGTGATTGTATGGCACCAGTAGTGAGTTTAGGACCTCCCCATACCTCCTCCCATCTTCCCCATGAAACAACAACTACAACAACGGCGTGCGGGGAGTGTGCGTCCTCACACCGGCTTGGTTAGCCGCCATTGACCATGCGCTCCGACGGGGTTACCACGAAGGGGCTCACTGTCAGCTCCTCGTCAAGGGCGGAGCCCGGTAACCCCCCCGCACCCAATAAGAAGGGCGGACCGATTCCATCTGGGGCGGAGCTAACTAGCCGAGGGCGTGTCACTCCCCGCCGGATATACGCAGCCTACCGGACGTGACGTCAGATGCGCCCCCAGCTTGGAGAAAGAACGTCACCTTCTAGCGCTGAGAGAGACCTCCCGCATCTCTGGACCGGACCGGGTCGATTCTGTCCCTGAGCCAAGAGTGCACCTTGAGCCATCGACCATCCGCCTTCCTTGCCATCAATCCCCGTGTGAGTCAGTCTTGTCCCGTTTATCTGTCGTCTGTCGGGGCTAATATAAGACCGTGGTTAAGTGCCCACCTTACTATGCTGTACCTCTCATCCCTGTAATCTAAACGTTCCGCAATATTATAACCTCCTCCGGAGGTCTTGAGAACCGTACCCCTGGTGTCGTGTCATTTTAAACCCAGCCGTTGTGTCCTTTCCTCAATTGATTTAGCGTAGCGCGACTCGGCCAAGGTTCAAGTATAATCGGGTAACTTGTGCGAACACGGCGGCCATTCCGCTCGGCCCACCATAACATCAAAGTCGTGTCCGTAACAGTATTCTATAGAAAACAGTTCTAAAGGGTTCTATAGGAATTAATTCTATAGGATTTTGTGCCTTTCTATAGAAGCCATTCTATATGGTTCTATTGAAACAGGTCTATAGGATTCTAAAGAACGATCCTACAGGATTCTATAGAAACCGCTCTATAAGATTGTATAGAAAGTGCTCTTCAGGTTTCTATAGAAAACATGTTCTATAGGAAAGTTGTTCTATAGAAACGGTCCTAGAGTTCTATAGAAACTCTATTGGACTGTTCTATGGGATGTCTATAAGACTTCTATAGAAACATTTTTATGGAATCTCTATAGAACATTTTTAGCAGGGCCCGCAAGGCTAACCCCTGCTCTAGCAGGGAAATGGCCTTAAAAAGGAAATTTTTTTTTTAAACCAGCTCTGTATGTATACGTACATACAATCCCACGCTCTTCCTTCCTATCATTCAAAGTGGCAGCTCACCACCATTTCTTCAACATACATGATGTTTTCTACTCTTGTTAATCTATACTTCTTATTCTCACTCTCATAGTAATCAGCAAATAAACTCTCTAAACCTCTATTCTCTATCATATCATTTTTCCACCAGTTTCAGAATGTTATAAAAAGGCTCAAAACATTCGTGCATTCCTGCAATTGCAGCATAATATATATAATAAAGAAAAACGTCAGAAAGACACCAAAAACCGAAATCAAAGATGAGTGAAAGGTTCAGTCATTTACCAGATGGTTGCACATGAACAAAAGCTCTTTTGGTAGTTTGTCTGGCAAAACAGACAACAAGCTGTGTCCAGAAGCCTTCTGGAGTTCTTCCCTGGGTCCTGCCTGGTACAGCAACAGACTTTAGGGAATAGTAACAACAATCTTCATGAAATACAACCTCAGCGAGACAGAATGGATGCAAGTGACCAAGCAGTTTACCTTCACAGATTAATCGTAGGTGTCAGTAATAGATACCAAATATTCATGGCACACAGACAATGAAAGACCAATAACCAAGCATTGCGGTCATAGACCAGTATTTGTGAAATCAGTCACTGCAACCTTTGACCCTTTGGACTTCCAAAACAATAGGCTTCCATCTTTTGATTGGTAATCCAGTTTCGTGACCCAATATGAAAATTGACGATTTTGTGACTTTGAGCTTTTACCTCCAAAACAATAGACTTCCAGCTTATGGCTAGCTCGACCAGGTGGTTATATTTTGTGAAGATCGGTGTAGAATTACGACCTGTAGGGCGATTGACGTACAGACAGACAGAATAACAGACTCAACCAATCAATACACTTACAAATATTCGATTTCACAGGTAAAATGAGGAAAAGGTGGTGTACTTATGTTAGTACAGCGGATCAGCTCTCATATTTTAACAAATTGTGCATTTTTTGAGAAAAGCATGAAATTTCTAGCATAGTTAGTATATAGACTATATACCATAAGGTTTATTTTCAGATGTGGAGGGAAGTCAGATTTGACCTCTGAGGACCGTGAAAGGTCAAATACAAGATGGCCGCCAGTTCCCCGGGGGTAATGTTCAAACACGCTTATAGGTGTCATTTCCAACTAAATTGGGGATGCCCATTCATTTGGTGATACTTTTGAGATCGCCAGAACTCAAGGACATGCATTTAGGTCACGGTCAAGGTCAAATTACGTTAAATATCTATTTTTATGATACTGCAGTTGGAACTGCTTGGAAAAAGTTCATTTGAACTTTTAAAACTTTATTTTTTTCAGGTACAGGGATAGGCACAGAACACCCAAAGATCAGAAATGATGAAAAAAAAAGTGTTTACACTGCAAGGAATGATGCAATAACCTCTGAAAAAATAACTGTAGTTAACCAAGTATGTCCACCAAAGCTTACATTAAATCAAGTGCAATGATGAAAATTGGTAATGATCTAAATCTAACAGTCTCCAGAACAGAAGCACAGTGCAGTGCACTTGAATGCAGCTTTGGCACACTTGCAGCGTCCAGTGCACTTGAATGCAGCTTTGGCACACTTGCAGCGTCCAGTGCACCCTTTCTTGCAGCCACAGTCGATCAATTCATGGCACGATTTTGATGCTTCAGGAATGGTGGTCCAAAGAGGCTGCCACCCAGTTGTCTCCTTTGTCCAGCCCCAGTCAGGTGGGTCTGGCACCTCTGGATCCATGACCAATGCCTGGTTACAACAGTTGGCCTGGCAGCAAGTGCGCTTGATGTGCTGCTTGAGTGTTGCCTGGGTTGGAGGAATGTTCTCTAGAGTTCTACACTTCTGTGTGAAGAGCTGTTTCCTGGCATCATTCACTTCCGTGCTCTCACTGGTTCTATCGTACATCAGCACCACAAATCGCTCTAGCAGTAACATTGAGCCTTCACTGACCTCACTTGGCATGCCTAGGAGTTCATTGAAAGCATCATTCACCTCTGGGCATCCCCAATTTAGTTGGAAATGACACCTATAATGTTTTTCTACACTATTTGGTTCCAAAATTAAGCGCGTTTGAACATTAGACTCCGTGGACTGGCGGCCATTTTGGATTTGACCTCTCACGGTTCTCAGAGGTCAAATCTGACTTCCCTCCACATCTGAAAATAAACCTTATGGTATGCACTAACTATGTTAGAAATTTCATGCTTTTCTCATAAAATGCACAATTGTTGTTGTTATCCACTGTACTATGTGTGCTTGTGAACATTACAATGCCGCCATGTGGAAAATAGTTCATAGTTTAATTGTATATAAATCAAAATCAGCATCTAAAGATTGATGCTGATTTGAGGCTGAAAGACAAGTCAGGAGACGACGATGGTTCACGAGTGAGCGGTATTCAATGACAAAGGACGGACGATAACCGAAACAGGCCTGGACAGGCCAGGCCCGGAAATGTCAAAACGAAGGTTACTGACCTTGAAATGTGTAAAAGTTATGAGGTTAGTTAGCTACACAATACCGAAAATTCGGTTCGATTCCGACAACTTTGAAACTTTGACCTTTGTGACCTTCAAAGGTCAAAGGTCGAAGATTCTAAAATTTGTTGGAAAACTTGTATTTCATGATGTATGTGATAATATAAGATCATGTACGACATTTCACCCTATCAGGAAGCGAACAATGTAATAAAACCATCAAAAATCGACTTTTCTAAATTTTGTGACCTTGTGACCTTGACATAGGGGCGAAAATGAAAAATCGAGCTCCGTGGAAATAGAGACACATGACATTGGCCTAACCAAGTACCGAAACCCCTGGCAGATTCCACCAACTCCCTCGGACAAGATGTAGCTTGAACTCGATTACCCCCTAAAAAGAGGGGGTAACCCCCAATGGAGGGACAACAGCAAAGGGATGGATCACAAGGTTAACTTTTAAGGCATTAAAACATCTTTTTCGGGCGTCGCTCCGCCCACAATGGGCGCAATACGCCTACTTTGGCAGGACACAACGAGATCATGAAATCAACCTCCCACCCAAGTTTCATCAAGATTGGATGATATCATTGGGTAGTTATGCTGCGGACAGATAGACAGATAGACAGACAGACAGACACACACCCATGACGAATATAGTGGTCACTCTGTTTGATAACTCGTGAACCAAAAAACAGAGCGAGATCAGCTCAACGTTTGTTGGGAATGCTAGCTCAAGTTTTCTAACATATATTCTGCTGTTTAATGCAGTGATTTATCTCAGAACTTGCATCATAGCAGTGACTCAAGGCTGTCTGAAGAATATTTCACATCCGCAAAGGTAAGAAACAAACAAAATAAAAACCCAATTTCTAAAACCGAATTTCGAAGAGTAAAAACTCAATTTGAATCCATTCAATTGTAAAACATGAACAAGTAATCCCACATACAGACAGCAAAAGTGAACCAATTGCTTAACGGGCTTTTCACTTCACGTGCGTGGGGTAAATATCCACTGTAGTGAAAATGTATATCAAAGTTGAACCCAGGAGTGATGCCCACTTAAACCGCAGAGGGGTGTCTATAAGACCTCGGACGTCCGCGACGCTGAGCCACTCCTGTGACATTTTACTATGACATGTAGTCCTGAACGGTACGTACTCGCACATGTATTCTAGGCTTGCTTGCATTGACTAATATAATCGATCCTCCCTATATGATGCCAAGATCCTGATATCTATTGCATGATTGTATTTTTCAGGATGATGCTAAAGATCTGATTGAGATTAAACCTACCTATGGGACAAAGTTGTGGACTTGGTTTATTTCACAACATCCACAAAACAAGTAATGCATGTTCACAAGTAGACAACAATGGAGGGACAACAGCAAAGGGATGGATCACAAGGTTAACTTTTAAGGCATTAAGTTATGAGACATGTTATAACTGCAAACGTCTTCTGGATGGGGCTATGCTCACTGTGAAGCAGGGGACACCTTGGAATTAAATTCCCTGACTCACATCACTTGGCAACAAATAGGTGCGTTGTGCTTCCTGCAAATATGAATGGTGGCCAGAGATCTGCCCCCTTTGGAGACAAAGTGAAATAAAATAAAATGGGATTTTTTGTACACATGATCGAGGCTTGTGTAAAATTCTTAGTTCCATACGTATTACAACTGTTCAAGTGTGAAAGGGTTTGCACATTGTGTACAATAGTCTGTACTTGTTGGCATCTGTACCAGTGTACCAGAAATAGTCTGTACCAGAAATGAACACATAGCAATCTTGGTGAAGTTTAATATTCTTCCAGCCAAACAGTTTGTCAATTTTGTCCACTTATTTCAACAAGAGTCGACTGTAACTACTTTATCAAGCAATGCTCAGTCATTTTTATGCCTCCGCTGACGAGGTCGCCGGAGGCATTACGTTTTCAGGTTGTCCGTCCAACTGTCCGTCTGTCCGTTATAGGTTTTCTTTACCGCGATAACTTGAGAACGGCTAAGGGTATCTGAGTCAAACTTGGCACAGATATGTATAATGAAGTAAAGATGAACCGATTAGATTTTGGGGGCACGAGGTCAAAGGGCAAAGGTCAGAGATCATGTTTGGTCAAAATCCTGTTACCACGATAACTTGTGAACCAGTGATGGGATTCTGACCAAAGTTGGTACACTTATGTGGAATGATGTAAAGATGAACATATTTGATTTTGGGGTCAAGAGGTCAAAGGTCAAAGTCTGTAATATGTCTAAAACATGAGAACGGCTGAAGTGATCCAATTCAAATTTGGTACGGGTATGTATAATGATGTAAAGATTAAATAATTAGAATTTGGGGTCAAGAGGTCAAAGGTCAAAGTCTGTAATCGGTCTATAACTTGAGTATGGTTAAAGGGATCTCATTCAAACTTGGTACAGATATGTAGAATGATGTAAAGATTAACTGATTATATTTTGGGGGTCCTGAGGTCAAAGGCCTAAGGTCAGAGGTCATGTCAGGTAAAAATGTGAGAACTTGTGAACAGCTGAAGGGATTTAAATTAAAACTTGGTACAGGTATGTATAATGATGTAAACATGAGCTGATAAATTTTGGGGTCAATAGGTCAAAGGTCAGAGGTCATGTCAGGTAAAAATGTGCTAACTTGGGCACACCTGAATGGATTTAAATCAAACTTGATACAAGTATTACAATGATGCAATAATGTTGGCGGAGGCATATCAGTCGACGTCGTGACGTCGAAGAGTGCCGTTCTAGTTCACAATTCACCTTGGTGCTCGTAACCCAAGAAAAGACTTCTCTGAGAAAAGTCACCAGGAAGGAGAATGCAGGAATGCTGCTGGAATCCAAGTTTTTCCGCATATTGGAGACCAGCTGGGAAACTTTCTCCGTCAGCTCCTGCCATGAACAAAACTTCCATTATCTATTTTATCCTTCATGCAAGATCTATCACAAGGGACTCATCTTGTGACCTGCAGATCAAACCTTAGCCTTGTCCAGACACCAGTCCGCGAGTGCAATCCCTTCAGCTTCTAGACGAGTCCGATCCAGTCCAGCGGAGACTCCACATAGTAAAAGTGCTCCACGCACCACCACCTCCAAAGAACCCTTGAAGCCAGTGGCAAGGAAGACAACACAGGAGCGGACTGCTCAAACAAATGAAACTCAAATATTCACCACATATTGTTTATCTGGTTAAAATCACTGAATTTTAATGTCATTTTTCGTTTAAGACTACATTTGACATTTAAATTTCTGACTTCAACAGCCAGGCTTTTTCCCAGAACCACAAATTATTGCTTCAAATTGAACTCTTGTGTCAAAGCAAAAAATGCAAGCTTTAAAACAAGGGTAATTGGACCTTCATATTAGCTTCAGACTACCTCTGTTCCAGAAACCTCAAGAAGAACCTCAACCATCCGCTCCAAAGGGTCCTGTAGGCCAGGCAACAGTCGAAGCCGTCCACAAATGGACTTTGAACAATCCCGAAAGGCTTCTGTCCGGGTGGACATATTGAGTGGAATGTGGTAACTTGAGCACAGCCAAAGTTTCTCGACAAAATCTTCTTCACTCATGGCATCACCAAACGGGATGTCAACATCTCTGACGCAATCACGCAGAAAAAGTAGTGGTAGTTTACAGAACAATCCCAACAAGAATCACACTTCACTCAACACATGTTCAGAAGCACCAGACAACTTTGTTATACAAGTATTTCATTCTCTTCATTTTAACATTTGAATCTCCTTATTCTCTTATAGAACATATTTTTTTGAAGTTATATGCACTTGCCCTTCAGCGGATCCCTTTAAAGGGGGATTGCATCTTCCAAAAAATAGAATTCACGCGAATGCATCAATGGATGTGCTCCCGACCGTGTTAGAGGTCAACCCACTGTTATGTTTGATCTCAATTAAAGGCCACATGAAAACTTAAAGGTCACATGAGAGAGAGTGTGAGAGAAAACAGATATAAGTAGAATAGAGAAAACAGATGCTTCTCAAATTAAGATTGTAAAATGATTTTCAAAGGGCACATGACCTTTCACCTGTTGAACCCAAATTTTAATCACTTAATATTTGTGTCGCAGCCCATACTAGTGCCAAGTGTGGTTGAAATACCTTCTGTGGTTCACTCGATATTGTGGTAACAATGATTGACAATTAAAGACCACATGACCTTTGACCCTGTTATCTTGTACTTCATAGCATTCTTTCACTCACAATGGGCAATCCACTCACTGATCCATGTCAACATCAGCTTCTCCTATCCAGAGTTGTGTTAAATTTTATTATTTTCAGCTAAAGGTCACATGACCTTTGACCCCCAAAGTCTAATCAATTCATCTTTGCATCATATAGCATACCTGTACCAAGTTTAGTCAAAATCCCTTCAACAGGTCACAAATTATCACAGGAACGAAAATCTGCCGAGCAGGCGAACAATGGGCATACAGTCATTACTAGGTTTTGGTGCCAACGTTTTCGATATGACAAACATTGGATGCGCAATTGCCAAAAGTCAGGAATTCAAGTCTCAATAAAAGGCTGAAAATATTTTTTAAATGCCGTTGGTGATCCTGAAGATGTCACAGCTTACCTGCTAGTGCAGCAATTTCTAGACGGAGTAATAATTCAAACCATTCCCTTGCCTCATTCTTTCCTCAAGTCATTCACTAAATTTAATCAAAGATTACAGCATATATACTTGTCCCTCACCAGAAAGATGGTCATCAGTACAGCACCCACCACTCACATGTTCGTGACATTCACTTGCGGGGTTTTCCTTTTGCCCTGACAATCCTTCGTTGTCAAAGCCAGTAGCACCCTTGCCACAAGGAGCACTGGCAGGTCCCTGGAAAATAAAAGAAGAGGTAGAAAATGGAATGGGGGAGTGGGGGGTGGGGGGGGTAGGCAAAGGAAAAGTTAATCGATATGAAGACATTCATAAGTTCATTTATTAGTAAGCATTCTGGACCAGGAGTCAGTTACAAATCTAACCTACGTGCATGCACTATTTTGTAGGGGCAAGAGTTTTCCTGTTGATGTAGTTAAGAATTCTTATAGGTTAAGGCAAAAATTCCCAATTTGGCCAGTGTACCGGAAATACCCACCCAACTCTTTATCAAAAGTCACAGTGGGATTATTAATGTCCAACGACTGATGTTAACAGATGGGTCCGCAGCTTAACGTTCATCTGAGGAATTAATTGCCTTGCCATCAAAGCACCAGGGTGACAGCTTATAGTTGAGACGAGAATCAAATGCGGACTGGGCAGCTCAAATGCAAGTGCACTACCTCTGCACCATGTGTGTATAGGTGAAAAGTTTTTCCCCGAATGTAGAAATAAAAAGGTTTTTTTTGTCTTTCCCACAAGCTTCAATACACGATCACAACAAAAACCTTCAAAAAGGTATTTAAGGTGAGGCGAGATCTCACTGATGCTGCAGCACAGCAGAAGGTTCCCCGTCCGACATCTCCTGATCTGCATAAACAGCCCTTGGGGCCAGCACCCAAGCAAGAAGTGGGCCCCGCAGGCCTAACACCTGACACTGAGCATTTTGGTCATCTGTATCATCACCACGATTGGCAGAGTGTGATAGGCTGGGCCTCCTTTCAGGCAGTGGACTGCAGGCTACTAGTGTGGAGAGCAATTCCAAAGACTCTCTGAAAGTAGAGAACAGAATAAATAAATAACAAATTTTACTGAGTCAAGTAAAAATATAACCGCAGCAAACAGATCAACCAAAGTGTGATTATGTACTGCTCACACCAACTGAGACAAATTTAATTTTACTACATTGGTCAGGTCACTCAATCGGTCCGACGATGCAGAACTCGATTCAGTAAAGCATCCTAAATAATGCCAACTTTAATTTAAAATACGAACTCATAACAGACCTGTGTTCAGTCTTCCTTTGGAATAAATTGATTTCTCAGGTATTCTTCTTTTGAGGAAAAAAAAATAAATGGACCCATGTCTTGACCACAAACATTCCTTTTAGGGAAAGGATATACAGTGCCTATAGAAAGTCGACACCCCCTTTCAAAATTTTCACCTTTTGTTGCCTTATCGCCTGGAATTAAAATGCATTAAATCAGACTTTTCAACCTTCAAACCTTCATTTACACATCGTAACCCACAACTTCCAAGTGAAAAACAAATTCTATGAATTTAAAAATATTAATTATAATTGCAAAATTAGAATATCTTGGTTGGATAAGTGTCCACCCCCCTTATAATGGCAATTGTACAGACTAGGCATTTAAGATGGAATATTTTTTTGTGGGGGTGAACTTACTTTTCAAGATATCTTAGAACCAAAAGTTCATTGGAATTATGTTGAAATTATTCTAGATTTTGTTAATGTGACCTTTAAAAGAAACAAAAACCACATTTGACATTTCGAAGCAAATAAATTGATCCTTGAAAGTGATGTAAAATGATATCGAACTCAATTCACGGACAGTACTGTGTTAAACTTCTGTACGTTTTCCAGAAGTATCTCTTTATTTTGCACATTAACCAATTTTTTTTTCATCAAAAACAAAAGCTAAATTATGACTGGGATTACGGACAGTAAAATTACATTTCAGTACTTCGTGTAACCCCCACGAGCATTCAGGAGAGCACGTACACGTCGAGGCATGCTGTTCACGAGATTTGCCAAGGTTTGGACAGGAATCGCTTGCCATGCAGTGACAATAGTCTGCTGCAATTCACGCACAGAGGTAGGCTGCTGGTCCAAGTTGTCGATTTGACGCGTTAATTCTGCCCACAAGTTCTCTATCGGATTAATATCCGGGGACATGGCAGGCCACTCCATATGCTCTACACCACGGTCAGCAAGAAAGTGTTGGATCACGCGAGCACGATGAGGCCGTGCATTGCCATCTTGGAAGACAAAGTTTCCTCGAAAGGCTGCACGAGCAAATGGAAGCAATCTTTCTTCCAGAATAACCGTGTACTTGAACTGGTTCAGGTTTCCATTCAGAACAACCAGGTCAGTTTTGCCCCCTGCATGAAAAGCAGCCCAAACGGTCACCCCACCACATCCAGCTTGGACTCTTGGCACTATACAATCTTCGTTGTGGGCTTCATGCACTTGTCTGTGCACTCGGACACGGCCATCTTGACGATAGACCAGAAATCTAGACTCGTCACTGAAGGTCACGTGATTCCAGTGTCCTGGCTGCCATTGATGGTGCTCTCTGGCCCACTGCAATCGGCGCTGGCTGTGTTGTCTGGTCAGGCGTGGCTTTCTCAGGGGACGCCTGGCACGATAGCCTGCTTGAACCAGTCGTTGGTTGACTAGCCTTCTGGATACAGGCACATTTGTCAGTTGCTGCCACTCAGCCCTAAGCCGATTAGCTGACTTGGTACGGCCATTGCAGACTAACCGGTGCAGCTGGCGATCATCTCTCCTTGTGGTTCTGCTTGGACGTCCTGGCCTCGGTATTGGAGTAGGGACACCCCTCTGAGCATTTCGTTTCAGGATCTTTGACACCTGACCTTAAGTGATGCCATACTGCCGAGCAATAGCACGCTGTTTCATGCCAGAATTTCGTAAAGCCACCTCTCCATGACAAACAGCATTGTCAAGTTGACGGACCATCTCCAGAGGAAGCGGCAATAACTTTTGTAGACGTGCAGCAGTTGTTTTCCACTAATACAGAACGCAACAACCCTTATATACCCGATTGTGAAGCCAATCGTCAAATGTACCTGTCCTTACATTTTGTCATGCCACCTGTGATATAATCCTGTTATTGACTTCTTGCTGCGAAAGACAATCAGTGGCATGGTTCTTTCAACAAAGACATCACCGAAGGGTAAAATAAACTAACCAGATTGATATACTGAGTTCAGAAAGTAAACCCAAGTCAAGAAAAAATATATATTCCATATTAAATGCCAAGTCTGTAAATTAACTCAGGTGTAACCAATCACCTTCAAAATCACATACCAAGTTAATTGGCCTCCACCTGTGTTAAATTGTAGTGAATCTGATTATTTCTGAATAAAATCAGCTGTTCCTGTAGGTTTCCTCTGCTGGGTCGTGCATTTCACAGAAAAAGACTCAACCATGAGCACCAAGGACCTTTCAAAAGAACTCCGGGATAAAGTTGTGGAAAGGCACAGATCAGGGGATGGATATAAAAATATTTCAAAGGCCTTGAATATCCCTTGGAGCACAGTCAAGACAATCATTAAGAAGTGGAAGGTGTATGGTACCACCAAGACCCTGCCTAGATCTGGCCATCCCTCCATACTGGATGACCAAGCAAGAAGAAGACTGATCAGACAGGCAAGAGGCTCATGGCAACTTTGAAAGAGCTACAGGCTTTTATGGTAAAGACTAGTCACTGTGTGCTTGTGACAACAACATCCCAAGCACTTCACAAGTCTGACCTGTATGGTAGGGCGGCAAGAAGGAAGCCATTACTCAAAAAAGTCCCCTTTGAGGTATGCAAAAAAAACACTCTGGGGATTCTGAAGCCATTCGGCAAGATGTTTTGTGGTCTGACAAAATCAAGATGGAACTTTTTGGCCTAATTGCAAAACGTTACGTTTGGCACAAACTCAACACAGCACATCACCCAAAGAACACCATTCCTTCTGTGAAGCATGGTGGTGGCAGCATCGTGTTATGGGGATGTTTCTCATCATCAGCAACTGGGGCACCTGTCCGGATAGAAGGGAAAATAGATGGAGCAAAATACAGAAAAATCCGACAGGAAAACCTGCTGCCCTCTCCAAGAGAGCTGAAATTGGGACAGAAGTTCTCCTTTCAGCATGACAACGACCCGAAGCACACAGCCAAAGCTACACTGGAGTGGCTAAGGAGCAAAAAGATAAATGTTCTTGAGTGGCCCAGTCGGAGCTCCAACCTAAATCCAATCTGTGGCATGACTTGAAGATTGCTGTCCATCAACGCTCCCCACACAACTTCACTAAGCTTGAACAGCTTTGTACAGAAGAATGGGCAAATATTGCCCAATCAAGGTGTGCAAAGTTAGCAGAGACCTATCCCTACAGACTCAGCTATAATTGCTGTCAAAGGTGCTTCCACCAAGTGTTAACTCAGGGGGGTGGACAGTTATCCAACCAACATAATCTCGTTTTGCATTTTTATTAATTTCTGAAATTTGAAGCATTTGTTTTTCACTTGGAAGTTGTAGGGTACGATGTGTAAATAAAGGTGGAAAAAGTGTGATTTAATGCAATTTAATTCCAAGCTTCTTTTTCGAATTAAATTCGATCTCGCGAGATCTTTGTCGGCGAGGTCATGTCTTTTCGAAGCTGTCCATGCGCTCACGCTTTCGAAGTTAAGCAGTTTTCACAATTGTGTTTTTGTCGAAACTGTATTTATCTTTCAGTGTGTGTACCTACAGTGTGTCCTTCGTAAGATTCTCGGTGTTAATTTTTCATACCTGTATACAAAATCGTCGGTTAATTCGTGTCACGTATTTTGAGGCCTAGTAGGCTCCCGTGTCCTACCTTGAGGCTTTGTTTTTCTCTTAGCGGTCCGTCGATTGTGCTGCAATTACTTTCATTCTCTGTTTTTGTCCCAGTCTTTCACCCCATACTTCCTTGTTTAAGATCTCAACTCAAAAAATAAAAAAAATTCCCTTCTCTGTTCTTATTTGTTGTTCTTATTCGTTTATTCGTTGTTCTTATTTGTTCGTTCGTTCTTCGATCACGTGTTTCACCCCTATTTCCATTTTCCATTTCCCCCAGATAGTTTTCACTGCTCAATTTTAAAATGTTTAAACTTTCACCTGAAGTACTGTATTCTGTAATATATATTAATTTATAACTCCTTTTTCTTCTTCTTCTTCTATAAAAGGATGCTTTCGACTTGCTCACCAAATCTATTCATTCCAAAAAAAAATTCCATGTCTTACAGTTCCACTTTTCTACATTCCCGAAACTCTCCTAGACTCCACCCCTCCTCCAGCGTCCTCAAACGTATTATTGACTCGAAGGTCACAAGAAACTTATTTTGCAATAAATGTTCGTTTTCCATTAATCGTACACTTTCTAAAATCCAATCTCACCCCTCCCCTCCAAATCTTCCCCATCACCCCTCCCCTCCAAAACTTCCCCATCACCCCTCCCCTCCAAATCTACCCACTTGCCCCTCCCCTCCAAATCTTCCCCATCACCCATCTTTTTCAAACCTTCCCCTTGCCCCTCCCCTCCAAATCTTCCCCATCACACATCCCTGAGAGGTCTCGTCTCTTCAAAGCTGTCCATGCGCGCTCGCTTTCGAAGTTAAGTAACTTTTCACAATTGTGTTTTTGTCGAAACTGTATCTTTCTCTCGGTGTATGTACCTATTGGGGTGTCTTTAATAGTATTCTTGGCGTTGGTTTTTCATACCTGTGTACAGAATCGTCGGTCTTTCTTATCGCGTATTCTGAGGCCTAAGTGTAGTACTAGGCTACCGTGTCCGACCTTGGCTTGAGGCTTTGTTTTTGTCTCAGCGGTTCTCCGATCGCGCTGCAATTACTTTCCGGTCTCTGTTTTTCACGGTCTTTTCATCCCATATTTCCTTGTTTTAAAATCTCAAAAAAAAAAAAAAAAAAAAAAAAACATTTCCTTATGTTCTTATTCGTTTATTCGTTCTTATTTGTTCGTTCGTTCTTTGACCACATTGTTTGTGATCACGTGATCACGTTGTTAAAAAATGTCTCATCTGACCCCTGAAGACCTGTATTCTGTCATATTCTATAACACCTTTTTCTTCTTCTATAAAAGGATGCTTTCGACTTGCTCACCAAATCTATTCATTCCAAAAAAAAAATCCATCTCTTATAGTGCATCTTTCATTCATTCCCTAAACTCTCCAGCACTCCATCCTCCCTCCAGCGTCCTCAAACGTATTTTTGACTCGAATGTCTCAAGAAACTCATTTTGCAATAAATGTTCATTTCCCATTAATCGTACATTTTTCAAAATCCCATCACCCCAAAATCCCATTTCCCATCACCCCTCACCTCTAAATCTACCCCCTTGCCCCTCCCCTCCAAATCTTCCCAATCACCCATTCCTTTCAAATCTCCCCCAACACCCCTCCCCTCCGAGACTCTCCCTCGCTCCTCCCCTCCTAGACTCCCCTCTCACCCCTCCTCCTCAAAGCGTCCTCCCCGCTTCTTCCCCCTTCCAACTTTCACCTTCATCTCCCTCAACCTTCTGCCTCGCTCTTCCCCCTCGTCAAATAACACCTCACTGCGCCTCTCCCAATCACCATCAAACCTTTTGTCTGCCCCATTCTTCCCTTTCTCCAAGCTATTCTGTAATCTCCGACACACCTTCAACAGCTCTCCCTACCTCTTCCTCCTCTTCCACATCTTACCCTACCGCTCCCCCCCCCCCCCCCCTGTTCTGTATCCGATGCTCCCCCTTCCTCTTCCTGAACAGTATGGACCTCAAACATCCGGGGCCTTCGCTCAAACTTGTCTGATCTCTCCATACAGGTTGCTTCTGACAAACCAGACGTGATCTGCTTAACAGAAACGTTCCTCCTTCATGATGTCTCTGATTCCTTGGTATCTCTCCCAGGTTACTCCCTCCTCCGGTATGATAGACCTGAGCCTCGTCCTGGAGGTGGGGTTGCTATCTTTATAAAAAACTCTCTTCCTCACTCGCCCTGCACTGCCCTCTCTCCACCTCACCCCCAGGAATACCTTTAGCTACGGCTTCCCCTTCGCTCCCACCTTTTGTTCATATGTGTGTTGTACCGTCCACCAAACAGTGATGACTCCATCTACATCTCGCTGTCTGAGAATATGGACCAACTTCTATCTACCCATCCAAACTCTCTCTTCCTCATATGTGGTGATTTCAACTGTCACCATGCCAGTTGGCTGGGTGTGGGTACCTCTCTCACCAGCCATGGCTCTTCAGCAAAGGACTTCTGTGACTCACTGGGACTGACACAATCTGTCAATTTCCCGACCCGGATTTCAGTCAACGGAGCATCTTCTCTTCTGGACTTGGTTATGACTAACTTCCCTGAAAATGTCTGCTGCTCTTCTTCTGCTCCAATCGGCTCTTCTGATCATGTGCTTGTTAAAGTGGACATCTCTCTGAACATTCTCAGAGAGCCTCCTCAGCGTCGACGAGTCTGGCATTTCACTCAGGCCAACTGGCACGCCCTTCAAGCAGCCATCAATCATCTGGACTGGTCTCCCATCTCTACTGCCTCTGACATAAATTCTTCCTGGGAATTCTTCCAAAGCAAACTGCTCTCTCTCATGCACAGATTTATCCCATCTCGTCTTCTGTTGTCATACCCTTCCTCCCGTCCATGGTACACGGAATCTTGTGGTGAGGCTATTGCCCAGAAACAACTTGCTTTCGTCTCCTGGAAAGCAAACCCAACGGAAGGAAATCTCATTTCCTTTCACAAAGCCCGAAACAAGTGTGTGTCCACCCTCAGGAGAGCCAGGAAACAATATCTCTCTGTTCTCAGGACCGAACTCTCTTATCTGTCTCCCTCTTTAAAATCCTGGTGGCGTCTGGTCAAATCTGTTTCTGGTGTTTGTTCCCCCTCCATCCCCTCCCTCACCTCAAATGGCCACACGGCTGACTCCGCACGTGAAAAAGCTGAATGCCTCAACTCTGTGTTTGCCTCTAAATCTTGTGTCCCAAACCCATCCCTCTCTGTACCCACCATACCCAGTCGTACCCAGCTGCTCCTGGACTCTGTGTCCTTTCCTCCTGACAAGGTGGAAAAGTTTCTGTCAACCCTCGACTCGGATTCTACAACTGGACCTGACGGCATCAGCCCACGGGTCCTAAAATCCTGTTCTTCCGCTCTTTCACTCCCTCTCTCTGTTCTCTTCACCCTCTCTTTTGCTCAAGGTCATCTTCCATCTGCTTGGAAATCTGCCAACATCACCGCTTTGCACAAAAAAGGTGCAAAAAGAGATCCCAGCAACTACAGACCAATCAGCCTTCTCCCAATTATCATCAAAGTCATGGAATCCATCATTGCTTCAGATATGAAATCTTTCCTCTTCTCCAATGGCTTGATCTCTGATCATCAATTTGGTTTCAGACCTGGACACTCTACTCTGGACATGCTGCTTCTGCTTTCTCAACAATGGATGGAGGTCCTCAATGCCAAACAGGAAATTAGAGCAGTCTCCCTTGACATATCACGTGCCTTCGATACGGTCTGGCACCCCGCTCTGCTCACCAAACTCTCCTCTTTTGGTATCCATGGAAATCTCCACGCATGGCTGGCGGACCTCCTCTCTAGTCGTAGTCAACGTGTGGCCCTGAATGGGTTTCTCTCATCTCCTCTTCCTGTTCAGGCTGGAGTTCCACAAGGCAGTGTTCTGGGCCCTGTGCTTTTTCTGGTCTTCATCAATGATCTCTCTGACTCTCTTGAAAATCCTCTGTATCTCTTTGCTGATGACTCTACTCTCTGTCGCTCCATTCTTCATCCCTCAGATCGGCAGTCTGCAGCCTCCTCACTCTCTGCAGACCTGGACAAAATCACAGACTGGGCAAACAAGTGGAACATGTCTTTCAATCCTGACAAATCTCACACTCTTACGATGTCTCTCTGAAAAGACCGACTGGACAAACCTCCCATCCACTTTCTGAATAATCCTCTCCAAGAAGTTCTGTCACTCAAGCTTTTGGGTCTCACTATCTGCCATGATCTTTCCTGGGAAAACCACATTTCAAATCTGGCCTCCAAAGCCAGTCGCCGACTGGGCATCCTCCGTCGTGCGAAGTCCTTCCTTGGCACAGCTGAGCTCCTCACCACATACAAGGCTTTCATCCGCAGCTCAATGGAATACTGCTCTCCCCTCTGGGCTGGTGCTCCTGCCTCACACCTAGCTCGTCTTCACGCTGTTGAAACCAAAGCATTCAGAATCATTGGAATCTCCCGCGATGAAGCTAACTCCAAGGGCCTCTCACTCACTCACCGCAGGCAGGTTGGTGGTCTTTCCGTCTTCTACCGACTCCTCTTTGGGCTCTGTCCCGCAAATATTCCTACAGGTCGCACAAGATCTGCCTGCAACCCTCTTATGGTCAAACTGCCAAAATCAAGACTCTCTGCTCACCTTCACTCCTTCATTCCTCTTTTCTCCCGCCTCTGGAACAAACTCCCTCACTCTCTTCAATCCCACTCCACCCTCCAGGTCTTTAAAACAGCTGTTCACCACCATCTCTTATCTTCCCCCATCCAAAACCTTGATCTTTTCTACCCCTGCTAATTTCACCCCAATTCCACTTTTTTGAAATACCAACTTCTGTCCTGGAAGTCCTTGGTGCCCTTGTGTTTTATACTTCTCCCTCCCCCCCCCCCCCCCCACCCCCTCCCCACGCATCCTCCCCCCAAGCCCTCTCCCTTCCACACATCTCCCTGCTCTCAAATGTTGTGTTTGTGTGCTTCCCCTTCTCTCCCCATCTTGTTTTCCGCTCCCTCTTTTTGTACACCGCACCTTTCCTATGCCTTCTCCAGGCATTGCAAATCGTCATTGCCGGGCACCGAAGGGGGCTCGGCAGTGACGCACGCTGAAAGAGAGTACTCAGTTTTCACTCTCGTTGTTTGTTTTCTTGCTTTCTTGTTTGTTTGTTTGTTTGTCCGGACGATATCTCAGCCATCCTTTGAGCTAGGAAGCTGAAATTTCGGCACAATAGTGAGCAAGTCCTTTGTCAAAAACAGTATTTTTTGTTTTTTGATTAATCAATAAATCGAGGAGTTATTTAATTATTAGCGATTAATTAAGTACTTATTTAATTAATCAAATTTCCTTTCTCTTCTGACCATTAACTCAGGCACCTTTTGAGTTAGGAAGCTGATATTTGGACATGCCAATGACCAGGTGATTTGGCTGCAAAGGCTATTTTTGATTTATGAATTAATCAAGTAATCGATTAATTATTTAATTATTCGATTAATGACTAAAAAAATTTTTTTTTTTAAGTTACAGATTCTGATGAAATAGTGGTAGTTTATGTGTTCTCTGACCAAATTGATTAATAATTTAATTTTTTTATGATTATTATTTCTTTATTTTCATTATTAATCATTTATTTATTTTCTTTCTCATTTGGCCAATATCTCAGGCACCTTTTGAGCTCGGAAGCTAATATTTGGACATGAGTAACCAAGTGATGTGGCTATCAAGGATATTTTTGATTTATTGATCAATCAATTAATCGATTAATTATTTAATTATTCGATTAATTACAAAAAAAAAAAAAAAAAAAAATCAGTTCCAGATTCTGATGAAATGGTGGTGGTTTATGTGTTCTGTGACCGAATTGATTAATAATTTAATTTTTTAATGATTATTATTTATTTATTTTCATTATTAATCATTTATTTATTTTCTTTCTCATTTGGACAATATCTCAGGCACGTTTTGAGCTGGTAAGCTAATATTTGGACATGACAGTGACCAAGTGATGTGGCTATCAAGGATATTTTTGATTTATTGATTAATCATTTAATCTATTAATTATTTATTGATTAATCGATTAATTATTTATTGAGTAATCAATTAATTATTTAATTTTTTATAAATGACTTGTTTAATTAGATTTCTAAAAGATACATCTTCGGATGAAGCACTAGTGGTTTAGTTATGCTATTAGCCAATTGATTATGAAAATATTTTGTGATAATCTTTTATTGATTTTAATTATACAATGAATCAATCAATTAGTGTACACCTCTCCCTCCCAATGCAGCCTCAATGAGCTGCACTGCGGTATTGCCGGGCGCCAGAGGCGCCCCGGCAATGCCGCGCTGTAGGATATTTAATTATTTGGCAAGGGGGCGGTGTACTTTGAATGTATGTGTACTTGTCTTGTTATATATTTTGTTTGTCTGGTTGATTTGTTTGTGAAGTAAATGTTAGCTCTTTCACGAGCCTCGATTCAGTATACAACAACAAAAAAATAAAAAATAAAAAAAATAAATAAAAAACATCCCTTTCAAATCTTCCCCCTTGCCCCTCCCCTCCAAATCCTTCCCATCACCCATCCCTTTCAAATCTCACCCCTTGCCCCTTCCCTCCTAAACTCCCCCCACACCCATCCCCTCCGAGACTCTCCCTCGCCCCTCCCCTCCGAGACTCCCCTCTCACCCCTCCTCCTCAAAGCGTCCTCCCCACTTCTTCCCCCTTCCAACTTTCACCTTCATCTTCATCTCCCCCAACCTTCTGACTCGCTCTTCCCCCTACCCAAATAACACCTCACTGTGCCTCACCCAATTACCATCAAACCTTTTGTCCACACCATCCTTCCCTTTCTCCAAGCTATTCTGAAATCGCTGACACACCTTCAACAGCTCTCCCTACCTCTTTCTCCTCTTCCACATCTTACCCTACCGCTCCCCCCCCCCCCCCCCCCTCCTGTTCTGTATCCGATGCTCCCCCTTCCTCTTCATTAACGGTATGGACCTCAAACATCCGGGGCCTTCGCTCAAACTTGACTGATCTCTCCATACAGGTTGCTTCTGACAAACCAGACATGATCTGCTTAACAAAAACGTTCCTCCTTCATGATGTCTCTGATTCCTTGGTATCTCTCCCAGGTTACTCCCTCCTCCGGTATGATAGACCTGAGCCTCGTCCTGGAGGTGGGGTTGCTATCTTTATTAAAAAAAACTCTCTTCCTCACTCGCCCTGCACTGCCCTCTCTCCACCTCACCCCCAGGAATAACTCTGGCTACGGCTTCCCCTTCGCTCCCACCTCTTGTTCATATGTGTGTTGTACCGTCCACCCAACAGTGATGACTCCATCTACATCTCGCTGTCTGATAATATGGACCAACTTCTATCTACCCCTTCCCAACTCTCTCTTCCTCACATGTGGTGATTTCATTTGTCACCATGCCAGTTGGCTGGGTGTGGGTAACTCTCTCACCAGCCATGGCTCCTCAGCAAAGGACTTCTGCGACTCACTGGGACTGACACAATCTGTCAATTTCCCGACCCGGATCTCAGTCAACGGAGCATCTTCTCTTCTGGACTTGGTTATGACAAACTTCCCTGCAAATGTCTGCTGCTCTTCTTCTGCTCCAATCGGCTCATCTGATCATGTTCTTGTTAAAGTGGACATCTCTCTGACCATTCTCAGAGAGCCTCCTCAGCGTCGACGTGTCTGGCATTTCACTCAGGCCAACTGGCAGGGTCTTCAAGCAGCCATCAATCATCTGGACTGGTCTCCCATCTCTACCGCCTCTGACATCAACTCATCCTGGGAATTCTTCCAAAGTAAATTGCTCTCTCTCTCATGCACAGATTTATCCCATCTCGTCTTCAGTTGTCATACCCGTCCTCCCGTCCATGGTACACGGATTCTTGTGGTGAGGCTGTTGCCCAGAAACAACTTGCCTTCGTCTCCTGGAAAGCAAATCCAATGGAAGGAAATCTCATTTCCTTTCACAAAGTCTGAAACAAGTGTGTGTCCACCCTCAGGGGAGCCAGGAAACGATATCTCTCCGTTCTCAAGACCGAACTCTCTTATCTGTCTCCCTCTTCCAAATCCTGGTGGCGTCTGGTCAAATCTGTTTCTGGTGTTTGTTCCCACTCCATCCCCTCCCTCACCTCAAACGGCTACACAGCTGACTCCGCACGTGAAAAAGCTGAATGCCTCAACTCTGTGTTTGCCTCTAAATCTTGTGTCCCAAACCCATCCCTCTCTGTATCCACCGTACCCACTCGTACCCAGCTGCTCCTGGACTCTGTGTCCTTTCCTCCTGACAAGGTGGAAAAGCTTCTGTCAACTCGTGACTCTGATTCTGCAACTGGACCTGAGGGCATCAGCCCACGGGTCCTAAAATCCTGTTCTTCCGCTCTTTCAATCCCTCTCTCTGTTCTCTTCACCCTCTCTTTTGCTCAAGGTCATCTGCCATCTGCTTGGAAATCAGCCAACATCACCGCTTTGCACAAAAAATGTGCAAAAACAGATCCTAGCAACGACAGACCAATCAGCCTTCTCCCAATTATCAGCAAAGTCATGGAATCCATCATTGCTTCGGATATGAAATCTTTCCTCTTCTCCAATGGCTTGATCTCTGATCATCAATTTGGTTTCAGACCTGGACACTCGACTCTGGACATGCTGCTTCTGCTTTATCAACAATGGATGGAGGTCCTCAATGCCAAACAGGAAATTAGAGCTGTCTCCCTTGACATACCACGTGCCTTCGATACGGTCTGGCACCCCGCTCTGCTCACCAAACTCTCCTCCTTTGGTATCCATGGAAATCTCCACGCATGGCTGGCGGACCTCCTCTCTAGTCGTAGTCAACGTGTGGCCCTGAATGGGTTTCTCTCATCTCCTCTTCCTGTTCAGGCTGGAGTTCCCCAAGGCAGTGTTCTGGGTCCTGTGCTTTTTCTGGTCTTCATCAATGATCTCTCTGACTCTCTTGAAAATCCTCTCTATCTCTTTGCTGATGACTCTACTCTCTGTCGTTCCATTCCTCATCCCTCAGATCGGCAGTCTGCAGCCTCCTCACTCTCTGCAGACCTGGACAAAATCACAAACTGGGCAAACAAGTCGAACATGTCTTTCAATCCTGGCAAATCTCACACTCTTACGATGTCTCGACAAAAAGACCGAATGGACAACCCTCCCATCCACTTTCTGAATAATCCTCTCCAAGAAGTTCTGTCACTCAAGCTTTTGGGTCTCACTATCTGCCATGATCTTTCCTGGGAAAACCACATTTCAAATCTGGCCTCCAAAGCCAGTCGCCGACTGGGCATCCTCCGTCGTGCGAAGTCCTTCCTTGGCACACCTGAGCTCCTCACCACATACAAGGCTTTCATCCGCAGCTCAATGGAATACTGCTCTCCGCTCTGGGCTGGTGCTCCTGCCTCACACCTAGCTCGTCTTCACGCTGTTGAAACCAAAGCGTTCAGAATCATTGGAATCTCCCGCGATGAAGCTAACTCCGAGGGCCTTTCACTCACTCACCGCAGGCAGGTTGGTGGTCTTTCCGTCCTCAACCGACTCCTCTCCAGCCTTGCCCCCCCCCCCCCCCCCCCAGCTCTCTCTGGGCTCTGTCCCCCAAATATTCCTACGGGTCGCACAAGATCTGCCTGCAACCCTCTTATGGTTAAACTGCCAAAATCAAGACTCTCTGCTCACCTTCACTCCTTCATTCCTGTTTTCTCCCGACTCTGGAACAAACTCCGTCACTCTCTTCAATCCCACTCATCCCTCCAGGTCTTTAAAACAGCGGTTCACCACCATCTCTTATCTTCCCCCATCCAAAACCTTGATCTTTTCTACCCCCACTAATTTCATCCCAAATCCACTTTTTTGAAATACCAACTTCTTTCCTGGAAATCCTTGGTGTCCTTGTGTTTTATACTTCTCCCACCCCCCCCCCCCTTCCCACGCCTCCTCCCCCCAAGCCTTCTCCCTCCCACACATCTCCCGATGTCCCTGCTCTCAAATGTTGTGTTTGTGTGCTTCCCCTTTTCTCCCCATCTTGTCTCCCGCTCCCTCTTTTTATTTCTTTTGTTTGTCTGTTTGATTTTCTTTGTGTGATAAATGTTAACTCTTTCACGAGCCTCGATTTTGTATACAAAAAAAAAGAAGCTATAAGGCAACAAAAGGTGAAAATTTTGAAAGGGGGTGCAGACTTTCTATCGGCACTGTAAGTTATTTTGGCAAGACTGAGCAGTACAATGACAGTAGGGCATCAACTACAAGTCATACCACACCATGGCACACAAAACAGTGCAACATAATCTGCTGCAATTTCCTCCAAAAAAAAAAACACACAGTACCGACATGGCTTGCAAGCAAGTAAGATCTCCCAGGCAGCATCTGGGATTTGCACAAATCCCCGAGAGAGCAGCATTTGAAGCAGAGCCAGGCCCGGCCGTTGTACGGGTAAACGCCAACCGGCCACACCACGGGCCACACTGTTCCATATTTTCACCCACACCGAATGCAACTGTTCCACTCCTGCCTGTCCCAGAGAAATGTAATAATAAATCTACCAGTTTTACACGAATATATATAAAGGCCCTTTCACATATATGCGTTGACAGGGAGCATTAATAATTTAGAGGCCAATGTGAATTTACCTCAGGGTGTGTGGCAGCAAGACGGAGCAAACATCGCAGAGAGACCATTACTGTGTGGTCGTGCTGATGGCTAGAAGTGTGCAGCAAGCGAAGCAGTGCGGAGATAATTTTTGGGACAGCCCATGATGGTATGGAGTCAGGGAACCTTATGAGCAACTGCAAAAGCACCTGCAACCTGTAGTCGAGTTGATGTAAACATTGGTGGAAGGGAGGAAGAACAAGAGTGAGGATTACTTTGCAATACATCTACCCTACTGGTGGCAATGAATGTTTTTTTTTTAAACATATTATAAAAATTGATGAAACACCTGAAACTCGAACTTGTTCTGCAACTTTTTTTTTCTTTTTTTTGTATAGAAGATTCAGGCTCACATAAGAGCTAACATTAATCACAAAAAAACGGACACATAAAACAAATAATAAAGGGAGCAGAGGACAAGATCGGGACAACAAGTACATTTGAGAGCAGGGACATCGGGAGATCTGTGGGAGAGGGCTTGGGGAGAGGAGGCATGGGAAGGGGGGTGGTGGTGGTAGTGGGAGAGGTATAAAATACGTGGACACTCCTAGGACTTCCAGGAAAGAAGTCGGCATTTCAAAAAAGTGGATCTGGAGTGAATTAACAGGGGTAGAAAAGATCAAGGTTTTGGATGGGGGAGGAAAAGAGATGGTGGTGAACAGCTGTTTTAAAGACCTGGAGGGATGAGTGGGATTGAAGAGAGTGAGGGAGTTTGTTCCAGAGGCGGGAGGAAAGAGGAATGAAGGAGTGAAGGTGAGCAGAGAGTCTTGATTTTGGCAGTTTCACCAGAAGATGGTTGCTGGCAGATCTTGTGCGTCCTGCAGGAATATGTGGGGGACAGAACACAGACAGACAGGGGGAGCATGGCCGGAGAGGAGTCGGTAGAACACAGAAAGACCACCTACCTGCCTGCAGACAGAGAGAGAGAAAGGCCCTCAGAATAAGCTTCATCGTGGGAGATTCCAATGATTATGAATGCTTTGGCTTCAACCGCGTGAAGCCAAGCTAGGTGTGAGGCAGGAGCACCAGCCCAGAGGGGAGAGCAGTATTCCATTAAGCTGCGGATGAAAGCCTTGATTGTGGTGAGGATCTGAGGTGTGCCAAGAAGGGACTTCGCACACGGAGGTGCCCAGGCGGTGACTGGCTTTGGAGACCAGATTGGAAATGTGGTTTTCCCAGGAAAGATCATGGCAGATAGTGAGACCCAAAAGCTTGAGTGACAGAACTTCTTGGAGAGGATTGTTGAGAACGTAGAAAGGAGGGTTGTCCAGTCGGTCTTTTCGGAGAGACATAGTGAGAGTGTGAGATTTGTCAGGATTGAAAGACATGTTCCACTTGTTGGACCAGTCTGTGATTTTGTCCAGGTCTGCAGAGAGTGAGGAGGCTGCAGACTGCCGATCTGAGTGATGAGGTATGGCGTGGCAGAGAGTGGAGTCATCAGCAAAGAGAAAGAGAGGATTTTCCAGAGTCAGAGAGATCATTGATGAAGACCACAAAAAGCACTCTGCCTTGGGGAACTCCAGCCAGAACAGAAGGGGAGATGAGAGAAATCCATTCAGGGACACACGTTGACTATGACCAGAGAGGAAGTCTGCAAGCCATGCGTGATTTCCATGGATACCATAGGAAGAGAGTTTGGCGAGCAGAGCGGGGTGCCAGACCGTATCGAAGGCACGTGATATGTCAAGGGAGACAGCTCTAATTTCCTGTTTGGCATTAAGGACCTCCATCCATTGTTGAGACAGCAGGAGCAGCATGTCCTGAGTAGAATGACCTGGTCTCAAACCAAATTGATGGTCAGAGATCAAGCCATTGGAGAAGAGGAAGGATTTGATGTCCGAAGCAATGATGGATTCCATGACTTTGCTGATCATTGGGAGCAGGTTGATTGGTCTGTAGTTGCAGGGATCTGTTTTTGCACATTTTTTGTGTAAAGCGGTAATGTTGACTGATTTCCAAGCTGATGGCAGATGACCTTGAGCAAAAGAGAGGGTGAAGAGAACAAAGAGAAGGTGTGACAAAGCGACAGAGCAGGCTTTTAGGACCTGTGTGCTGATGCCGTCTGGTCCAGTTGCAGAATCAGAGTCGAGGATTGACAGAAACTTCTCCACCTTGTTAGGAGAGGACACAGAGTCCAGGAGCAGCTGGGTTCGACTGGGTATGGTGGGTACAGAGAGAGACGGGTTTGGGACACAAGATTTTGAGGCAAACACAGAGTTGAGACATTCAGATTTTTCATGTGTGGAGTCAGCTGTGTAGCCGTTTGAGGTAAGGGAGGGGATGGAGGGGGAACAAACACCAGAAACAGATTTGACCAGATGCCACCAGGACTTCAAAGAAGGAGACAGATTTGAGAGTTCAGTCTTGAGAGTGGAGAGATATTGTTTACTGGCTCTCCTGAGGGTTGATTGCGGAGAGTATGGATGGACTAAAGGAGAAGATGAACAAGTGGAAGGAATGTTTGGAGGTCTGAAGGTCTGAAGGTGAATATCGGAAAAACAAAGGTGATGGCAAGTGGTAAAGCATGTGGTGAGGTGGAAAGAACTGGAAAGTGGCCGTGTGCTGTGTGCAGGAAGGGTGTCGGAGTGAACTCCATTCAATGTACAATGTGCGCTGAGTGGGTTCATAAAAAATGTAGTGGTCTGAGAGGGTCATTAACGAGTGTGGCAGCTACATTCAACCAGTGTGGCAGTGTAAGGTGTGCACAGAGGGAGCTGCAGATGGAGGAAATGTTGAGTTGGATCTTCGAGACGGCATGAAGCTGAAAGGTGTCAAAACATTTTGCTACCTAGGAGACATGCTGAATGGAGAAGGTGGATCAGACTTGGCAACGGTTGTGAGAGTGAGATGTGCATGGAAGAAGTTTCGGGAACTGAGTGGCGTGCTGACGAGGAGGGGAGTGTCGTTGAAGCCGAAGGGAAAGGTGTATGCTGCATGTGTGAGAAGTGTTATGATTTATGGGAGCGAGACATGGGTAATGAACGTAGAGCAGCAATGAAGACTGTAAAGGGTAGAAATGCGAATGGTTCGGTGGATGTGCGGAGTATCGTTGAGAGAGAGGAAGACAAATGATGAATTGTGAAAGATGATGGGAATAGAGCCTGTGATGGATGCTGTGAAAAGAAACAGGTTGAGATGGTTTGGTCATGTGTTGAGGAAGGGTGAGAGTGACTGGTTGAGAAGAGTGATGGAAAGGAATGTAGAAGGAAGTGGAGGACGGGGAAGACCGAGAAAGACTTGGCTAAAGGTGGTGGAAAAAGAAATGCGGGCAAGGGGGTTAATAAGGGGAGATGCAGAAAATAGGGCAAAATGGAAAAGACTGTCATGGGACCCGCAAGGCTAACCCCCGCTCTAGCAGGAAAAATGGCCTTAAAATGCCTGCTGTGTGTTTTGTTGCTCTCCTGAGGGTAGACACACACTTGTTCCGAGTTTTGTGAAAGGAAATGAGATTGCCTTCCGTTGGATTTGCCTTCCAGGAGGCAAAGGCAAGTTTGTTTCAGGGCAACTGCCTCATAACAAGATTCCGTGTACCATGGATGGGAGGAAGGGTATGACAACTGAAGACGAGATGGGATAAATCTGTGCATGAGAGAGAGCAATTTACTTTGGAAGAATTCCCAGGATGAGTTGATGTCAGAGGCAGGAGAGATGGGAGACCAGTCTAGATGATTGATGGCTGCTTGAAGACCATGCCAGTTGGCCTGAGTGAAATGCCAGACTCGCCGACGCTGAGGAGGCTCTCTGAGAATGGCTAGAGAGATGTACACTTTAACAAGCATATGGTCAGATGAACCGATTGGAGCAGAAGAAGAGCAGCAGACATTTGCAGGGAAGTTTGTCATAACCAAGTCTAGAAGAGAAGATGCTCCGTTGACTGAGATCCGGGTCGGGAAATTGACAGATTGTGTCAGTCCCAGTTGGTCGCAGAAGTCCTTTGCTGAGGTGACATGGCTGGTGTGAGAGGTACCCACACCCATCCAGCTGGCATGATGACAGTTGAAATCACCATATATGAGGAAGAGAGAGTTGGGATGAGTAGATAGAAGTTGGTCCATGTTATCAGACAGCGAGGTGTAGATGGAGTCATCACTCTTTGGTGGTCAGTACAACACACATACGAACAAAAGGTGGGAGCGAAGGGGAAGCCGTAGACAGAGATACTCCTGGGGGTGAGGTGGAAAGAAGGCAGTGCAGGGAGAGTGAGGAAGAGAGTTTTTGATAAAGATAGCAACCACACCTCCAGGACGAGGCTCAGATCTATCATTCCGGAGGAGCGAGTAACCAGGGAGAGATAATAAGGAATCAGATACATCTTGAAGGAGGAAAGTTTCTGTTAAGCAGATTAAGTCTGGTTTGTCAGAAGCAACCTGTATGGAGAGATCAATCAGGTTTGAGCAAAGGCCCCAGATGTTTGAGGTCCATACCGTTAAAGAAGAGGAAGGGGGAGCATCGGATGCAGGACAGGGGAGGGGAGGGGTAGGGTAAGATGAGGAAGAGGAGGCAGAGGTAGGGAGCGCTGTTGATAGTGTGTCAGAGATTTCAGAAGAGCTAGGAGAAAGGGAAGGATGAGGAGGTGTTATGGATTCGTCACTTCCGTTGTTGTGGTTTTCATCCACTGTAAGCATTTTTGGTTCCATGTACTATTATTGTTATCGTTTAAGTGAAATAGAGATTACTATTTTTAAAAGGTAAAAAAAAGTTAATGTTTTAAATGAAACCGGAACTGGACGACGACGAAGAGGAAGAAGAAGAGGAGGAGGAAAAGAAGGCAGAGCGAGTGAGTTCGACAAGAAAGCCGAGCTGCTTTGAGGTCTGGAGCGAACGTTGGCAAACAAGGGTCACGAGTGAACTTTGGGTTTCCCGGGAAAGTGATTCCTGCGACAGAGTTGTCATCGCTGTGACAGATAAACCTGCGTGACAGGTTTTGCGGTCGATTCCGAAGAGAATCGTTGGAGTGCCATTACGTCTCGAGAACGGGCCGTTGGCCATTTTGACTCGCACCCGATTTTCGCATCGCTCCAGGTTTTTCACCTCGCTTCAACCATTTTCACCACATCCAGACATTAATCTGGTGTGTGTGTGAAACGTGTATTTTGAATGGGAAATTGCGGTTCGCCGAGTGGGAGCCATTGAACATCCATACCAGAAGGTGTGATTTCCCCGTCGCTTCGGGAGGGTGCCTTCGCCCATCTTTGGCAGTGTGACTGTCAACCGAGCGGGATTCTGGTTTCGATACGACATCGTTCTGACGAGCCAATCAGCGCGAGGAGCGGTAACGACAGCCATCGCTGCTCGTTCATTTCTGAACTCTTTTAAATGAATTCTTCATCGATCTTGAACGCGATTTGCAATGGCGAACGTTCGTAGGTTTGAAAAGTCGATGAATAAATCAGCAGTTATTGTCACTGGTGAAGATTCTGTATTTTGGACAAAATTGTCGCAAGGTTCTGCAAGTACCTTCACTGCAGCCCTTGACCCAATGATGGCATCACACAAAGTAACCCAACACAGCACCGTTTCAGATCCACAGGATGAAAATTCCATTTCGGCTGCTGTTCCCAGCTACATTGAGTTAGACCAAGTTAAGGAGACCGATTCCCACAGAGTTGAGATGGGTGAGCATGACTTGTTCAAAGGATTTATTGGGCATGAAGGTCAAATAGAGAAGTTGCCATCATATGAACCGTGGTCCACCTTTGAGACGAAGATTTTGCCAAACGATGAAAACTATGGCAGCTATTTGGTTACCAATGATGTCGCCACCAAAAATGAGCCTCCAGCAACAAAAGAACGTTCTTCCATTAGTGACTGGTCCACTCTTGATTCACTTGAGAGCACCCCAACTGATGATTTTGAAGTTATGCATGCAAGATTGCGCACAATGCCTGTTGGTACTTTTGAATTTGTAGAGAGTAAAGAACCACAGCTTTTCCACTTGCATTCAGATAAGTCAGGTCTGTGTGTACCCTGGATAAGAATAGGTACGCCGTATCCCTGCGTATCGTAAGAGGCGACTAAGAGGGTTGGCGTCAGGAAGGGCATCCGGCCATAAAAACATTGCCTCAAAACGAGAACCATGACAATTACAACTACATGTGGGCAGGGTACAGCCCGAAGTGGAGATCGGTTTCTGAGGTTTGGGACATGGAATGTAGGGACAATGACAGGGAGATCAGGAGAAGTGGTGGAAGTATTGGTCAGAAGAAGAGTGGACATATGTTGTGTGCAAGAGACGAGATGGAAGGGAAGTGGTGTGAGAATGGTGAAGGGTAGGCAGGGACAGAAATACAAGTTTATGTGGCAAGGGTGCCCGGAGGGCGTGAATGGTGTTGGTGTCCTGTTTTCTGAGGAGTTTGTAGACAGTGTGGTGAGTGCGACTAGAGTGAATGATAGGTTGATGATGGTGAAAATGATGATTGGAAAGCTCTTGGTGAACGTCATCTCGGGATATGCTCCGCAGGTTGGTCGAAGCGATGAAGAGGACAAGTTCTGGTGTGCGATAGAGAAGCTGATGGAAAACGTGAAAGATGAGGAAGTTGTTGTGGTAGGAGGAGACCTAAATGGACATGTGGGAAGGAGTATGGATGGTTTTGATGGAGTTCATGGGGGTTACGGATATGGTGTGAGAAATGGAGAAGGTGAAAGGATTTTGGAGTTTGCTGATGGAGCTGATTTGTTGATTTGTAATACTCAGTTCCAGAAAGAGGATAATAAGCTTGTTACATACACGTCAGGTGGGTCAACGACAACCGTTGACTACCTGATGGTGCGTAGGCGAGATAGGGGGCACCTCCGGGACACAAATGTGATCCCGGGGGAGGAGGCTGTTTCACAGCACCACTTGGTTGTCTGCGACGTAAGGGTGAAAGGTGTGAGGAGAGCTCGGCGGGTGAAGTACCAACCGAGAATGAAGGTGTGGAGGTTGAAAGAGGTGACAGTAAGGGGGGCATTAAAAGAGAGGCTGAGTAGGGTCGAGGATGATGTGGTTGACCTTGAAAGTGGTTGGATGTCAATGAAAGCTAGTCTGTTGGGAGCCGTTGGTGAGGTATGTGGATGGACAAAAGGACCACCGAGGCACTCGGAAACATGGTGGTGGGATGATGAAGTTGGAAAGAGGATTGACAAGAAGAGGAAGAAGTTCAAGGAGTGGGAGAAGGCGAAGGGTACGGGAGCAGAAACAGCAGAGCATGAAAGTTATAAGGCAGCCAGGAAGGCTGCAAAGAAAGAGGTAGCAAAGGCACAGGAGGCATGTCGGAAAATGTTCGGAGAACGCTTGTTTTTGGAAGAGGGTCAGAAAGCAGTATTCAGGATTGCAAAGCAGATAGCGAAAGAGAGGTGTGATGTGATGGGGGTGAGTTGCTTGAAGGATGAAGTGGGACAAATCGTTGTCGACCCAGGTGGAATTAAAGGAAGATGGAAAAGATATATGGAAATGCTGTTGAATACAGAGAATGAATGGGATGGCAACATAGAGAGTAACCCAGTTTTAGGACCGGCAGAGAAGATAACTGAGAAGGAAGTTGAGGAAGCGATAAAAGCAATGAAGGGTAGAAAAGCGGGAGGGCCGACGGGAGTTGTGGGAGATATGTTGAAGGCAGCAGGAAGTTGGGGTGTGAAGAGAATGACAGAGATCTGTAATCTGGTGGTGAAAGAAGGCCGCATCCCAGTGGATTGGGAACTGAGTACCCTCGTCCCTCTATACAAGGGGAAAGGTGACCCTCTGGAGTGTGGCTCGTACCGAGCGATAAAGTTATTGGAGCATGGAATGAAGGTATTGGAAAGGGTGTTGGAGAGGAGGATAAGGAAGAAAGTGAAGATCGACGAAATGCAGTTTGGATTCATGCCAGGAAGAGGAACGACAGACGCGCTTTTCATTGTGAGGCAGTTGCAGGAGAAGTACATGGAGAAGAGGAAGAAGTTGTTTATTGGGTTTGTTGATCTGGAGAAAGCATTCGATCGGGTTCCACGCAAAGTATTGACATGGGCAATGAGGAAGTTAGGAGTGGAGGAATGGTTGATCAGAGTCGTGATGGCAATGTACAAAAGAGCGCGCACAGCTGTAAGGACGAAGGACGGGAACAGTGGTGAGTTTGAGGTGAAGGTGGGAGTGCATCAGGGGTCGGTACTAAGTCCACTACTATTTGTAGCTGTGATGGAGGTGCTGGCTCAGAACGTAAAGGAGGGTTTACCATGGGAGTTGTTGTATGCAAATGATCTGGTGTTCATTGCGGAAAGTATGGATGGACTGAAGGAAAAGATGAACACGTGGAAGGAATGTATGGAGACAAAAGGTCTGAAGGTGAATATCGGAAAGACGAAGGTGATGGCAAGTGGTAAAGCATGTGGTGAGGTGGAAAGAACTGGGAAGTGGCCCTGTGCTGTGTGTTGGAAGGGTGTCGGAGTGAACTCCATTCAGTGTACAATGTGCGCTGAGTGGGTTCATCAAAAATGTAGTGGTCTGAGAGGGTCATTAACCAGTGTGGCAGCTACATTCAAATGTAAGGTGTGCACAGAGGGAGCTGCAGATGGAGGAAATGTTGAGTTGGATCTTGGAGACGGCATGAAGCTGGAAGGTGTGAAAACATTTTGCTACCTCGGAGACATGCTGAATGGAGAAGGTGGATCAGACTCGGCAACGGTTGCTCGAGTGAGATGTGCATGGAAGAAGTTTCGGGAATTGAGTGGCGTGCTGATGATGAGGGGAGTATCGTTGAAGCTGAAGGGAAAGGTGTATGCTGCATGTGTGAGAAGTGTTATGATTTATGGGAGCGAGACATGGGTAATGAACGTAGAGCAGCAACGAAGGTTGGAAAGGGTGGAAATGCGAATGGTTCGACGGCTGTGCGGAGTATCGTTGAGAGAGAGGAAGACAAATGATGAATTGCGAAAGATGATGGGAATAGAGCCTGTGATTGATGCTGTGAAGAGGAACAGGTTGAGATGGTTTGGTCATGTGTTGAGGAAGGATGAAAGTGACTGGTTGAGAAGAGTGATGGAAATGAATGTAGAAGGAAGTAGAAGACAGGGAAGACCAAGAAAGACTTGGCTAAAGATGGTGGAAGAAGAAATGCGGGCAAGGGGGTTAACAAGGAGAGATGCAGAAAATAGGGCAAAATGGAGAAGATTGTCATGGGGACCGCAAGGCTAACCCCCGCTCTAGCAGGGAAAATGGCCTTTAAAATGCATGTTGTTGTTGTTGTATCGTTCTGACGATCACTGGAGCGGATCGACTTTGGCTTGATGCCGGGATAGAGACATTGGGAATGTTCTTGTTTCACTCACTTGGAGCACAGTGAGTTACCTTGTACGAGCTGATGGTACCATCATAGGAAAATGATATATTGGTTGTACAATTGATGACTATTGTTATTGTACTGTTATTCTTGTGTGACCTTAATACAATACTTGTTTGTTGGTAACAATTGGTGTGGTTTCACCATTGATCTTTGACATACAGAATAACACATTTTCCTGCCGTGACTCCTCTCGGGGCTCGGAGGTACACCGTGACCGGGGTTTGGGGAGGAGCACGTAACAGAGGACAAAAGGTTTGATGGTGATTGGATGAGGCACAGTGAGGTGTTGTTTGAGGGGGGGGGCAGAGCGAGGAAGAAGGTTGGAGGAGATGGAAGTAAGAGTTGGAAGGGAGAGGAAGCAGGGAGGAAGATGCTTTGAGGAGGGGTGAGAGGGGAGAATTGGAGAAAAATGGAGGGTGGGGAGATTTGAAGGGGAGGGGGAGTTTTGGAGGGGAGGAGCGAGGAGGGAGTTTAGGAGGGGAGGGGGGAGTTTAGGAGGAGAGGGAATTGTTTGGGAGGGGAGGGGTGAGAGGGGTTTAGGAGGGGAGGGGAGAGGGGGAAGTTATGGAGGGGAGGGGTGAGTTGGGATTTTAGAAAGTGTTGCACGATTAATGGAACACGACCATTTATTGCAAAATGAGTTTCTTGTGATTTTCGAGACAGATCCGTTTGAAAACGTTGGAGGGGGGGTGGAATGCAGGTGAGTTTAGGGAATGTAGAAACGAAGAACTGTAAGAGATTGAATTTTAGGAGGAGGGGTGAGAGAGGAGAATTGGAGGGTGGAAAAAAGGAGGGTGGGGAGATTTGAAGGGGAGGGGTGAGGGGGGAGTTTGGGTTTTAAGTTTTTAATTATGAACTTATCATAATAAAACCATGTACCAAGTTTCAGTTCAATAGGTTAAAGGGTAAAGGAAAAAAGTTAAGACCAGAACGACACTCTTTGACGTTACAATGTCGACCAATATGCCACCGCCCACATTATTACATCATTATAATACTCGTACCAAGTTTACTTTAAATCCCTTCAGCTGTTCACAAGTTACCCGATGTCCCTGCTATCAAATGTTGTACTTGTGTGCTTCCATCTGTCTCCCCATCTTGTGTACCGCTCCCTTAATCATATGTTTTATGTGTCAGTTTGTCTTTTTTGTGATCAATGTTAGCTCTTACACGAGCCTCGATCTTGTATACAAAAAACAAACAAAAAAAAAAACACATTTTTAGCTGACATGACCTCTCACCTTTGACCTCGGGATCCCAAACTCTAATCAGTTAATCTTTACATCATTATACATACATTACATGGCCAAAAATATGTGGACACACAAACATCACACCCGTATGTGCTCGTCGAACATCTCATTTCAAAATCATGGGCATTAATATGGAGTTGGTCCCCCCCTTTGCTGCTATAACAGCCTCCACTCTTCTGGGAAAGCTTTCCACTAGAAGTTGGAACATTGCTGTGGGGATTGTGGCTTCCATTCAGCCACAAAAGCATTCGGGAGGGTGGGCACTGATGTTGGGTGATTCGGCCTGGCTCGCAGTCGGCGTTCCAATTCATCCCAAAGGCGTTCGATGGGGTCGCGATCTCGACAAACCTGTGCATGAGAGCGATCTCGACAAACCATTTCTGTATGGACTTCGCTTTGTGCACGGGGGGTATTGTCATGCTGAAACAGGAAAGGACCTTCCCCAAACTGTTGCAACAAAGTTGGAAGCACACAATCGTCTAGAATGTCATTGTATGCTGTAGCGTTAAGATTTCCCTTCACTGGAACTAAGGCCCGAACCATGCAAAACAGCCCCAGACCATTATTCCTCCTCTGCCAAACTTTGCAGTTGGTACAATGCATTCGGGCAGCTAGTGTTCTCCTGGTATCCACCAAACCCAGATTTGTCCGTCGGACTGCCAGATGGTGAAGCGCGATTCATCACTCCAGAGAACGTGTTTCCAGAGAATTTCAAATCGGTGGTCCCATTCTGTGAGCTTGTGTGGCCTACCACTTCGCAGCTGAGCTGTTGTTACTCCTAGACGTTTCCACTTCACAAGAACAGCACTTACAGTTGACCGGGGCAGCTCTAGCAGGGCAGAAATTTGACGAACTGACTTGTTGGAAAGGTGGCGTCCTATGACGGTGCCATGTTGAAAGTCACTGCGCTCTTCAGTACGGCCCATTCTCCTGCCAATGTTTGTCTGTGGAGATTGCATGGCTGTGTGCTTGATTATATACACACCTGTCAGCAATGGGTGTGGCTGAAACAGCCGAATCCACGAACTAGAAGGGGTGTCTGCATACTTTTGGCCATGTAGTGTATCTGTACCAAGTTTGACTAAGATCCCTTCAGCCGTTCTCAAGTTATCGCAGTTACGAAAACCTATCACAGACAGACGGACGAACGGACGGATGGACAGCCAGACAGACAACCTGAAAGCGTAATGCCTCCTGTTACTTTGTTAACGGAGGCATAAAAATAAATTTATCCTTCATATTAATTTACAAAACCAAGTATTTCACTGGAAAACTGTGCAAGCCTGCATTTTACGCATCAATCTTGGACACGTGCTTTGAATGTACTTAATCAGCAGAGATAATCAACTTAAGATACATGATATATACTTGTCTGTATACTATGCAACCAAAGAAAATGAAGGCAAAGTGAAGCACAACGTCACACTTGAGTAACCCAAAACATCACCAATCAGTGACATCAGATGAGACTAAGCAATCAATGGAAAGAGATGGCACTTCTGCAGTCTGATAAACGCACCAAGGTAAGGTCTCTCCACTTTCTGTAAGAACGAGCAGTAGATGGTCCCAGCCTTCCTCTAAACGACAGCGTTTTGTGGTTCCTCCAGCCGTAACACTTTCCAACGGAAAGTTTAATTTCTTTTGGGCAAAACAGATGAAGAGCAGAAAAAAAGGAAATTTCAAATTGCAGAAATATATTTCCTTCCTAAAGCTACAAAAGGAAAGGCAATTATGTCAATGTACACACTTCGTATAGGGCCATAAACACTTGTGGAAACTATAAAGATGAATTCGTTGTCGTAAGATGAATATAAAGATGATGAATATAAAAAATTCCGCGTAATGTAAAATATGGCTTTAAATAATCAAATCCTCCCTTCCAACACCAAGACCTTACTCCACCTCTCCCCAAAGCCTCAATCCCCTCCCCACCAAGTCTTCAACGTTTTTACTCGTTGAGTCATGCACGGTAACCCCGACATGTCATCGCGTTTCTTTCAATTCTGATTGATTGACAAACAGGAGTGAGGAATACTTGACGGGAATAACCACATGGTCTCCAGGGCCGGGTTGATAATGGCTCCAATGGCGCCTCGGCACCAGGCCCATAATTAGAAGGGGCACATCAAAGGCAATCATCAGACTCGACATCATAATGACCAAGATGGATATTTTAAAAAGTGTACACATTGCGATACGTTTAAATAAAGAATATGCATTTAATTTAATGCTACTTTTTAAAAATAGGGGCAATGCCCTTGGGTGCTCACCTGGTAGAATAAAGCAGTATAATACACTGACTAAAGGTATTATAAACAGTATCATGGTATTTTAAACCAATTTCAATGGTTGTTAGAAGATAGGGCAGCATGGACAATCATACTAATGTAATCATAAGACTTTAAACAAAAAAATACCTATTTTGGGGGGCAATCCCCTCATCCCGTATACATCCTCAGACCCCAATTTTTTGATAGCCTTGAACAAACATTGGTACATCACGAGTGATGAAGGTTGTAGTCAAGTTTCATTGAAATTGTGTGTGTAGTTTCAAAGAAAAGAGAAAATACCTACTTTGGGGGGGGGGGGCAAGCCCCGACCGCCCACCCAGCCCCCTCACCTGATAAACCCTTTAGGGCCCGATTTCTTAAATGCTGTGAACAAACTATGGTACAACATGGGTGATTAAGGTTGTCGTCAACTTTCATCGGAATTGCGTGTGTAGCTTCTGAAAAGAAGGCAAATACCTATTTTGAGGGGCAAGCCCCCCGTAGACCCCTCCAGGGGCAGATTTTTTTTTTTAATGCTGTGAACAAACTTTGGTACATCACGGATGGTAAAGGCTGTGGTCACGTTTCATCGAAATTGTGTGTGTAATTTCAGAGAAGAAAGCAAATACCTATTTTGGGGGGTCAAACCTGGACCCACTTTGACCCCCCGTAGACTCCATTAAAACCCGACTTTTTAATGCCGTGAACAAACTATCGTCACAACATACGAAGTATCATTTGTGCCAAGTTTGGTCACAATCCCATTAGCGGTTTGGGAGAAGAAGTTGCAAGTGTTTACAGACTGACGGACTGACGACGCGCCATCGCAAAAGCTCCCCGGAACTATGTTCCAGGTGAGCTAAAAACATACGATCCAAATTGAAACAAGCATTCTGAGTATTGCGCTGCAATACATGTCCCCTACCGGCAGTCTGTCGTCCGGAAAACTGTTGGGGAAATTACCAAAGTTCAATGTGCCATAACTTTGTCAAAAATGATTGAAACGTCGTGAAGCTCGAACTTGATCTGTAACTTATCATGAGGAAACCATGTACCAAGTTTGAAATCATTAGCATTAAGAGTTTAGAAAAAAAGTCCGGAAAGCTGTTCTTTGCGTGACGGACTGACAGACAGACAGACTGACAGACGGCGGGACGGAGTGCAAACCTATAGTCCCCTCCGGTGTACACCGGTCGGAGACTAATAACATACTACCATTTCTTGGCGTGTGACGTCACTACACTGTTAATGGCGTACATTCCAGTGCCAGTACGGTAAGCTTGCGTTTTATGCGTGTTGTGTTTGCACATTTCTGGAGTAGTGTGCACATGTCATTTATACCATTTTTTGTAATTACGTGACTCGAGTGCGTGAGTAACGTGCGATAAAATTTTCACACTGAACAACATGAAAACGTGTTTGCGATATCACCTGAATTCCAGCTAGATTGCATTCCCTATCCCACGCCTTCCCTCTCAAGTTTCGGGAAACCCTCCAATTTAGCGTCGTGTGTGTTGTGATGCGTTTCCTATTTTGCGCGTGCATTGTGCGCCACTGTAATAATCGTAACCCTTGCAATCATGATTGGAAAGCGTCCGTGGAGTAGCAAGGTTGGTAGTGCGAGCGAAATAGAGAGGAAGGCCATAATTATTGAAGTAAAAATGAATGTTTTAGGAGGGTATGATAGAGGTGATTGTACAGGTGATATGAGGACCAGGGAGTTATTGCTACATTAAAGGTGTATATTATCTCCGAAGAACATTTGCAAACCTGATAATAATTTAATGATTTGCAGGTGAAATCAATTGATAATGATTAGATGACTGTAAAAGAATTCTGGAAGGCCTTAAACCATTTGGACCGCAAGGACCGTTAAAATCCCAAAGATCCCTGAAGATCCCTAAGACTCTATAAGGCCTTTAAGACCCAAAATACTATTTAAGACCTCAAAGACCCTTAAGACCCAGAAGAGCCTCAAGACTCTTAAGACTTTAAGACCCTCAAGCCAAAGACCATTCAGACCCCAAAGACCATTTAGATTCCAAATACCCTTTAGACCTGGAAGACCTTAAAGACCCTTAAGACACCTAAGACCCTTTAAACCATGAAGACCCTTAAGACACTTTAAGACCTCAAAGACACTTAAAACCTCAAAGAACTTTAATACATTGAAGACCCTTAAGACCCCAAACACCCGCAAGACCCATACGACCCCTTTACCCACCCGCATCGCTTCAACTCACCATTATATATTAACCCAAACCGACATTGCCTCAACACATTATTTTAAATAAACCCAAACCACGATGACCTCAACCCTTCATTTGGAATAAACCCTCCTGCCCGCTGCCTCACTGGCTCTCTTGCCCCCCTCCCCCCCAACCCCGGCGGTTCTCCTGCCCCCTTCTCCCGACATTTTTCCCCTGTCCCCAGCCCCGCCAGCTCTTCTGCCCCCCTTCTCAGTTTTCTCCCCGACCCCCATCACGTCGGTTCTCCTGCCCTTGGCACACCTGCCCCCTTCTCAGTCCCACCCCCAAGCCCCCCTGCTCCCTCCCTGGCCCAGCAGCTCTGCTGCCTCCACCCCACCAGCTCTCCTGCCCCCCCTCCCAGTCCTACCGGCTCTCCTGTCCCCCACCTCACCAGCTCTCTTGCCCCCCCCCCAACCACAACGGTTCTCTTGCCCCCCCAAACCCAGCGGTTCTCCTGCCCACTTCTCAATTTTTCCCCTGCCCCCCTCCCTCCGCTCCACCACCTCTCCTGCCCCCTTCTCAGTTCCCCTCCCCCCACAATCCACAAGCAACGCCAGGTAACCCTGCTAGTATTCAATAATAAAAATGGATTGACAATATTTTACTGTCAAAAATCATGTCTGCAGCACTCCACATAGTCATGTCTCTTTTAAAGAAGAGATATGTTCCATGGACTGGTCATTATTAGTGAAAAGTCAATATCCTGGTACATCCTTTTTAGATGCTAACCTGGTGGTAGGCTCCTGCTGCAAGATCCAGTAAAGGCTTTGGGAGCCATGGGCTTGTCCTGGCTGGGTGCCCTCTGCTGACGTAGCGACTTCGGCTGTCGTTAGTAAACTCAAACTGCACAACCTCCATTATGTAGCAGAGGCAGCCCCGCCATTCCGACCAATTTACTGCAAATGCACCTAAAAAAAAAACAACACAAGCAAAAAGTGATAACACAGTGATAACACTATGTCAGAGAAAAAGAAGCTGCATCACTCTCTACAGATCTGGAATATATTAGATGCTAGTCTAAGAAATGGAACACACCTTTCAATCTTTCAAAATCCATGTATCACACTATTACTCCAGAAGGATCGTTAAATGCACCAACTAATCCACTTCAGCTTCCATCCAAACTCTTCTGCAATGGATATGTTGCTTCTATCCCACAATGAATGATGCAGTAAATATCAAACGAGATATCAGGGCCATTTTGCTGGACACCTTTTGATCTCGACATCTTTCGATACCATATAACACTCTGTATAACTTTTCAAGCTTTCTGCTAATGGTATTCAAGCATCCCTCCATGAATAGGAATACAATTTCCTCTATGAGCAGAAAGAATAGATAGCTTTTGATGGCGTTGACTTGTGACCTCACACGTGGGTAGTGTCCTTCAAAGCAGCATTTTGGACCCATCTCTGCTCTTAATCCCATACCCACCACTACTCCTCTACTCTGGTTTGGAGTCTCTGTATATAGAGAGTCCATGTTTCGGTATATAGAGAGGCCACATGGCGTGTCCAGAAAATTCTGATCACGTGGGATGTGTACGCCATTTTGTTTCCATTCTCTATGAATCGGTCGGTTCCATTCTGTGAGAAAATCATGAATATGACATGATTGCTGTTTTGGTGGCAAAATATGATAAAAACATCAACATGGGAAAAAGACCTTTTTATTGATGGCCAAATACAATTTAAATGCAGTATGGTAGCTCTATTTGAATTCCATTCAAATATATTTGAAGTGAATTCCATTCAATGTACAATGTGCGCTGAGTGGGTTCATCAAAAATGTAGTGGTTTGAGAGGGTCATTAACCAGTGTGGCAGCTACATTCAAGTGTAAGGTGTGCACAGAGGGAGCTGAAGATGGAGGAAATGTTGAGTTGGATCTTGGAGATGGCGTGAAGCTGGAATGTGTGAAAACATTTTGTTAACTTGGAGACATGCTGAATGGAGAAGGTGGATCAGACTCGGCAACGGTTGCTCGAGTGAGATGTATATGGAAGAAGTTTCGGGAACTGAGTGGCGTGCTGACGGTGAGGGGAGTGTCATTGAAGCTGAAGGGAAAGGTGTATGCTGCATGTGTGAGAAGTGTTATGATTTATGGGAGTGAGACATGGGTAATGAACGTAGAGCAGCAACGAAGGCTGGAAAGGGTGGAAATGCGAATGGTTCGGTGGATGTGTGGAGTATCGTTGAGAGAGAGGAAGACAAATGATGAATTGCGAAAGATGATGGGAATAGAGCCTGTGATGGATGCTGTGAAGAGAAACAGGTTGAGATGGTTTGGTCATGTGTTGAGGAAGGATGAAAGTGACTGGTTGAAAAGAGTGATGGAAATGAATGTAGAAGGAAGTAGAGGACGGGGAAGACCAAGAAAGACTTGGCTAAAGATGGCCGAAGAAGAAATGCGGGCAAGGGGGTTAACAAGGGGAGATGCAGAAAATAGGGCAAAATGGAGAATATTGTCATGGGGACCGCAAGGCTAACCCCCGCTCTTGCAGGGAAAATGGCCTTAAAATGCCTGTTGTTGTTGTTGTATGGTAGCTCTATTTCATTGTTATTCATTTTCTCCTTATAATTGTTTCTTTTCTTCACTCGTTCCTCATGTTGACTGTCTATCTTTTTCTATCTGTATTTCCATCACTTTTGACTTTCATCTTTTCACCTTTTAGTTTTATTTGGGAAAGTTTGATCATGTGCACGAGCCACAGTGCTAATCATATGCACGCTGGGCAGGCATAACAGACACGCCACTGTGCACGCCGCACTGCACTAGGCAAGGATAGGTGGACATACTGTCATGTTGGTGCTTCACAGGCAGGGTGAATCATCAGTGTGTGTGCCATCCCTCCGATGGACATTAAGCCAGGTGTCCCGTCTACTCTCATTATTTGGTGAATGTTAAAGATCCAGTGGTGTCCTTTGCCAAGAGTATGCGAGTTATCACCGGCATCCTGAAAAAAATTAAAAATTCTTGCCCTGACATCAAGACATACATTATGCCCCTGCAGGATTGCTAAAAAGTTAACCGAATCACTATCGAGTAGACTAATGACTGAGAAGGCAATGGCAAACTACCTAGTATCACCTTTGCCAAGCAGCCAAAGACCTGCCTTCCAGCAGAGCACTCAATTACTGAATCAATCAATCTTCTCAAGTTTTTTATGTTTTCATACACGATTGTTATATTTTCTAATTCCTTACTCTCTTGAAGGTGTGCGCATTTACCAATCATTTTGGTTTATCAATAAAAACATCCTCAAAACATCAACAGAAGACTGCCAGATACAAGGTTGTCATCAGAATAGCAAGGAAAATACAAAATAAGACGCAAAACATAAGCTTAATAATCACAATATTCTACTAACACTAATAGCAAATACATTCAATATACAACATAGATGGGATCAAAAAGAAAAAAAATAATGTTAAAACAAATGTAAAAGCACCAAAATCACAAGCTAAATGAAAACAAAATTCAAACAAATATTAGACATGTAATTGGTATATACACCGACATAACAGAATTAAGCAATTTGGTCAAGGCTAACCCCCGCTCTAGCAGGGAAAATGGCCTTTAAAATGCATGTTGTTGTTGTGTTGGTCAAAAAAAGGAATTGTCAATTTTTTGTACCTTTGAGTCTTACACTGAGTTAGGTCAAGATGTTTGAGCATTTCTGAGTTGAATATTATAACGAGACACAATTAACACAATATTATAACATAACAGATGTGTTATTATACATCATGTGTGTACATGTGTGTACATTACATTATAATGTGTGTACATTATACATGTGTGTTATTATACATATTATACATTATTCGTGTGTTATTATAACACAACACACGAGACACAATATTATAACGAGACACATTTGCTGGACAGCCAGGGACAAAACGAGGGCCAATTTTGTTCCTTGTTCTGGTGCATCTTTCACCAGAACAAGGAACAAAATTGGCCCTAGTTTGGTCCCTTGTGGACCTCCGCAAAAGCGAGACAAGGGATTCAATGTCTGCCCTTGATAACGAACCACTTGGGAACAATCGGAAAGGAAACTGCACACAGTAGGTTGATTTGGTACATCACGGATGGTAAAGGTTGTGGTAAAGTTTCATCGAAATTGTGCGTGTAGTTTCAGAAAAGAAAGCAAATATCTATTTTGGGGGGTCAAACCTAGACCCACTTTGAACCCCCATAGACTCCCTTAAACCCGACTTTTTAATGCCGTGAACAAATTTTCGTCACAACATACGAAGTATCATTTGTGCCAAGTTTGGTCACAATCCCATTAGCGGTTTCGGAGAAGAAGTTGCAAGTGTTTAAAGACCCTCTGATGGTTAAACTGCCGAAATCTCGGCTCTGCTCACCTTCACTCTTTCATTCCTCTTTTCTCCCGCCTCTGGAACAAACTCCCACACTCACTTCAATCACACTCCTCCCTCCAGGTCTTCAAAACAGCTGTTCACCACCATCTCTTATCTTCCCCCATCCAAAACCTTGATCTTTTCTACCCCCACTAATTCACCCCAGATCCACCTTGTTTGAAATTCCAACTTCTTTCCTGGAAGTCTTGGCAGTGTCCATATGTTTTATACCTCTCCCACCCCCCCCCCCCCCCCCTTCCCATGCCTTCCCCCCAAAGCCCTCTCCCTCCCACAGTTCTCTCGATGTCTCCATGTCTCTCGGTCCCTGCTCTCAAATGTTGTGTTTGTGTCCTTCCCCCTCTCTCCCCATCTTGTCTACCGCTCCCGATGTTATTTGTTTTGTGTGTCTGTTTGTCTTTCTGTGTGATTAATGTTCGCTCTTTCACGAGCCTCGATCTTGTATACAAAAAAAAAAAAAAAAAACAAAAAAAAAACTGACAGATTGACGGACTGATGACGCGCCATCGCAAAAGCTCCCCGGAACAACGTTCCAGGTGAGCTAAAAACACGATCTAAATTGAAATAACATACTAACATTTCCTGGCGTGTGACGTCACTACACTGTTAATGGCGTATATTCCAATTCCAGTTCCAGTACGGTAAAGCTCGCGTTTTATGCGTGTTGTGTTTGCACATTTCTGGAGTAATGTGCACCTGTCATTTATACCATTTTATGTAATTACGTGACTCGAGTGCGTGAGTAATGTGTGATTAGATTTTCACCCTGAACAACATGAAAACGTGTTTGCGATAACACGTTTGGAGGAATCAGCCACAAGCTAAATGAGCTTTTCAATGGCCTTGGAGTGGTTGACGAGGTCGAAGACCTTAGTATAGTCCACAGTGCAGATGTGTGCATAATGACCTCTTCAGTCAAGATTTCAATGTAAAACATCCAACATGTGGACTAAATAGCTGTTGATAGAGTTTCCTTTCATGTTTCCATACTGTGCAGGATCACTATGAGGTTTAAAATCGACCATCAACCAATCAGCAAGAAAATTCTCAAAACTCCGAGATAAAACAAAAGTAATTGAGATGTGGCGAAGCTGATCGAATTCAGTAACACGAGTAGTCTTAGGAATCACACATACTGAAGCACACTTCCATTTAGAACGGAAGTAACCATTCTGCATGAATTTGTTAAATATCTTAGTAACAGAGCCTGAGATTTCCAGTGCAAACTCTTTGAGAAGCCGAGCAGATACATCACTGGGATGAGGTAATTTGGATGCGTAGAGACATCCAAGACGAAAGTAAACCTTGTGCTGCTGGATTGTCAGTGGAGGCACAGATGCCGGAAGACATGCCAGAATAGCTACTGGGTCCAGCGGTGGTAACGTAGTACAGATGTGGGAAAAATGCATGTTAAGACCATTGGCTAGCTAGCGAGGAGATTGATAAGCAAAAGAAAGATTATAGGACTGCTTCTTCATTTATGGTCAATAATCTAATCTGTCTGTGCCATTTTCCAGGCTATGGTTTTTGTTAAGGTGTTCAACTTTGTTCTGAAAGCTTTTTTGATATCACGTTGGACTATGTTCCTTAGTTGATGGTACCGATCAAAATCACCGATATGTGCGGCGTCCCGTTGTACTGTTAAACGAAGGACATAGTCGTTGAACCATGGTCTGTCCTCCCTAGGTTTCCGCTTCATCACCATCTCATGAAAGCATCGATTGTATTGCATCATAAGGGTACTACGTAAAATTTCTACCATTTCAACAGGATTCTCGGTAGAGATCAAATCAGCCCAATGATATATACTCTGTAATCCATTGTCCAAAATTTCGGATAAAAGATTCAAGAAAAGGTCTGAGTTTAGACCTGGTGGATTTCAGAGATTTCTCGTTTAGACCTCTTCCACCTTTGTATCTAGCATGAATGGTTTGCCTCCATTTCTCTCTTTCACTTTCCTTCTTCACTTCTTTCAAATTTCTCCATTCTGTCACTACATACAGTCACGTGAAAAAGTAAGTACACCCCATGTAAAGTTTTGACTTTTTCAACATATTTCAACATACAGCTATTTGATCTTCATTTCAACAATATTGATAGATAAACGTGATATAATATAACAAATATCATGAAACATTTACATTTTGTAGTCCATTGTATAATTTAAATAAACATAAATGCAAATTTCGCATGTGGAAAAAAGCAAGTACACCCCCACATTTATCACTACTTCAAATACCTAAAACAAGCGTTACGCCCAGGTCCCCCGTCGGTGAAGTGATGTGAGTTGACAAAGTGGAAGACGCAAGGTGGCCATCTTGGATTTTGACATGGCGACCCAATTTTCAATAGCGTTTTTCCTTATGCCTAGATACACCCACACACCAGATTAGAAGTTGGTACTTCGCTTATTTTTCAAGATATTCCGCTCACAAGGTTCAGACGTACATGGCGGCGGCCATCTTGGATTTTGACCTGGCGACCCAATTTTCAATAGCGTTCTTCCTTATGCCTAGATACACCCACACACCAGATTAGACGTTGGTACTTCGCTTATTTTTCAAGATATTCCGCTCACAAGGTTCAGACATACATGGCGGTGGCCATCTTGGATTTTGACGTGGCGACATAATTTTCAATAGGGTTCTTCCATATGCCTAGTTGCACCCACACACCAAATTAGAATTTGGTCCTTCGCTTACGCACGCACGCACGTCCGCACGCACGGACGGACGGACGGACGTTTTCAAGATATTTCGCTCAAGGTTCAGACATATATATGGTGGTGGCCATCTTGGATTTTGACGTGGCGACCCAATTTTCAATAGCGTTCTTCCTTATGCCTAGATACACCCACACACAAGATTAGAAGTTAGTAGTTCATTTATTTTTCAAGATATTCCGCTCACAAGGTTCAGACATACATGGCGGTGGCCATCTTGGATTTTGACGTGGCGACCTAATTTTCAATAGGGTTCTTCCATATGCCTAGTTGCACCCACACACCAAATTAGAATTTGGTCCTTTGCTTACGCCCGCACGCACGGACGCACGCACGGACGGACGGACGCACACACAGACGGAGGGGAAAACCATAGTCCCCCTTTCGCTCCGCGGTGCGACGGGGGACAATTAGAATCAGGTGCACCAGCTCAGGTGCAAATGATTAGAACATCGTTAGAGAGGATCTTGGAGGAACCTGTGTTATTTAAACCTCAGAAATTTTGTTTGGTTTGCTCTTTGTTGTTGAAGTGTGCGGCGTCACCATACCTAGATCAAAAGAGCTCTCTGAGGCCTTCAGAAAGAAGGTTATAGATGCCTACGAGTCTGGGAAGGGATTTTAAAAAGATCTCCAAACAATTTGAAATCAATCATTCGACTGTCTGGAAGATAATCTACAAGTGGAGAAGATTCCAAACAACTGCCAACTTGTTCAGGCCAGGCCGCCCCAGCAAGTTAAGCCCGAGAGAAGACCGCAAGATGCTGAAAGAAGTCTCTAAGAACCCCAGAATGTCATCACGGGACCTACAGGTAGCTCTTGCCACTGTTGATGTCAAAGTGCACGAGTCGACCATTAGAAAGAGGCTGCACAAATTTGATCTACATGGGAGGTGTGCCAGGAGGAAACCTTTGCTGTCCAGAAAGAACATCAGGGCAAGACTAAAGTTTGCCAATGAACACCGAGGCAAAGACCAGCACTTCTGGAACAATGTGCTCTGGACAGATGCGTCAACGGTAGAGCTATTTGGCCACAGTACCAGAAGACATGTTTGGCGAAAACCAAAGACAGCATTTGACCACAAGAACCTGATACCAACTGTAAAGCATGGTGGTGGAAATATTATGGTTTGGGGCAGCTTTGCTGCATCAGGGCCTGGGCAGCTCACCATCATAGAATCCACTATGAATTCTTCATTGTACCAGAGGGTGCTTGAGGCTAATGTGAGGCTATCTGTCGGAAAGTTTCCCAGTGTGTACCCTGGATAAGAATAGGTACGCCGTATCCCTGCGTGTCGTAAGAGGTGACTAAGAGGGTTGGCGTCAGGAAGGGCATCCAGCCATAAAAACATTGCCTCAAAAAGAGAATCATGACAATTACAACTACATGTGGGCAGGGTGCAGCCCGAAGTGGAGATCGGTTTCTGAGGTTTGGGACATGGAATGTAGGGACAATGACAGGGAGATCAGGAGAAGTGGTGGAAGTATTGGTCAGAAGAAGAGTGGACATATGTTGTGTGCAAGAGACGAGATGGAAGGGAAGTGGTGTGAGAATGGTGAAGGGTAGGCAGGGACAGAAATACAAGTTTGTGTGGCAAGGGTGCCTGGAGGGCGTGAATGGTGTTGGTGTCCTGTTTTCTGAGGAGTTTGTAGACAGTGTGGTGAGTGTGACTAGAGTGAGTGATCGGTTGATGATGGTGAAAATGATGATTGGAAAGCTCTTGGTGAACGTCATCTCGGGATATGCTCTGCAGGTTGGTCGAAGCGATGAAGAGAAGGACAAGTTCTGGTGTGCGATAGAGAAGCTGATGGAAAACGTGAAAGATGAGGAAGTTGTTGTGGTAGGAGGAGACCTAAATGGACATGTGGGAAGGAGTATGGATGGTTTTGAGGGAGTTCATGGGGGTTACGGATATGGTGTGAGAAATGGAGAAGGTGAAAGGATTTTGGAGTTTGCTGATGGAGCTGATTTGTTGATTTGTAATACTCAGTTCCAGAAAGAGGATAATAAGCTTGTTACATACACGTCAGGTGGGTCGACGACAATCGTTGACTACCTGATGGTGCGTAGGCGAGATAGGGGGCACCTCCAGGACACAAAGGTGATCCAGGGGGAGGAGGCTGTTTCACAGCACCACTTGGTTGTCTGCGACGTAAGGGTGAAAGGTGCGAGGAGAGCTCGGCGGGTGAAGTACAAACCGAGAATGAAGGTGTGGAGGTTGAAAGAGGTGACGGTAAGGGAGGCATTAAAAGAGAGGCTGAGCAGGGTTGAGGATGATGTGGTTGAGCTTGAAAGTGGTTGGATGTCAATGAAAGCTAGTCTGTTGGGAGCCGTTGGTGAGGTATGTGGATGGACAAAAGGACCACCGAGGCATTCGGAAACATGGTGGTGGGATGATGAAGTTGGAAAGAGGATTGACGAGAAGAGGAAGAAGTTCAAGGAGTGGCAGAAGGCGAAGGGTACGGGAGCAGAAACAGCAGAGCATGAAAGTTATAAGGCAGCCAGGAAGGCTGCAAAGAAAGAGGTAGCAAAGGCGCAGGAGGCATGTAGGAAAATGTTCGGAGAATGCTTGGATTCGGAAGAGGGTCAGAGAGCGGTATTCAGGATTGCAAAGCAGATAGCGAAAGAGAGGTGTGATGTGATGGGGGTGAGTTGCTTGAAGGATGAAGTGGGACAAATCGTTGTCGACCCAGATGGAATTAAAGGAAGATGGAAAAGTTATATGGAAATGCTGTTGAATACAGAGAATGAATGGGATGGCAACATAGAGAGTAACCCAGTTTTAGGACCGGCAGAGAAGATAACTGAGAAGGAAGTTGAGGAAGCAATAAAAGCAATGAAGAGTAGAAAAGCGTGAGGGCCGACGGGAGTTGTGGGAGATATGTTGAAGGCAGCAGGAAGTTGGGGTGTGAAGAGAATGACAGAGATCTGTAATCTGGTGGTGAAAGAAGGCCGCATTCCAGTGGATTGGGAACTGAGTACCCTCGTCCCTCTATACAAGGGGAAAGGTGACCCTCTGGAGTGTGGCTCGTACCGAGCGATAAGGTTATTGGAGCATGGAATGAAGGTATTGGAAAGGGTGTTGGAGAGGAGGATAAGGAAGAGAGTGAAGATCGACGAAATGCAGTTTGGATTCATGCCAGGAAGAGGAACGACAGACGCGCTTTTCATTGTGAGGCAGTTGCAGGAGAAGTACATGGAGAAGAGGAAGAAGTTGTTTCTTGGGTTTGTTGATCTGGAGAAAGCATTCGATCGGGTTCCACGCAGGGTATTGACATGGGCATTGAGGAAGTTATGAGTGGAGGAATGGTTGATCAGAGTAGTGATGGCAATGTACAAAAGAGCACGCACAGCTGTAAGGACGAAGGACGGGAACAGTGGAGAGTTTGAGGTGAAGGTGGGAGTGCATCAGGGGTCGTTACTAAGTCCACTACTATTTGTAGCTGTGATGGAGGTGCTGGCTCAGAACGTAAAGGAGGGTTTACCGTGGGAGTTGTTGTATGCAGATGATCTGGTGTTGATTGCGGAAAGTATGGATGGACTGAAGGAAAAGATGAACACGTGGAAGGAATGTATGGAGACAAAAGGTCTGAAGGTGAATATCGGAAAGACGAAGGTGATGGCAAGTGGTAAAGCATGTGGTGAGGTGGAAAGAACTGGGAAGTGGCCCTGTGCTGTGTGTCGGAAGGGTGTCGGAGTGAACTCCATTCAGTGTACAATGTGCGCTGAGTGGGTTCATCAAAAATGTCGTGGTCTGAGAGGGTCATTAACCAGTGTGGCAGCTACATTCAAATGTAAGGTGTGCACAGAGGGAGCTGCAGATGGAGGAAATGTTGAGTTGGATCTTGGAGACGGCATGAAGCTGGAAGATGTGAAAACATTTTGCTACCTCGGAGACATGCTGAATGGAGAAGGTGGATCAGACTCGGCAACGGTTGCTCGAGTGAGATGTGCATGGAAGAAGTTTCGGGAATTGCGTGGCGTGCTGATGATGAGGGGAGTGTCGTTGAAGCTGAAGGGAAAGGTGTATGCTGCATGTGTGAGAAGTGTTATGATTTCTGGGAGCGAGACATGGGTAATGAACGTAGAGCAGCAACGAAGGTTGGAAAGGGTGGAAATGCGAATGGTTCGACGGATGTGCGGAGTATCGTTGAGAGAGAGGAAGACAAATGATGAATTGCGAAATATGATGGGAATAGAGCCTGTGATTGATGCTGTGAAGAGGAACAGGTTGAGATGGTTTGGTCATGTGTTGAGGAAGGATGAAAGTGACTGGTTGAGAAGAGTGATGGAAATGAATGTAGAAGGAAGTAGAAGACGGGGAAGACCGAGAAAGACTTGGCTAAAGATGGTGGAAGAAGAAATGCTGGCAAGGGGATTAACAAGGAGAGATGCAGAAAATAGGGCAAAATGGAGAAGATTGTCATGGGGACCGCAAGGCTAACCCCCGCTCTAGCAGGGAAAATGGCCTTCAAAATGCATGTTGTTTTGTTGTTTGTATCTGTCGGAAAGTTGAAGCTCAATCGAAGGTGGACCTTGCAACAAGACAATGACCCTAAACATACCAGTACAATAGTACATCCACCAAGGAATGGCTGAAAAGAAAGAAATGGAGGGTTCTGGAATGGCCAAGTCAAAGCCCGGATCTAAATCCCATTGAGATGTTGTGGGGGGATTTGAAACGAGCTGTGCATGCAAGAAACCCCTCAAACATCGCACAACAACACACACAACATGCATTTTAAGGCCATTTTCCCTGCTAGAGCGGGGGTTAGCCTAAACATCGCACAGATGAAAGAATTCTGCATGGAGGAGTGGGCAAAAATTTCTCCCAGTCGATGTCAGAGACTGGTAGACAGTTATAAGAAACAAGAAACGCCTACTTGAGGTTGTTTCTACCAAAGGGGGCAATACCACCTATTAGAGCCAAGGGTGTGTAGTGAAATTATACTTACTTTTTCCACATGCGAAATTTGCATTTATGTTTATTTAAATTATGCAATCGATGACAAAATGTAAATGTTTCATGATATTTGTTATATTATATCACCTTTATCTATCAATATTGTTGAAATGAAGATCAAATAGCTGTATGTTGAAATATGTTGAAAAAGTCAAAACTTTACATGGGGTGTACTTACTTTTTCACATGACTGTATACGTGTTTCTTCTACTCAATCGCTCTGTACACCTCAAATCATGCACTCATCTGTGTGAACCTTTACTCGCTCATTACAATTCATTTTGCCTCGGTTTGTGATATGTTTCAAGGTTATAAATCAATCCCGTCTGATTGTACATATACTTATTCAGACGTATTGGAAGAACTAAAATAAATAATTACATAATATAATCTCCCTTTTGGACATAGAAAGACAGTTTAATTCGAAAACGGACAAGTCATGCTTCACACACAATGGAAGCAGGTTCGGTATGCCACAAGCAATGGAAACAAGATGGCCTCTAATTGCAAGTTGTCGGAACTCTCGAGATACAGGGACTCCACTCTGGTTGCCGTTGCCCTCCCCTCCCCTTCCCTCCCCTTCCCTCCCCTTCCCTCCCCCCCCCCCCCACTCTCCGAGCACTCCCTTCCCCTTTTTACTGCAAACTTTCTTTCTCCCGCCCATCCACTCTCTGTGCAATGTCTCCACCTCCCTGTTCCCCTTTGAATCTGTCTGCCTGTGAAGGTGCTTGCTGCCCTCTGTCATTTTGCTCCTCCACTAGCCTGATATCTGCATAAAAATAAGGGGTTAGATTAGGAATGTTTACCTGAGTGAATTTGCTACCAATGATAGCTTATTGTTCAAAGACAATTCAAGCACCTACCTAGGGCAGAACCAAATTTAATGATACGAGTTGCTGTTTTTTAAGAACTAGGAACCTTCCACTTTCTTTAAGAATATACCAACATTCTACACTGCTCACTCCTACACCAATCCAAAGTGGTCATAATCATCTGACCTTGTTCTGGACTGGTGGCGCCTCGAGGGTGATGAATCCGCAGCTGCAGGTCAAGCAGTTTCCAGAGAGTATTCAGTGCTGGGGCACGGAGGCGGCCACCCAACCACAGCTTTAGCAAAGTTGGTGCAGTGCTCTCCACAAGGCCACATGCTGCTGACCTGTGCCCACCGTGTACAACTGCCCAGCGCAACCATTCACTAGCAGCACCAAGCAATGGTTCAATCAAACCTGTCAATTCCTCTTGCCTAAGGTAGGGGAGGAGAGATAAATACAACAAATATATATTGATTGGATGAATATATATATACATACACACATACATATACATACATACATATACATGCATATATATATATATATATATATATATATATATATATATATATATATATATATATATATATATATATATATATATATATATATATATATATATATATATAGTGCATTCAGAAAGTATTCAGACCCCTTCACTTTTTTCACATTTTGTTATGTTGCAGCTTTATGCTGAAATCGTTTAAATTCATTTTTTCCCTCATCAATCTACACTCAATACCCCAGAATGACAAAGAGAAAACAGGATTTTAGAAAGTTTTGCAAATTTATTAAAAAGAAAAAACTGAAATATCACATTGCAATAAGTATTCATACCCTTTGCTATAACACTTGAAATTTAGCTCAGATGCCTCCCATTTCTCTTGATCATCTTTGAGATGTTTCTTCACCTTGATTGGAGTCCACCTGTGGTAAATTCATTTGATTGGACATGATTTGGAAAGGCACACACCTGTCTATATGAGGCCTCACAGCTGACAATGCATATCAGAGCAAAAACCAAGCCATGAGGTCGAAGGAACTGCCTGCAGAGCTCAGAGACAGGATTGTGTCGAGGCACAGATCTGGGGAAGCCTACAAAAAAATTTCTACTGCATTGAAGGTTCCCAAGAGCACAGTGGCCTCCATAATTCTTAAATGGAAGAAGTTTGGAACAACCAGGACTCTTCCTCGAGCTGGCCGCCCGGCCAAACTGAGCAATCGAGGGACAAGGGCCTCCAGAGATCCTGTGTGGAGATGGGAGAAACTTCCAGACGGACAACCATCACTGCAACACTCCACCGATCTGGGCTTTATGGCAGAGTGGCCAGACGGAAGCCTCTCCTCAGTGAAAGACACATGAAAGCCCGCTTGGAGTTTGCAAAAAAGCACGTAAAGGACTCTCAATGTGAGAAACAAGATTCTGTGGTCTGATGAAACCAAGATTGAACTGTTTGGCCTCAATTCTAAGCGTCATGTCTGGAGGAAACCAGGCAACGCTCATCACCTGCCCAATACCATCCCAACGGTGAAGCATGGTGGTGGCAGCATCATGCTGTGGGGGTGTTTTTCAGCAGCAGGGACTGGGGGACTGGTCAGGGTTGAGGGAACCATGAACGGAGCAAAGTACAGAGATATCCTTAATGAAAACCTGAAACAGAGCGCTCAGGATCTCAGACTGGGCCGAAGGTTCACCTTCCAACAGGACAATGACCCAAAGCACACAGCCAAGACAACACAGGAGTGGCTTAGGGACAACTCTGTGAAGGTCCTTGAGTGGCCCAGCCAGAGCCCTGACTTGAACCCAATCGAACATCTCTGGAGAGACCTGAAAATGGCTGTCCACTGACGGTCCCCATCCAACCTGACAGAGCTTGAAAGGATCTGGAGAGAAGAATGGCAGAACATCCCCAAATCCAGGTGTGCAAAGCTTGCCGCGTCATACCCAAGAAGACTCGAGGCTGTAATCGCTGCCAAAGGTGCTTCAACTAAGTACTGAGTTAAGGGTCTGAATACTTGTGTCAATGTGATATTCCAGTTTTTTCTTTTTAATAAATTTGCAAAACTTTCTAAAATCCTGTTTGCTCTTTGTCATTATGGGGTATGGAGTGTAGATTGATGAGGGAAGAAATGAATTTAAACTATTCCAGCATTAGGCTGCAACATAACAAAATGTGAAAAAAGTGAAGGGATCTGAATACTTTCAGAATGCACTGTATATACATACATACATACATACATACATACATACATACAACTATATATATATATCTATAAAAGAGGCAGACAAAGAAGTGGAAACAATGCAAGAGAATGAAGAAAAACAAGTATATGCTTGTGTCACAAACCAGAGTGATTTTAGTGCCAATGCAAGGTGATTGACCATCTGTGGGTGTGGTGCATCACACTGGTAACGGCATGCAGACAGAAGTGTGTGCAAAACCGATCCACTGATGAGTCGAGCAGAACTAGGATCTGGACTGCATACCGCACGTCCGAACAGGCCCTGCAGCTCTGCACACGGAAGAACAGAAAGATAAGAACAAGGGCTATAAGTTAACAATAAAATGCATGTGCGGATGTATACAAGATGCAGACCTTTTGGGAGAACCAGTATCCCTGTACACCCTCCTAATAATGGCAGTTTTACGGTTGAAATCAATAACAAGGTAGCAGGCCAAGAAAATTGCCTCCAAATCTGAGATATTTCCTGTTGGGGCAATTTCATTTTTATGTAGCCATCATTATACTTCTGAATGAAATACTACCAGATAGAAACAATTTCCTCTCCAGGAGTAGACCAGGGCACACATTTGGAATGAAGGCAAGGTACCAACCCACAATGGCCAACTTTCAATAATCACCATGGGATTCTCAACCTTCACAAGAAAATACTAGCAGATGAGGCAGCTGATTTAACAACCCCTTTAACATGGTGACCCATTCGATTATGCTAAACACCAGGACAAATGTTTGGAGTTGGATGCTATTTTTGAAGGTGCTTATGTGGAGGATTTCATTGACTCATGACTTGACATGATTGACTCATCCTGATGGTGGCAGCAGCGACACACTGTGACCTATTTTCATTGGTGTCTGTCTGACTAGCGTATAAACTGTTGACCATATCCCATGTTTGGCCTTGGCAAAACATTCTCTCAGAATGTGGCTTATTCTGCCTTGTCAACTTGGGACGTTGTTTTGAGTTCTTTGATCTTTGAAGTATATTAAGCCGACTATGAGTTGTGGCTCGCTGAGATGTTGGGGGCCAGCTGCGGAGGACCATAATGTCGCTGTGATGTTACATTTTTGGTGCTACTAGCCTACACACCAACATCTTCCATGCATGTATCCTTATCTATTAATAAATCTCTTGTACACTGTCCGAGTTCGACCAGGTGCTTATTAAACCCATGACACTTACACAACTCTGAGCACTCAAAGTCCCTTTCATGATTATTAATTGGTGCAAAATATGTAAAAAGACATTTTTTCGGGTCTGGTTCCAGGTCTGCTCACATGTAGGTTCAATCGGCAGCTGATCCTTCTACTCAATCAAAGCAAAGTTTTCCGGACCGGATTTGTCATGTCTTTCTGTTATATTTTCACCCCTGTGTTGCTGTTTGTGTTTTCATCCAATTTTTCATGTTAAATCATACGGTTTGTACTGTATTGGTGAACTTAAGTTTGTGTATGTACAGGCCTACTTCTCGGATAACTGTACTAATTCTGTCTCTGTTTTGACACCACAGTCTTCATTCCGCTTCTTTTCTCCCAAGTATTGTCCTTCCTGGGAATTTGCTTCTGTATCCATCTTATCCACCCTATGCATCCTCCCCTACCCCATATCACTTATGTGTCCAAGCCTCCCCATATTTTGTCTCTCAACCCTGCTGTTGGTGCCTTAAAAGCGCTATTAAAATATGAACTCGACATCTCTTAGCCATGTCACCCTCCCCATGGTTATATCAGAACAATCTCATTCATCGCACGGTCACAGATTGCTTAGCCTCAATATGGGGCTGTTCAAAGATTACATAACGCTATATTTTTAGTAATTTGTGTAATACAACGCTTGATCACATAGCATAACATAATGTTTGATTACCGTGCGTTCTGACAGGCTTGATTAAACCTCACTATTATTTAACATATTGTTACGGATCGCGGATTAGATGTTATTTACCGAGCGGTGGTATTGCCGCGACCTAACAGTTCCCCCGATTCTTCCCCAACTTACCCGATTCCACCCGACGTTGACCAAATCGCGCTATGCTAAATCAATGAAGGAAAGGACACAACGACTGGGATAAATGAAACGACGCAAGGGGTACAGTTCGCAAGACCTCCGGAGGAGGATATAATTAGTGGGGGAGAAAAGGGGTAGATTACAAGGCAATGAGGTAAAGACACAGAAGAGATAGGCACTTAGACACAACCTTATCTATCCCAGACAGACCACAGACAAACGGAACAAGACTGACTTACACAGGGATTGATGGCAGGGAAGGACAGGCAGTCGATAGCACAAGGTGCACCTTGGCTCAGGGACTGGATAAAGCACGGTCCAAAAGATGCAGGGAGGTGTCACAGCGCTCGGTTGGTGGCGTCCTTCTCTCTCCCAGCTCAGCGCGCATCTCACGTCACCTCCCTCTTCCTGCGCATGCTCAGCGGGGAGTGACACGCCCTCGGCTCGTTGGCTCCGCCCCAGATGGGATCGGTCCGCCGCTTCTATTGGGTGCGGGGGTTACCGGGCTCCGCCCTTGACGAGGAGCTGACAGCGAGCCCCTACTTGGTAACCCCGTCGAGCACATGGTCGATGGCGGCTCATTGGAAAGGCTTGGTGCCCTCCCAACACCCCCTCCCAACCAAGCCGGAGTGAGGACGCGCACTCCCCGCGCCGCCGCCGCTGTTGTTGTTGTTGTTGTTGTTGAACCGTGAGGAAGAGCTGCGGGGAGGTATTGGGAGGTCCTAAACTTCCTAACGGTGCCATACAATCACATTCTGGTGCAACGAAGAGTCAGAATTAATGGAAACGAGTCCTTAACTGACATAGACTAAGAATAACTAGAAAGATGTCCTATAGTTGTCTACGTGAGATGCGGTGGACCTGGATGCGACATTTAATGGGGGAAATAGGGGGAGGTCGGGTCTACAGAGTGTTGTTTACAGGAAATGGGACTAGGGAATGGGGGATTGGGGATAGTTGGGAAGTATGGAGGAAATAGGGGAATATTTACAAGCGGATATGGATGGATGCCAATCTCATATCCGCAACATTGCACCCTTCTCTACCTCGGGGCGTCCCGACCCGATAAATTTTTACTTACTTTAGTGTGGCACTCAGATGTAGTTCCCTCTACTATTAACTCAACCCTGAGTGCGACAGTTTTACAGATTTCACAAATGAGTAAATATGTCCCCCTGCGACGTTGCACCCTTCTCCTCACAGAAACACACCCACAGGATAACCGAATCGCGGAAAGCATCCTCAAACTAAACATACAGCCGGTAAGGAGCATTATTTACACAAGACTGATATTTACACTACGATCCAGGACCTGTTCTTTGAGGAACACATGCAGATGTTATGCATAGAGAGAGAGCACGCATGCCAGCATCGATACACCAACCCACGAGTGCCCTGTGGCCCTACGGCCTTTAATAATGTGCAGAGCACCCCATCCAAGCACCAAAAGCACCACCCCATACACACAGTCAGCACCATCCGGTGCACCAATAAAGTGTTCAGTAATAAATGCACAATCAAGTGTCCATGGTCACCGGTGGTGTCGCAGCCGGCCGATGTTCTGCCGCTGGTCTTGCCTTGGAGCCCACTTGGTGTTCTGGCTTCTTTAGAAATAAAGAAAGGCGCCAACCGCGTCCATTTCTAAATTGTGGCCGTCAGGGGGGCCAACTACAAGTGGTTCACCTGTATGGCATAGGTGCCACGTTGACCCAGAGGTCCATCAACGGGTGGTGCTTGACCGCAAAAGAACTGCGGTCCATTGTGGGCGGCCACCAAAATTGCGGTCCATATGGTGTATCGATCCAGGCAGCAAGCAGCGGAAGTGCAGGCCCACAACTGCGGAGCCAGCACCTCTCTCTCCTCTCTCTCCGCCCCAAAGCCAGATCCTCGGAGGTGGGAGACAAAAGAAACAAGTGAGTAAGGTGGTAAGGGCGCAAAAGTGCACGCAATACAAGGTAATGCACACTGGGGGCACATGGGAACCAGGTGAGACAGGTACGTTCCTACCGTACGCCCCCCCCCCCCCACACCAGGTAACCTACATTGCCCCTCCCTTACCCCTTACTGTATCCACAAAACACAACACTACCCATAAACATCTACTTTACACATCAACAAACGTCCCTACTGTCTTCCCCGTTCCTCCCATAAACCAAATTCGTCTTCTCTCCCTCCTAACCAATCAAATTTGCCATTTCCAACTCTCATCAAAATTTGCCATCTCCAACTCAACATCAAAATTTGCCATCACCAATTCATCATCAGTCCCTCCTAGGGAGGGAGAGATGGAATCACCCCAATGTCTCATCCACGTCGTGATGCGTCTCACAAATCCACACAGCAATTCTCCTTTCCTGCAACACAGAACAAAGGAACACAGGTGTGGAGTCATCATCACCACAGGTAAGTGGCTGCGTATGGTGCGACAGGTTCATCAATCCTAACTATTTCCTAAATGACTTTAACAACTTTACATTACCCGGGGTCTTTCCCTGCCAATCCATTGGCCAACTTACACTCTGGGTTCTAAAAACCAATTCCCATTGACCAAACTGTGGTGCTTCTCAATTTGGGGTCTCACTCCCCCGATTCATCACTCGGTGCCCTCGCACAATTTCTGGGCTGTGACGTGTAGCTCTCCCAGCAGGTCTACCCACCTGCACACCTCCACCACCATAGTTGCCACCCGAGCTTACCTGCTCCTCACCCTAACCCAACTAACTGGGGAAGGCCCTCTCGCACTCTCACCCCCTCAGTGCCCTCTCTGGCACGGGCTGCCCGATCCACACCCGGGATCCTCAGGCACCCACTGGCACTAACGGCTCCCAGAGCCCACCTGCGGCCTCACCTGGCCGACATCCTCACAGTGGTGGAGTGCCCAAACCAACTACACACACTAACAGGCTACACGCCCAGCCATTTCCACAACACTAATGCACCCATCCACAATACCATTCTGCAACCGCACCACAAATGCCAATATCCAACCACAATTTACCTATACCCTCTACCTAACACTTACACTACCCGCCTCGGGTACTCATGAAAGGGGTCCACTCTTCCCCCATCCACACCTTCGCACCATGCACACCACTCCGTACCACTTACTCCAACTCTCTCCACACCACTCATTCCAATACTCCATGTATTCCACACACCTGTACTTGCACACCTGTGCTCTCATACTTGGTGCCGCCTGCACCCTTCTCTCCCCCAAGCGCATTCGCGCTGATCCACAACACTCACTGCTCCACACACCTGTCCAGTTCTCACACAGCATCATCTCATCTAACTACTCCCCTCTGAAACTTGCGCTTCCCAGTCGTCCCTTTAAACTATTGCGCTCCCTCGTCATTATCATCCACTCTAATCTACCTGCGTCCCCTCTACAGGTATCCTTGTCACTAACTAACCTTAACGTTACCTAATGTCATCTTCGCTAGATCCCTACACACAATATCCTAACCCACCCGGGCTAGTTTTCACTGCCATACACCCCATAATCTATCGCGCATTTGCCCCATCATAGGAAGGGTGGCAGGGATGCCACCCTTACCCACCGGGCCCATCGCTCATCAATCCCCCAGTCCTCTGGCACTAATAAGCCCCCCCTTATTCAGAGGTACTGGGTCCCGCCTCGGCATCTAAAGCCGAGGCAATCCACGGGGGCGCCTGCTCGCCGGTGTAAGGCCTTCTAGTTTCCCGGGGTCTGGCGGGGGGGTGTCTGGGGTCGGCTAACCCGCTCCCCCCTGGGCGGAGTTGAGGACCTCCACCGCCGGGGATCATCCCGGCACGTGGCTCGACAGTGCCGCGCCAGGTGACCCAGACGGTTGCAGGTATAGCACCTCACCTGATAAGGTGCTTGTCTCCGGAATTCCAAATTTTCCCCCCTGAAGGTCCGAATTGGATTACCCGCTCGTGGTCCACCGCGGGCCACCTCCGGGGCCGCCTGCCATGGTCCAGGTCCCGCCAGGCGCTGGTCCACCAGCCTCCGGACCATGCCCGCCAGGTCAGGACTCACGTCGGGGGCAGGCCCCCTAAGGGGTCCGCCCTCCATCGGGGGTCCCACCTGGCGGACCGCCATTGCGTGACGCTCGCTCCCCCGGGCCAGGGGCCTCGCTGCTTCCCAACGGGCCGCAGCGTCAGCCGCCTGGCTCAGAGTCTGCGGGCGCCACATGGCGAGCTGTTGCCGGAGCTCAATATCCGGGAGGGCCTGGATAAAATGGTCCAGCGCCAGGCTTTCCCGGGAATCCGCTGCCATGCTAGCATGTGCGATCCCCACTGCGCGGCGAATGTCGTGGGCAAGTTCCCCGATGGCTTCCTGGGGCTTACGTTTTCGCAGCGCGAGCTGAGCTTTAACAAGCTCGCTCTGCTGTTCAATGCCGAATCGATTAATTAGGGCGTCGCGGAGGGCTGGCAGGGTGAGAGCACCCGGTGGTAATGCCGTCAGCACCTCCGCCGCCGCGCCGCGCAATGCGGCCACCAGGTGTACTCCACCTTCATCCTCACCCCAACCGTTGCCCTTACACACACAGTCAAACTGCACCAGGTACGCGCGTAGATCACTCTTGCCGTCATACGGCGCGAGTGGGACCTTGTGGGACCACCTCGTATGCGAGTCGTTGCCCGCCTGCCGGACCCCGTGCGTCGCCCCTTGCGGGGTCAGCGCGGGGCCGAACCGGCCGGGTCCCCACAGTACATTACCCCCAAGGGGCTCTCGTGCCTCCCCTGTCCCTCTAAAAACTACCCCTGTTGGTGTCGATGCATGGGTCACACTTCCGCAACCCGCTACCCATTCCATACCACCACAACCTTGCTCACTCACACCTCGCACCTCTCCCATCACCGGACCCTCTCGCTCGCACCCTCGTTCCATACCCTCCGGACCAGCCATACACCTCACTCTTGGCCTCTCACGAACATCCGGGTCTATCTCGACCCCCAAGCTTATTAAATCACCTGGCGCATCATACGCACGACCATATTGGTCACCACTTACACCGGGTCCTCTTTCTCTTCGCTTCTCCTCCATCACCTGCGAATCCCTCATCCGGTTAATGAGCACATCATCACGATCCGAACACAGACTTTGGACCAATTCTTTTACTTCCTCCTTTATCTCTTTCTTATCCTCTCTCCGTCGCTTCTTAATTTCGCTCACCCCTTCTTCCACTTCTTCTCATTTCTGCTTCACCTCCTTCATCTCCTCGTGCGCCCCCTTAAGTTCTTCCTCTAACTCCACCTTATTTTTTTCTATGTGCTCCCGCACCTCCCGCTCTTTAACCTCCATCACCTCTACCACCTTGTTCATTTTCCTCGTCAGGTCCTCATGTACCGTCTGACACTCTTTTTTAATTACCCCTTCGTCCTTTTTCATCTCCTTCTGTGTCGATTTTAAACCCTCTATTACCGCTGTGTTCTTCTTTACCTGTCCCCCAACTCCTTTTGTCCCACTGTCAGTTGTTCTACTCCCAGCGTCAACTCCTCTATACCACCTTGCAATTTTAGTCCCCTTTCTCACCTCCTTCTCCATGCGCTCCTTACAGTGCCTCACCTCCTCGCGCACTCCTCCGACCTCCTCACTCACACCTCTTCTGATCTCTTCTCCCATCACCTGCATCTCCTGCCCAGATGCCACCCTCATCTGCTCCATTTCCTCCCTGTGAGCATCCAATTTAGTTTCTACCCCCATTCTGACCCCCTCTATCTGCTGCCCCATTTTTTTAACTTCCCTTTCCGCTTGGTCCCTCATGTCCCTCAATTTGCCTTCCATACTGTTTTCTAACCCCTCTAACCCCTTTTTCATCCCTTCCATTTGATTCTCTTGAGCGGCCATTCTGTTTTCTACCCCCGTTAACCCATTCTTTACCTCTTTTATCCCATTGTCTAACGCCTCACCGGTACCCCTCGCTTCGTCCCTCATTACCCCCATTTGGCCCTCCAATCGCTCACCCAATCGCTCACTATCAGCCCTCATTTGCTCACTATCAGCCCTCATTTGCTCACTCTGAGCATCCATCCGATTCCCCATTCCTAAAATTTGGTTTCTCATCCCCCTGTTCTCTTCCCTCTCCTCATCCGCCTTGACCATGAAGGCCTGCATCTGCTGCATGAATAGGCCCCAGTTCATTGGTGCTGCGGCCGCTGCTACGGTCACGGGCGCGGCAAAATTTGGTGCCGCTACACCCACGTGCGCGAGGACGCCACTTTGCGCGCCTGAAGCCTCGTGCGCGAGGACGCCATTTTGCGAACCTGCCGCCCTCACTGCTTCGCTCTCCTCTTGTCCCTCAATTTGGTCCTGGATCGACCCTGCCTCACTCTCCTCTACCGGAACCCAGCCGTCTTGATCTGCCATAGCGCGACCTTCAAAATTCGGGTTTTTTTTGTAAAACAAAACAATTTCCAACTGCTTGTAATTTTGAGCGCGTTAAGCGCGCTTCGGGTCCGATCCCACTCCTGACACCAATTGTTACGGATCGCGGATTAGATGTTATTTACCGAGCGGTGGTATTGCCGCGACCTAACAGTTCCCCCGATTCTTCCCCAACTTACCCGATTCCACCCGACGTTGACCAAATCGCGCTATGCTAAATCAATGAAGGAAAGGACACAACGACTGGGATAAATGAAACGACGCAAGGGGTACAGTTCTCAAGACCTCCGGAGGAGGATATAATTAGTGGGGGAGAAAAGGGGTAGATTACAAGGCAATGAGGTAAAGACACAGAAGAGATAGGCACTTAGACACAACTTTATCTATCCCAGACAGACCACAGACAAACGGAACAAGACTGACTTACACAGGGATTGATGGCAGGGAAGGACAGGCAGTCGATAGCACAAGGTGCACCTTGGCTCAGGGACTGGATAAAGCACGGTCCAAAAGATGCAGGGAGGTGTCACAGCGCTCGGTTGGTGGCGTCCTTCTCTCTCCCAGCTCAGCGCGCATCTCACGTCACCTCCCTCTTCCTGCGCATGCTCAGCGGGGAGTGACACGCCCTCGGCTCGTTGGCTCCGCCCCAGATGGGATCGGTCCGCCGCTTCTATTGGGTGCGGGGGTTACCGGGCTCCGCCCTTGACGAGGAGCTGACAGCGAGCCCCTACTTGGTAACCCCGTCGAGCACATGGTCGATGGCGGCTCGTTGGAAAGGCTTGGTGCCCTCCCAACACCCCCTACCAACCAAGCCGGAGTGAGGACGCGCACTCCCCGCGCCGCCGCCGCTGTTGTTGTTGTTGTTGTTGTTGAACCGTGAGGAAGAGCTGCGGGGAGGTATTGGGAGGTCCTAAACTTCCTAACGGTGCCATACAATCACATTCTGGTGCAACGAAGAGTCAGAATTAATGGAAACGAGTCCTTAACTGACATAGACTAAGAATAACTAGCAAGATGTCCTATAGTTGTCTACGTGAGATGCGGTGGACCTGGATGCGACATTTAATGGGGGAAATAGGGGGAGGTCGGGTCTACAGAGTGTTGTTTACAGGAAATGGGACTAGGGAATGGGGGATTGGGGATAGTTGGGAAGTATGGAGGAAATAGGGGAATATTTACAAGCGGATATGGATGGATGCCAATCTCATATCCGCAACAATATGATTAGACTTTGAGGTCCCTCATTGTAGATAACACTCGACTCAAACAAAACCAATGGTTTAATAATTTGCGTAATGTAACGCTTGATTACCGTGCATTCTGACAGGCTTGATTAAACCTTAATATTATTCAACCTATGATTAGATTTATCAGGGTCCCTCATTGTGAGTAACATTCGACCCAAATAAAGCCAATGTAAATCTGTCACAACAAACCCAGGCACCATATAATCAGAAGAGGCCTACAGGGCTGATGCGTTTATCCAACCAGATAACAAAGATGAAAGAACCACCTTTAGAGGCCATTTTTCCCCGCAAAGCAGGGGTTGGCCTTTTTCGGGCACCGTTGTCCCCTATTTGAAGCAATGTTTTACGGCCGGATACCCTTCCTGCCGCCAACCCTGTTGGTCACCTTTCACGACAAACAGGGAATTACCAGTGAACTGGTACTCAATTTGCCGACCTCAGAAGGATGACAGGCTGAGTCAACCCCCCTGGCGTTAATTCAGCGATCGACCGGGATTCGAACCCAGGATCCTAGGATCCGAAGCAGGTATCCTAGCCGCTAAGCCAACACCAGGCTCAGATAACAAAAATGGCAGCCATATAATTTTGTCTTGGAACTATGGTAGGTGGAGTCAAGCGACAGATGTGGGTGTGGTCCGGCAGCTGCCGTACTAATGGGTGCACATTTCAAAAATCGACCCCAACAAGAACCCCAACAACAAAAGCAACACAAAGCTCTTGTAGACCTGTGACATGTTGCAGGTAAAAAGTCTAAATGATTGCAAAAATTACATTTGCAATATCTCATTAGTTACTGACATGTCTGGTAAATATGAAGCCTCTTACACCATTTGCTTTATTTCAGGAATTCAAATAATGTTATCTGGTACCAAGGAAGTGGCTGCAGCAGTAATGAAGATATCCAAACTCTTGTCAAATTATTGCAAAGAAAAAATGCACATGAAATCCACCAATAAATTTAATGAAGAAACAGAAAAATATCCAATGAGATGATGAGAAGACATTTTGCATCTGCTAAAAAGGTGAACACAGCTATGTCGACTGCAATAAATAAACTTTAGAAGGAAGGATTCTGCTGGGATCAACAAGTTCAGCCCTGGATAAAGTGCATACAAGAGGATGGAGATCATAAAGCACAATGCGACATGAATAAAGTTTATCAATAATACTTTATCTTACTACAATTCACCAAATGTCCGTCCGTCTGTCTGTCTGTCCATCCGTCCATTCGAAGGTACCGCAAAAACGGCCGAACCGATCGCAACGATATGCATTGGGATAAATTCGGATATGGGTGGGTAATCCTGGGATCTCCTGGAGTAAAATAGGGTGTATTGTTTTTCCAATTTCAGCTTTGGCCTCCAGCATTTTCAGGTTTGGACTCCCGCATAACGTTATTTTCCCGGGTGCCGCACAAACGGCTGCACCGATCGCTGCACAGCACTCGGTGACCTCGGACAAAGACCTTTTATGAGGACATGGGTTGAATCCCTGCTTGAGAGAATGCCAACACCCTCCCCGCCATCACGGTCGTCTCTCCAACTCACAATCCCACGAGATATGCGGAAAGGACGACCCAAAACCAATTATCTTCTTTTTGTTTGTATATAAACATCATTAAAAGTAAATAATGACCTCGGCCAAAGTTCAAACAACATGAGTTTAATCTCTACATGAGAGAATTCCACATAGCTATTTGGGCGGTGTATAAGCTAACAGATCGCTGCCTCCATCGATCTTGCCAAGGCCGTTACACCTATCGCTTCAAAATCCTTTTAACTGTTGACTTGGAAGTTTTTACAATGAAGGAAACATTAACAATGTTGTTATAATTATATTTTGTGATTAATTTGTCATTGGAGTTATGTTGTTTGGAATGAAAAAAGAGATATCGAGTTCAAGTAAATGACGACATGTCGTGATGGTTTCTCCCTTCTAAACGTGAACTTTGCGGATCGCCATATGCAGATTCGCCACGGACCCACGATCGATGTTTCTATACGTGAACGTACCCGTTTGTTTGCGAACGGGTACATTTTTCATGGAAGTCCTTCACAAACTTGCTGTCTATGTCTGACGTGCGACTGAGGGTGCTACAGGAATGTGGAAATTTATTGGTTTCATGCTTTGGCATTCTCCGTATCTGCATTGCCCATTTGCTTCCGGCCTCCCACCCGTGCTTAGCACGGGTATCTCACTAGTCTATTATAAAGGAGGGGTGACTGAACTTTTAGGATGAGCCTCGTAGTTGTCCAAGCCACAGGTTATTATCCCTGTCGTCACAAATTAAATAACAAGAGAATTCTCTCATAGTAAGAATATCCAGACCTGTCCAGTTTCCCTGAGCTATGCTTCTCCAGTACTTCCGATGGGCTAGCACATGGCGCAGTAGCACAAAGCTGTATTGTTGGCCAAGCAGAGGCCAGAGGTCAGAGTCCTTCAACACCAAAGTCACATGATGCAGGAGCGTCTTGCAGTTCACACCTGCACAAATGACATCAGATATGGTCTCGCTAGCGCGTCTGTAACTGCCACATTGCAAATACAGTCCATTGCATGTGATTACATCAGCATTTTGAGAAGAGAAAAAAAACTTAATTTTTTTTCATAAAAGAAGAATAATTTCAACCTTAATCAATCAAAGTAGCTTTCAATGTGCAATTGAAGTTTAAAAAAAGTGATAAGTGTACGTTGTTTCGCAGCACAAAGGAAAATCCTGAGCAGATTGAGGAGGCTGCATGCACGACTTTGACTGGCGGTCGCTGCTGTGCGGCTGCCAGGTAACAACATTGCGATCTCAGTCTGCATGTGGCGTTCCAGGTAGCTGCTCCATACCAATGAAAATATCATAACAAATGACATTTGCTTTCAAAATTCCAGTGGCCAATAATGCTAGTGTAACTAGAACAATATGCAAGCAAAGAAGAAAGAGAAGCGTGGAAGACAAAAATGGGCATAATTATCTGACAGTGCTTCCATTTGAAATGCTCAATAAGTTGGGGGAGTGCAGGGACAACACGAGTGAGACGATTTACTTGAAAGCGACATCCCAAGACACCATTCCATTCCTGCTGCCTGAGTTTTGATCCAACAGAGCGACCACATCACGTCGTTTGAGTAAACTTCGCAACCGCTCTGCTTCTCTCTGCAAAAAAGGAAGTCGAACTGTAAATAAATAAATGATATGAAATAAAATACGCACACAGCATCGTGCCAAGGTGCTAAATGCCCCAGTAAACAAAAAAAAAACATTCTGGTGGTCTGTAGGATCTCACCTTCCGCTCGATGGCTTTGTCTGAATTTAAATGTTGAAGGCAAGACCAGAGATCGCGCTCGACCGCAGCCATTCACCAAACTTGCACTCTCTCTAATGTATGAGAAATCAAATGGCAACCCTGGAAAGCAGTGACGTGTAAAAAAAAATGATGAAAAATGCAGTCGACAAAACCTTTCTTCGTAAAATGTTTTTTTTTCTTAACTACTCAGTAGAGCACATAGTGAACTAAACCAGAGTCGGTAGAGCGCATACTGAACAGTTTACGTTTTGTATCCCACTGATAGGCCGGATCTGCATCCAGATCTCAACCAAAATCTAATTGGATTGTTCCCATCACCTAAAAACTCATCCACCACTTAGAAAATTAACAAACTTCTCGGATCCGGATCTTCACCAAAATCTAATCAATTCGTCTTTGTCACACACACAACCTGTTCACCAAATTTCATCCGAATCCATGCACAACCTTTTGAGATATACTGTTCACAGACAAGCAAACAGACAGAGGTGAAAACATAACCTCTGTCCACCTTTGATGGACAGACATAACCTCTGTCCACCTTTCACACTTAGAAGAAGACCATTTGTTTTAGCCATAAAAAATTCTGCCATTATTTTCTTCTTTCAAGAAAAGTTTTATTATATATAATAATTATTTATATATAATAAATATAAAAATTATTTTTCGGTTTTTTTCCATAGAGCTCGCGCTCGCTTTCACAGAGCTCGAAATTCTGATGTCCAAGAAATACTGTGATAACGACACAAGACACTAGTGACCCCAAAAAGCTGGATCTTGGTTTAATTAACAGCCTCGCCGATTTATATTAATCTAACACCGACAGTGGAGGTTGCACCTCAATCAAATGGAGGCATAAAGACACAGGAAAAGCAGATCATAGTACTTTTACACAAATCACAAGGACATTTATTCATGATAGACAAGATAATGTGGTATATGGTATTTTAATGGTATATGGGATTTGAATGGTACATTGGATTTGAATGGCAGTGGGATTTCAATGGAACATGTGACTTTAATGGTACAGTATATGGGATTTGAACATGAGTTCACCAAATCATAAAACCAGGCTTCAGATGAAAATAATAACAAACCAAGTGATTCAATTCAATGAAAGAATGGGTTGGTATATAGATTAACAAATCGACAAGTCAATAGGATAGAGCTTAAAAGAAAATTTACATTTATTGTAAGTAACATAATCGACGTAAAATTTAACCAAATAAACATCAGGGGACAAAGTTACAAACACTGGACAAACAAAATGATAATACAGTACGTACTGTATATCAACAAACGAGTCATACGCATGAAACACCCCCACGCCAAAAATGCCCCACATACACCTCCCCTCCCCCTCAAGCACCAGCCAGCAGCCCGATAATCCATCCCTGTCCTCCTCGTTCACCATCCTGAACCCACACACATCGACTGCCCAACTCCCATTCACCATCCAAAATACTCATCCCGCCGATGCACAAGCATGATTACCCCCTCTCCCACCCCCATGCACTAGCATGATTACCCCCTCCCACTCCCCATGCACGAGCATGATTACCCCCTCTCCCCCCATGCACTTGCATGATTACCCCCTCTCTACCCATGCACAAGCATGATTACCCCCTTTCCCCCCTTGCACTAGCATGATTACCCCATTTCCCCCAATTGCACTAGCATGATTACCCCCTCTCTCCCCAGGCACTAGCATGATTGCCCCCTCTCTCCCCATTATGCACTAGCATGATTACCCCCTCTCTCCCCATGCACTAGCATGTGTTACGTGCTCCTCCCCAAACCCCCTGCTCAGGGTGTACCTCCGAGCCCCGAGAGGACTCACGGCAGAAAAATGTGTTATTCTGTATGTCAAAGATCAATGGTGAAGCCACACCAATTGTTACAAACAAACAAGTATTGTATTAAGATCACACAAGAATAACAGTACAACAACAATAGTAAGCAATTGTACAACCAATATATATTTCCTATGATGGTACCATCAGGTTCGTACAATATAACTCACTGTGCTCCAAGTGAGCGAAAAGAAGAAGATTCCCAATGTCTCTAATCCTGGCTTCAAGCCAAAGTTGCTTCCGGCTTCAAGCCAAAGTCGATCCGCTCCAGCGATCGTCAGAACAATGTCCAATCGAGACCAGAATCCCGTTGGGTTGGCAGTTACAGTCCTGCTGCCAAAGCTGCGCAAAGGTGCCCTCAAGGCGACTGGGAAATCCAAAGGCGCCCTCCAGGCGAGTCAGAACAATGTCCAATCGAGACCAGAATCCCGTTGGGTTGGCAGTTACAGTCCTGCTGCCAAAGCTGCGCAAAGGTGCCCTCAAGGCGACTGGGAAATCCAAAGGCGCCCTCCAGGCGACTGGGAAATCACACCCTCGGGTATGGTCATTTCACGGCTCCAAATCGGCGAACTGCAGATTTACCTTCAAAATCCACGTTACCCACACACACACACCAGATCAACGTCTGAATGCGGTGAAAGTCGTCGAAGCGAGATGAAACCTTGAGCGAAGCACAAGTCCTGCGTGAGTCAAAATGGCCGACGGCCCGCTCTCGTGGCGTAACGGCACTCTGATGATTCTCTCCGGAATCAACCACAAAACCTGTCACGCAGGTTGATCTGTCACAGTGATAACTCTGTCGCAGGAATCCCCTTCCAGGGAAACCCAAAGTTCACTCGTGACTCTCGCTCGCCAATCGTTCGCACCAGCCCTCGAAGCAACTCGGCTTTCTTCTCCGACTCATTCGCTCCGCCTTCTCTCCTCTCTTCCTCTTCTTCGTCGTCCAGTTCCGGTTTCATTTAAAACATTAACTTTTACCTTTTGAAAATAGTAATATCTATTTCCCTTAAACGACAACAATAATAGCACATGGAATCAGAAATGTTTACAGTGGATGAAAACCACAACAACGGAAGTGACGAATCCGTAACAAATGAATGCCCCCTCTCTCCCCATTATGCACTATCCTGATTTCTCCCTCTAGCCCCCCCCCCCCCCTTCTGCATCAGCTGCAGCACCTATTTCCCACAAACAAGGTGGACACATCGAGACATGGGAGGGTTCACACACAACACACCACACCACACCTACACACACACAATCACACAATATCTCACACAATATCTCACACAATATCTCACACAATCAATCACACACAATCAATCACACACAATCAATCACACACAATCAATCACACACAATCAATCACACACAATCAATCACACACAATCAATCACACAATATAAATTTAAAAAAACACCTTTAGAGGCCATTTTTCCCCGCAAGCGGGGGTTGGCCTTTTTCGGGAACTGTGGTTGTTGTTGTTTTTCGGTCCCCTTTTTGAAGCAATGTTTTACGGCCGGATGCCCTTCCTGACGCCAACCCTTTTTGCCGCCTTTAACGACAAGCAGGGAATTACCAGTGAACTGGTACTCAATTTGCCGACCTCGGAAGGATGACAGGCTGAGGCAACCCCCCTGGCGTTAATTCAGCGATTGACCGGGATTCGAACCCAGGATCCTAGGATCCTTAGCCGGCACCCTAGCCACTAGCCCAACACCAGGGATCAACACCAGGGATCACCAGGAAATCAATCACACAATATCTCACACAATATCTCACACAATATCTCACACAATATCTCACACAGTATCTCACACAGTATCTCACACAGTATCTCACACAGTATCTCACACAGTATCACACACAATCAATCACACAATATCTCACACAATATCACACACAATATCACACACAATATCACACACAATATCACACACAATATCACACACAGTATCTCACAATATCACACACAGTATCTCACACACAATATCACACACAACATCACACACAATATCACACACAGTATCACACACAATATCACACACAATCAATCACACAATATCACACACAATCAATCAAACAAAATATCTCACACAATATCTCACACAATATCTCACACAATATCTCACACAATATATCACACACAATCAATCAAACAAAATATCTCACGCAATATCTCACACAATATCTCACACAATATCTCACACAATATCTCACACAACATCTCACACAACATCTCACACAATATCACACACAATATCACACACAATCAATCACACAATATCTCACACAATATCACACACAATATCACACACAATATCACACACAATATCACACACAATATCACACACAGGATCTCACACAATATCACACACAATCACACAATATCACACACAGTATCACACACAATCAATCACACAATATCTCACACAATATCACACACAATCAATCAAACAAAATATCTCACACAATATCTCACACAATATCTCACACAATATCTCACACAATATCTCACACAATATCACACACAAAATCACACACAATCAATTACACAATATCACACACAATATCTCACACAATATCACACGCAATCAATCACACAATCAATCACACAATATCTCACAAAATATCACACACAATATCTCACACAATATCTCACACAATATCTCACACAATATCACACACAATATCAACAATATCTCACACAGTATCTCACACAGTATCACACAATATCACACAATATAACACAATATCACACAATATCCGACACAATATCACACAATATCACACAATATCACACACAATATCTCACACAATATCACACACAATATCTCACACAATATCTCACACAGTATCACACACAATATCACACACAATATCACACACAGTATCTCACACAATATCACACACAATATCTCATACAGTATCTCACACAATATCACACACAATATTACACACAATATCACACACAATATCTCACACAGTATCTCACACAGTATCACACACAATCAATCAAACAAAATATCTCATACAATATCTCACACAATATCTCACACAATATCTCACACAATATCACACACAAAATCACACACAATCAATTACACAATATCACACACAATATCTCACACAATATCACACAATCAATCACACAATATCTCACACAATATCACACACAATATCTCACACAATATCTCACACAATATCTCACACAATATCACACACAATATCAACAATATCTCACACAGTATCTCATACAATATCACACAATATAACACAATATCACACAATATCCGACACAATATCACACACAATATCTCACACAATATCTCACACAATATCACACACAAAATCACACACAATCAATTACACAATATCACACACAATATCTCACACAATATCACACACAATATCAACAATATCTCACACAGTATCTCATACAATATCACACAATATAACACAATATCACACAATATCCGACACAATATCACACAATATCACACACAATATCTCACACAATATCACACACAATATCTCACACAGTATCACACACAATATCACACACAGTATCTCACACAATATCACACACAATATCTCATACAGTATCTCACACAATATCTCACACAATATCACACACAATATTACACACAATATCACACAAAATATCACACACAATATCTCACACAGTATCTCACAATATCACACACAGTATCTCACACACAATATCACACACAACATCACACACAATATCACACACAGTATCACACACAATATCACACACAATCAATCAAACAAAATATCTCACACAATATCTCACACAATATCTCACACAATATATCACACACAATCAATCAAACAAAATATCTCACGCAATATCTCACACAATATCTCACACAATATCTCACACAATATCTCACACAATATCTCACACAATATCTCACACAACATCTCACACAACATCTCACACAATATCACACACAATATCACACACAATCAATCACACAATATCTCACACAATATCACACACAATATCACACACAATATCACACACAGGATCTCACACAATATCACACACAATCACACAATATCACACACAGTATCACACACAATCAATCACACAATATCTCACACAATATCACACACAATCAATCAAACAAAATATCTCACACAATATCTCACACAATATCTCACACAATATCTCACACAATATCACACACAATATCACACACAAAATCACACACAATCAATTACACAATATCACACACAATATCTCACACAATATCACACGCAATCAATCACACAATCAATCACACAATATCTCACAAAATATCACACACAATATCTCACACAATATCTCACACAATATCTCACACAATATCACACACAATATCTCACACAATATCTCACACAATATCACACACAATATCAACAATATCTCACACAGTATCTCACACAGTATCACACAATATCATACAATATCACACAATATAACACAATATCACACAATATCCGACACAATATCACACAATATCACACAATATCACACACAATATCTCACACAATATCACACACAATATCTCACACAATATCTCACACAGTATCACACACAATATCACACACAGTATCTCACACAATATCACACACAATATCTCATACAGTATCTCACACAATATCTCACACAATATCACACACAATATTACACACAATATCACACACAATATCTCACACAGTATCTCACACAGTATCACACACAATATGATATCACACACAATCAATCAAACAAAATATCTCATACAATATCTCACACAATATCTCACACAATATCACACACAAAATCACACACAATCAATTACACAATATCACACACAATATCACACACAATCAATCACACAATCAATCACACAATATCTCACACAATATCACACACAATATCTCACACAATATCTCACACAATATCACACACAATATCAACAATATCTCACACAGTATCTCATACAATATCACACAATATCACACAATATCCGACACAATATCACACACAATATCTCACACAATATCACACACAATATCTCACACAGTATCACACACAATATCAACAATATCTCACACAGTATCTAATACAATATCACACAATATAACACAATATCACACAATATCCGACACAATATCACACACAATATCTCACACAATATCACACACAATATCTCACACAGTATCACACACAATATCACACACAGTATCTCACACAATATCACACACAATATCTCATACAGTATCTCACACAATATCTCACACAATATCACACACAATATTACACACAATATCACACAAAATATCACACACAATATCTCACACAGTATCTCACACAGTATCACACACAATATCTCACACAGTATCTCACACAATATCACACAATATCACACACAATATCTCACACAATATCACACACAATATCACACACAATATCACACACAATATCACACACAATATCACACACAATATCCCACACAGTATCTCACACAGTATCTCACACAGTATCTCACACAGTATCTCACACAGTATCACACACAATATCTCACACAGTATCTCACACAGTATCACACACAATATCTCACACAGTATCTCACACAATATCACACACAATATCACACACAATATCTCACACAATATCACACACAATATCACACACAATATCACACACAATATCTCACACAATATCACACAGTATCACACACAATATCACACACAATATCCCACACAATATCAACAGTATCTCACACAGTATCTCACACAGTATCTCACACAGTATCTCACACAGTATCTCACACAGTATCTCACACAGTATCACACACAATATCTCACACAGTATCACACACAATATCACACACAATATCTCACACTATCTCACACAATATCACACACAATATCTCACACAATATCTCACACAATATCTCACACAGTATCTCACACAGTATCACACACAATATCACACACAATATCACACACAATATCTCACACAATATCTCACACAGTATCTCACACAATATCACACACAATATCACACACAATATCACACAGTATCTCACACAGTATCTCACACAGTATCTCACACAATATCACACAGTATCTCACACAGTATCACACACAATATCACACACAATATCACACACAATATCACACAGTATCTCACACAGTATCTCACACAATATCACACACAATATCACACACAATATCACACAGTATCTCACACAGTATCACACACAATATCACACACAATATCACACACAATATCACACAGTATCTCACACAGTATCTCACACAATATCACACACAGTATCTCACACAATATCACACAGTATCTCACACAGTATCTCACACAATATCACACACAATATCACACAGTATCTCACACAGTATCTCACACAATATCACACAGTATCTCACACAGTATCTCACACAGTATCTCACACAGTATCTCACACAGTATCTCACACAGTATCTCACACAATATCTCACACAGTATCTCACACAATATCACACACAATATCACACAGTATCTCACACAGTATCTCACACAGTATCTCACACAATATCACACACAATATCACACACAGTATCTCACACAATCTCACACAATCTCACACAGTATCTCACACAATATCACACACAGTATCTCACACAGTATCTCACACAATATCACACAGTATCTCACACAGTATCTCACACAGTATCTCATACAATATCACACAATATAACACAATATCACACAATATCCGACACAATATCACACAATATCACACACAATATCTCACACAATATCACACACAGTATCTCACACAGTATCTCACACAGTATCTCACACAATATCACACACAATATCTCACACAGTATCTCACACAATATCACACACAATATCACACACAGTATCTCACACAGTATCTCACACAATATCACACACAATATCTAACACAGTATCTCACACAGTATCACACACAATATCTCACACAGTATCTCACACAGTATCTCACACAATATCACACACAATATCACACACAATATCTCACACAGTATCTCACACAATATCTCACACAATATCACACACAATATCACACACAGTATCTCACACAATATCACACACACAATATCACACACAATATCTCACACAGTATCACACACTATCACACACAATATCTCACACACATAAACACACACACCGAATAAAACATGTACTATATACATTTATTGGTCATAAATCGGCTCGTTATACATATTGCATACTGCATCGACCGTCTATGATTATGTTATGTGCTGCAGCCTGCATGTGATATTTAATTACTATGCAACTGTGACTGTGAGAACGTCACTCAGGAAAGGCAGACCCAGAAAGATTTACTTTCATTTCCGAAAAAAATGCAAACTTAATTGTCTCTTCCTCACAATTGTGTGGTTGAAATTCGAAGAGAAATTGCACAAGACGTTCGAGCAGATGGGGAGGGGCGGTGAATAAGCATTGAAGCAGGAAACGTGGTGCGCGTCACAGGGTTACGCGTTCCCGCCAAATTTGTGAATCCGGTTTGAAGAACAAATAAATGTTATGCTCACCTCATCCAATGCTATAACTATAAGTCCACGCACTAAGTCAGGTCCCACTCCCAGATTCATCCACAGCCCTACAGATTGAACGAAGAGATTTGTGGAATATTCAAAAGCGAAGGCAAAGTACAGTGTGAACTGTGAAGTCAGCCACGTGAGTCGTGAATCCAGCGTTTCCCCTACTGGAAAACCATTTTTCATCGGGGCTGACAATACAATTTCGCTAAATAATAATCGACTATTAAATATAAGTTGTACAATAAATACGTTACATATATGAAAAGCAAGGAGACCGAAACTTGTGCCGCTGCGACCTACTTCGTCATGGCTCTTCGAAATTGTGCCAAAGCTGATCGGAAGTAAGCGCCGGTCTGGATTGGTTGTTGTATGGATATGTACGTACAAGGGGCGTACTCGGACGTCCCGATGTCGAGTCAACATCTTGCCAGAATGTTCTTCGTTTGCTGTTGTCCGCATTAAACTCAATTGGATCTGAGCCTGACTGAGATGACTCCTGCACCCGATTACACATGTTCTTCTGACAAGTACTTTAGTTTGGGCGGTGTATAGGCTAATGGCAGCTGCCTCAACCACTCCGGAAAATGAGAATAAAAACTAACCCGGGTTATGTACATGAAGCAAACATTCATGCCTACTGCTCAACACATCTCACTACACTGGAAAACGTGAGGAAAGGAATTATGTAAAAGATGTGGACTTATAATACCTGCTCCCACCTGGACGTGGTGCTAGACGCCAACTGTTGGGTCAGGCGCGATGTTCGACTAAGGACTAAGGTTAGGGCACAAATTGATGCTGAACTATATTGGGAGTATGTCTCAATGTTTGAATCTGACCCATTTTCAGAGGAAGCAATATCTACTGGTGAGAGGGTGATGTTAAGTATCTCTCAAGAGTGTCAAAACACCTGGAACACCTTGATGGAGACAACAGATCTTACAAAAAACAGGAATAAGGCATGGTTTCTCATACGCAAACTTGTAGGTGATCCCAAGAAAGCTGCCAAACATCCAAACGTATCTGCTGACCAAGTCGCACACCAGTTGCTCCGAAATGGAAAAAATCGACAAGAAACAACCAAGAGCACAACTAGATAGGAAGAAGTACAGCGATGACCTTGCCTTTACTAGACCATTCACCATGAAAGAGATGGAAACTGGTATATCTAGTCTAAAACATGGGAAAGCAATTGGTCTTGACAACATGGCAACGGAGCAGATGAAGCATTTTGGACAGCAAGCAACGAAATGGCTCCTACAATTGTTTAACCTCTGTCTGGCAACACACAAGCTACCTAAGATTTGGCAGAACGCACCTGTAATAGCACTATTAAAGGCCGGAAAAGATCCCTCAGACCCGAAGAGTTTTCGGCCCATTTCACTACTTTGCCACACCGATAAGCTGTTTGAACGCCTGATACTCAATAGGATAACATCAAATGCAGATGAGAAGATCATTCCAGAGCAAGCAGGTTTCCACCCCGGCAAATCAACAACAAACGTCAAACCAACTGCTCAACGTCACTCAACATATGGAAGATGGTTTTGAGCAAGGGATGGTAACAGACGATGGTAACAGACGATGCAAGGGATGGTAACAGCTTTCATCCGCAGCTCAATGGAATACTGCTCTCCCCTCTGGGCTGGTGCTCCTGCCTCACACCTAGCTCGTCTTCACGCTGTTGAAACCAAAGCATTCAGAATCAATGGAATCTCCCGTGATGAAGCTATCTCCAAGGGCCTCTCACTCACTCACCGCAGGCAGGTTGGTGGTCTTTCCGTCTTCTATCGACTCCTTTCTGGCCTTGCCCCCCCCCCCCAGCTCTCTCTCTGGGCTCTGTCCCGCAAATATTCCTACAGGTCGCACAATATCTGCCTGCAACCCTCTTATGGTTAAACTGCCAAAATCAAGACTCTCTGCTCACCTTCACTCCTTCATTCCTCTTTTCTCCCACCTCTGGAACAAACTCCCTCACTCTCTTCAATCCCACTCCACCCTCCAGGTCTTTAAAACAGCTGTTCACCACCATCTCTTATCTTCCCCCATCCAAAACTTTGATCTTTTCTACCCCCGCTAATTTCACCCCAATTCCACTTTTTTGAAATACCAACTTCTGTCCTGGAAGTCCTTGGTGTCCTTGTGTTTTATACTTCTCCCTCCCCCCTTCCCACACCTCCTCCCCCCAAGCCCTCTCCCTCCCACACATCTCCCTGCTCTCAAATGTTGTGTTTGAGTGCTTCCCCTTCTCTCCCCATCTTGTCTTCCGCTCCCTCTTTTTATTTATTTTGTTTGTCTGGTTGATTTGTTTGTGAAGTAAATGTTAGCTCTTTCACGAGCCTCGATTCAGTATACAAAAAAAAAAAAAAAAAAACGCGCTGTTTTTGTACACCTGTCAGCAGTATACCAACCGGAGCGGCGAGCCAGCTCGTCGGGGTGGCGGCCGGGATCCCTCCCGCCCACCCACCCGGCGCCCGCGACGCAGTTTCCTTCCCGGAGGCCGCCGGGCCGGCGCGACTGGCAGCGGCGACGCCGCGTCGCCCAGTCCCGACGCGTCGACCGGAGCCCACGCCGGACCCGGCCTGGTGTTATTTCCACGCCAGGTTCGGGCGGCAGGCCCGATCATGTCGACCCCCGTGCATGTTCGGCAAGTCGGGAAACGGGCGGGCCGGCGTTCCCTACCAGCAATGAACGCCGGCCGTTCCGGAAACCTGCTATTCATCGCGGACCAAGCGTCGGGGCGGCGCCTTTTCTGCGACACCGGCGCCCAGCTGAGCGTCATTTCCGCTTCGGCGGAGGACAGGCGGGCCTCCGTTTGCGGCCCCTCCTTAATCGCGGCCAACGGCTCCGCCATCCGCACCTTTGGCCCACGCACCGTCGCCCTCCGCTTCGGCAGCCAGCTCTTTCACTGGGAGTTCGTGACGGCGGACGTCCCCATGGCTTTGCTCGGGGCCGATTTTCTGTGTGCCCACGGGCTGCTGGTCGACGTGAAATGCCGGTGTCTCGTCAACGCCGAAACTTTCAGCTCCCTGGCATGTGCCTTGAGCCGTTCCGCGCCCACCGAGTTTTCCTGCGTCCTCCCATTGGCAGACGACTTTGCACGTCTCCTCGCGGAGTTCCCGGCCCTCACGCGACCGATGTTTTCGGCCATCGTGGTGCGTCACGGCATCGAGCATCACATCCCCACTACGGGCCCGCCGGTGTACGCCCGGGCTCGCCGTCTCGATCCCGCCAAACTCGCCGTCGCCAAGGCCGAGTTCGCCGCGCTGGAGCGCCTCGGCATTGTGCGGCGCTCCGACAGCGCCTGGGCCTCGCCGCTGCACATCGTCCCGAAGCCGGGGGGCGGATGGCGGCCATGTGGTGACTACCGCCGCCTTAACGACGCCACTACCCCCGACAGGTACCCCGTCCCGCACATCCAGGATTTTTCCGCCCGGTTGGCGGGGCGGACCATTTTTTCCAAAGTGGACCTGATTCAGGGGTACCACCAGGTGCCCGTCCGCCCGGCCGACATCCCGAAGACGGCCGTTATTACACCTTTCGGCCTCTTTGAATTCCTCCGGATGCCCTTCGGCCTCAAAAATGCGGCACAGGCGTTCCAGCGCCTGATGGACGGCATGCTGCGCGACTTGCCGTTCCTCTACACCTACCTGGACGACATCCTCGTCGCCAGCACGTCCAGAGCCGAGCACCTCCTCCACCTCCGGACGCTGTTCGGCCGCCTCAGCGAGCACGGATTGATCGTCAACCCGGCCAAATGTCACTTTGGTGCGGCGACGATCAACTTTTTGGGCCACCGCATCAACCGGACCGGCGCCGTGCCACTACCAGCCAAAGTCGAGGCCATCGCCGTTTTCCCGCGCCCCTGCTCCGTCAAGGCGCTGCAGGAGTTCCTCGGGATGGTGAACTTTTATCACCGCTTCATGCCCCGAGCTGCGCAACTCATGCGGCCCTTGTACGCTGCCCTCCGTGGCCAGCCGGCGAAACGCGACGTTGTCTGGTCCACGGACATGGACGCTGCTTTTACCGGCGCAAAACGGGCCCTCGCCAATGCCACGCTGCTGGCCCACCCGGTACCCCAGGCTCCCATCGCCCTCACCACGGACGCCTCCGACTACGCCGTGGGCGCGATCCATGAACAATGGGTAAACGGGGCCTGGCAGCCGCTCGCGTTCTTCAGCCGGCAACTACTGCCCAACGAGTTGAAGTACAGCACCTTCGACGGCGAGCTCCTCGGGCTGTACCTGGCCGTCCGCCATTTTCGCCACCTCCTGGAGGGCCGCCCGTTCACGGCTTTTGTCGACCACAAGCCGTTGGTTTTCGCCATGGCCAAGGTTACGGAGCCGTGGTCGGCCTGCCAGCAGCGCCACCTCTCCGCCGTGTCGGAGTACACCACGGACATCCGGCACGTCGCCGGGAAGGACAACGCCGTGGCCGACTGTCTTTCTCGAGCCGGCGCCAACGCCGTCCACCTCGGCGTCGATTTCGCCCTGATGGCAACGGACCAGGCCACCGACGGCACGGTGCAGGCGCTCCGGGTGGCGGACACGGGCCTCCGCTTAGCTGACGTCCCCTTCGCGGACACGGTCCTGCTGTGCGACATCTCCCAAGGCCGACCTCGCCCCGTTGTGCCGGTCACCTGGCGGCGGCGCATTTTTGCTTCGCTCCACGGCCTCTCTCACCCGGGCCGGAAGGCGTCCCAGAGGTTGGTGGCGGCGCGTTTCGTCTGGCATGGGCTGCGACGGGACGTCCGCGACTGGGCCAACGCCTGCACACCCTGCCAGCGGGCCAAGGTCCACCGTCATACCCAGGCTCCGCTGGCTCCCTTCACCGTGCCCGAGCGATGGTTTGACCACGTCCACGTGGACCTGGTGGGTCCCCTTCCCCCATCGCAGGGGTTCACCCACCTGCTTACCATGGTGGACAGGACCACCAGGTGGCTGGAGGCCGTGCCCCTCGCCTCCACCACCACCGCCGACATGGCCCAGGCGTTCATCGCCACCTGGGTCATGCGTTTCGGCGCACCAGCGGACATCTCGTCGGACCGCGGCCCACAGTTCACGTCCGAACTATGGGGCGCGGTCGCCCGCACGTTGGGCGTTACCCTGCACCGCACCACGGCCTACCACCCCCAGGCCAACGGGTTGTGCGAGCGGTTCCACCGCTCCATGAAGGCCGCACTCGTGGCCGGCCTCCAGGACGACGGCTGTGCCGACCGGCTCCCGTGGGTCCTTTTGGGCCTCCGCACGGCTCCCAAAGAGGACCTCCAGGCGTCCACCCCCGAGCTGGTGTACGGCCAGGCCCTCCGCGTACCGGGCGAGTTCATTCCCGACGCCACCAGTCCCTGGTCCGCCGCGCGCCAGCACACGGACTTCCAGGAGGCCGCCCGACGTTTCGCCCCGGTGCCCACGTCCCGCCACGGCGACCCCCAATCCTACGTCCCCCCAGCACTCCACACGGCGGAGTACGTCTTCGTGCGCCACTACGCGCACCGGGGGCCGCTCCGGCCACCATACGACGGACCCTTCCAGGTCCTACGACGGGACAACAAGTCCTTCATCGTCAACATCGGCGGCCGGGCGGACCGGATTTCGCTGGACTGCCTCAAGCCGGCCCACATGGACGTCGGCCAGCCGCCACGGCTGGCTCTCCCACCGCGGCGCGGCCGCCCCCCGTCCACTGCACCCCCCCCCGACCACCTGCCACCACACCGGACCCCCCCCCCCCCCCCCCCCCGCGACTGGCCAGGGGTCGTTTCGGTCGGGTCATCCGGACCCCCCTCAGGTTGACCTTTCTGGATCAAGTCCATTCTGGGGGGGCGTGTGTAGCGACCCATGGGTCCCCCAAGCGAGACCAGCAACAGAATCTCTTTGCTCCAGCCGGTGACGTAACCGGCGGGCAAACCACGGCGCCGGGGTGTCCGGTCACGTGACCACCAAAGCTTGCCGCGCGTGCGGTTATAATCCTTTGCACCTGTCGGTCACGTGACCACCAAAGCGTGCCTCGCCTGAGAGGCGGGGCTTTCGGTTTCGGTTGTGCTTTCTGGTTGTGATATATATGCAGCCCGATAAACGGGCTTTTTAGAGTTCCCGAGTTGGTTTTTACAATAAACATCTTCTCGGACGAGTTTGTGTCTTGCCCGTCACTTCGTCCGTCTCAAGCAAGAGCCCTGCTCTTCAATATCTTGGCAGGTGTAGCTCCCTCTGATATAAGAAGAACGGTAGCCAGCAAGAAAGAGCGACTCCATCAAACGTCAGATGAGAGGCACTCTCTGCATGGTCATACATCTACACTCAGCCACCTAAAGTCAAGGAAGAGCTTCATGAACAGTATCGTTTCATTACAATCAACCCCATCTGAAGCCTGCATCACTTTGTGGAAAGACCAGCATGCCAGTCTCGAACAACCCCCAGCGATGGAAACTCTACCTGATGAAAGCCTTCCCCAGGAGCTAATTGCAACTGCGTAACATGGAAGTGCCTTAACAGACTTAGGACTGGTGGAGGTCATTTGAAGGGGTCACTAAACAAATGGGGATATACAACCAGCCTGACACCTTGCGAATGTGGAACTGAGCCACAGTCCATGCAACATCTCCTGCAATGTCCATCGCCAGAGAAACCCTGCACTGTTGCAGATCTTGCCGAATTCAACAACAAGGTGCAAGAATGTGTCCAGTTTTGGTTGGGCCATGTATACACTGTCTGTGGATACGATAAGAAGAAGAAAGGCAGAAATTTGTAATTTGCCAAGGGTGCCGACAATAGCTTGCCAACTCTTGAAGAAGGACATCAACATGGGATATTTAATGCCCATCGACTAATGTCGGAAGACAGGATGCCTGTTTAAATTAACGTCCATCGAGGGGACAACACACACATTGATGAATCATCCAGTCGGTGAAACACCAGGATGACAGTTTATAGCTGGGCCAGGATTCGAAACCAGGCTAGAAAAGCAAAAGCAGCACCGAAAGCGGCCACCAACGCATGGACAGACATGAACTTCAACTTATGTTAATAATTTTAATAGATCTGCCTATAGCAACCCGTCAGGACCACAGAGGTATCTGTGACGTATGGCGGTAGGTCATACTAAACACCGCCCGGAGAAACGCTTTGAGCAAATTAACACTTTTTTAGTAGTCGGAACTGTTGTTGAGTTCAATTCCGCTGTTTAAAAATGTTTTTATCGTTTTTTAAATCAGATATCGTTTTTAGTGTATGGGAATTTATAGGGTTCTCGAATAAATAAAAAATCACCCTGTATCTCACAGGTCTATGGACAGCTCCTTGGACTCCGTGGAAGTTTATACGCTGACATGCACTGTCAATTGTGGGACTTTAAATGGAAAGGTGTGTTTCTTCTTCAATCATGTCAAATCAGTTGAATTGGCCATAGGTGGACTCCAACCAAGCTGTCGAGACATCCCAAGGATGACGAAAGGAAATTGGAAGCAGCTGAGCTTAATTTGGAGTGTAATAACAAAAGGGTTGAATACCTATTGACTCAAGACATTTCAGCTTTTAATTTTTAATTAATCTGTAAAAAATTTCCAAAATATATTTCCAAGTTCACATTATGGGGTATTATGTGTAAATCAGCGACAAAAAAAAATCTCATTTTAATCCATTTAAAAATCAAGCTGCAACACAACAACATGTGAAAAAGGCAAGGGGTGTGAATACTTTCTGAAGGCAGTGTACTTACGTAGTTTTATTATGTACAGTTTGAACGTCAGTTGCACCGTGACTACGTCTATTAGAAAGTACCTTTTCAACCTTTAGACCCATTTGGACCCTTTAGACCCCTCAGATGTTTGAAGATCCTTTAAGATCCTGCAGACATTTTAGACCCTTCAGGTGCCTTGAATCATTTCCATACTTTAGACCCCTTTTGACCCCTCTAGACTTTGAGACCCCTTGATATACCCGATAGACCCTTTATTGGCAATTCCCGTTTCTCCTGCTGTTGCCTTTGTTATGTTGTGTCCTGCCTGATCTGTTCCATGTCCTTGCTCTTCCAAGAGCCTGGACCATGTATAAAAATTTAAAAATGACACCTTATACTACTTTAGACCCCTTAATAGACCCCATGCAGGTGCCAGAAAAGGAAGATACTGTTGATTGTACTAGCAAAGGATTCATTTTGTGCGATAAAAGTCTTTCCAACTGATGGGAAGGACAGTGGAAATCACACACAACAGGTTTCCGAGAACTATCAACTTTGGATTTCCATTGGAGAGAGCTCGGAGTCCGGAAAGTAGAATGACTGTTGTGGCAGGAAGTTGACAATGAGTAATTTCCTTGGTACCTCGGCTTTGGCTTTCAGGCGAGAGCAACAATGTGCACTGTACGTTCGCTGGGACAGGAGGCGAACTTTTTTGAAGCTGCTCGTGAGATGAACTGGAACTTGTTGAATTTAATTGTCATCGCCACCGTCTCATTTCATGGTAAGTTGTTATAATTTGCTTTCTGTAGATTTGTTGTTGTATCATTTGCTCGACTGTGATGGCTTTTAATACCGTGTAGCTCTACCCTCAACAAGGCTTGCACTTCGGACGATCCAACAGGAGGGGAGGAGGAGGGGAGGAGGGGATGATGATGATGCATGATGCAGCATGATGATGCCCAGCATGAAACAGCATGATGGTATATCGACGAAATTGCCAGATTGGTACTTCGCAGGAAGAGCGTCACATCACTAAGTGTACCTTCCTTCAGGTGGGCATTTGGGTGCCCCGTTTGCTAGATCTAGATTCAATGGACTTTGACGATCCCACGGTATATTTTATCAAGAGTAGGTGAGTTGACAACTACCTTGAACAAATTAAATATTATTTCCCTGACTACCATTGTGAAAGCAAAGGTAAACCACCCTTTCCATGATGGGGCTGCTTTGAGAGCACTCGGTCCTGCCTTTTGGCAAAGCACCACAGAGAGGGTGTGAGTGTGATTAAGTACAGTATCTTCGAGGGCCATGACAGATGTCTATTATACAAGAGGCTGTCTATGTACAGTCAGTATCTCTCAGTTTAACTTGTATCATCGAGGCCTGGATTTACTGCCTCCTCCACCAAAGGTGGACGGAGGTTATGTTTTCACCCCTGTGTATCTGTCCGTCTGTAGGCAGGATATCTCAAAAAAGTTAGAGACGGATTCGGACGAAACTTTGTGGACAGGTTTGGTATGTGACAAGGACGAATTGGTTCAATTTTGGTTCACATCTGGATCCGCATTCGAGAATGTTTGAAGTGATTCTTCATAATTGAAAGATGGGGCCAAAAGCGATTATATAGCACGATACATCAAATGGTTTTGAACGGATTAAGACATTAGCACGACATATCAAATGGTTTTAGATGGATTCAGACATTAGCACGATATCTCAAACAGTTTTAAACGGATTAAGACATGAGCACGACATATCAAGTAGTTTTAGATGGATTCAGACGTTAGGACAACATATCAAAATGTTTTGGATAGATTGAGACAATAGCACGATATATCAAAAAGTTTTTTTCTTTTTCTTTATTTTTTTGTATACTGAATCGAGGCTCGTGAAAGAGCTAACATTTACTTCACAAACAAATCAACCAGACAAACAAAATATATAAAAAGAAGGAGCGGAAGACAAGATGGGGAGAGAAGGGGAAGCACACAAACACAACATTTGAGAGCAGGGAGATGTGTGGAAGGGAGACGGCTTGGGGGGAGGAGGCGTGGGAAGGGGGTGGGGGTGGAGGGAGAAGTATAAAACACAAGGACACCAAGGACTTCCAGGACAGAAGTTGGTATTTCAAAAAAGTGGAATTGGGGTGAAATTAGCGGGGGTAGAAAAGATCAAGGTTTTGGATGGGGGAAGATAAGAGATGGTGGTGAACAGCTGTTTTAAAGACCTGGAGGGTGGAGTGGGATTGAAGAGAGTGAGGGAGTTTGTTCCAGAGGTGGGAGAAAAGAGGAATGAAGGAGTGAAGGTGAGCAGAGAGTCTTGATTTTGGCAGTTTGACCATAAGAGGGTTGCAGGCAGATCTTGTGCGACCTGTAGGAATATTTGCGGGACAGAGTCCAGAGAGAGCTGGGGGGGCAAGGCCAGAGAGGAGTCGGTAGAAGACGGAAAGACCACCAACCTGCCTGCGGTGAGTGAGTGAGAGGCCCTTGGAGTTAGCTTCATCGCGGGAGATTCCAATGATTCTGAATGCTTTGGTTTCAACAGCGTGAAGACGAGCTAGGTGTGAGGCAGGAGCACCAGCCCAGGTGTGAGGCAGGAGCACCAGCCCAAAAATCCTTTAGATGGATTCAGACATTAGCACGATATATCAAAAGGTGTTAGATGGATTCAGACATTAGCGCAATTTATCAAAATGTTTTGGATGGATTCAGACATTAGCACGATATATCAATAAGTTTTAGATGGATTCAGACATTAGCACAATATATCAAAAAGTTTTAGATGGATTCAGACATTATTACGATATATCAAAAGGTTTTAGATGGATTCAGACATTAGCACAACATATCAAAATGTTTTGGATGGATTCAGACATTAGCACGATATATCAAAATGTTTGAGATGGATTCAGACATTAGCACGATATATCAAAATGTTTTGAATGGATTCAGACATTAGCACGATATATCAAAAAGTTTTAGATGGATTCAGACATTAGCACGACATATCAAAAAGTTATGGATGGATTAAGACATTATCACGATATATCAAAAAGTTTTGGACAGAATAAGACATTAGCACAATATATCAAATAGTTTTAGATGGATTCAGACATTATCACAATATATCAAAAAGTTTTAGATGGATTCAGACATTAGCACGATATATCAAAAAGTTTTGGATGGATTCAGACATTAGCACGATATATCAAAGAGTTTTGGATGGATTCAGACATTAGCACGATGTATCAAAAAGTTATCGATGGATTAAGACATTATCACGATATATCAAAAAGTTTTGGACAGAATAAGACATTAGCACAATATATAAAAAGGTTTTAGATGGATTCAGACATTAGCACGATAAATCAAAAAATGTTTTAGATGGATTCAGACATTAGCACGACATATCAAAGAGTTTTAGATGGATTCAGACATCAGCACGATATATCAAAAAATTTAAGATGGATTCAGACATCAGCACGATATATCAAAAAGTTTTAGATGGATTCAGACATTAGCACGATATATCAAAAAGTTTAAGATGGATTCAGGCATTAGCACAATATATCAAAAAGTTTTAGATGGATTCAGACATTAGCACAATATATCAAAAAGTTTTAGATGGATTCAGACATTAGCACAATATATCAAAAAGTTTTAGATGGATTCAGACATTAGCATGATATATCAAAAAGTTTTAGATGGATTCAGACATTAGCAGTTAGCACGATATATCAAGTAGTTTTAAATGGATTCAGACATTATCACAATATATCAAAAGTTTTGGACAGAATAAGACATTAGCACGATATATCAAAACATTTTGGATGGATTAAGACATTAACATGATTTTATCAAAAAGTTTATATCAAAAAGTTTTGGACGGATTAAGACATTAACATGATTATATCAAAACATTTTGGATGGATTAAGACATTAACATGATTATATCAAAACATTTTGGATGGATTAAGACATTAACATGATTATATCAAAACATTTTGGATGGATTAAGACATTAACATGATTATATCAAAAAGTTTATATCAAAAAGTTTTGGACGGATTAAGACATTAACATGATTTTATCAAAAAGTTTTGGACAGAATAAGACATCAACATGATTATATAAAAAAGTTTTGGATGGATTAAGACATTAACATGATTATATCAAAACATTTTGGATGGATTAAGACATTAACATGATTTTATCAAAAAGTTTATATCAAAAAGTTTTGGACGGATTAACACATTAACATTATTTTATCAAAAAGTTTTGGACAGAATAAGACATTAACATGATTATATCAAAAAGTTTTGGATGGATTAACACATTAACATGATTATATCAAAACATTTTGAATGTATTAAGACATTAACATGATTATATCAAAACATTTTGGATGGATTAAGACATTAACATGATTATATCAAAAAGAATTGGATGGATTAAGACATTAACATGATTTCATCAAAAAGTTTTGGATGGATTAAGCCATTAACATGATTATATCAAAAAGTTTTGGATAGATTAAGACATTAACATGATTATATCAAAACATTTTGGATGGATTAAGACATTAACATGATTATATCAAAACATTTAGGATGGATTAAGACATTAACATGATTATATCAAAACATTTTGGATGGATTAAGACATTAACATGTTTTATCAAAAAGTTTTGGATGGATTAAGACATTAACATGATTATATCAAAAAGTTTTGGACGGATTAAGACATTAACATGATTATATCAAAAAGTTTTGGACGGATTAAGACATTAACATGATTATATCAAAAAGTTTAGGTTGGATTAAGACATTAACATGATTTTATCAAAAAGTTTTGGATGGATTAAGACATTAACATGATTATATAAAAACGTTTTGGACGAATTAAGACATTAACATGATTATATCAAAAAGTTTTGGACGGATTAAGACATTAACATGATTATATCAAAAAGTTTTGGACGGATTAAGACATTAACATGATTTTATCAAAAAGTTTATATCAAAAAGTTTTGGACGGATTAACACATTAACATGATTATATCAAAAAGTTTTGGATGGATTAACACATTAACATGATTATATCAAAACATTTTGAATGGATTAAGACATTAACATGATTATATCAAAACATTTTGGATGGATTAAGACATTAACATGATTATATCAAAAAGAATTGGATGGATTAAGACATTAACATGATTTCATCAAAAAGTTTTGGATGGATTAAGCCATTAACATGATTATATCAAAAAGTTTTGGATAGATTAAGACATTAACATGATTATATCAAAACATTTTGGATGGATTAAGACATTAACATGATTATATCAAAACATTTTGGATGGATTAAGACATTAACATGATTATATCAAAACATTTTGGATGGATTAAGACATTAACATGATTTTATCAAAAAGTTTTGGATGGATTAAGACATTAACATGATTATATCAAAACATTTTGGATGGATTAAGACATTAACATGATTTTATCAAAAAGTTTTGGATGGATTAAGACATTAACATGATTTTATCAAAAAGTTTTGGATAGATTAAGACATTAACATGATTATATCAAAACATTTTGGATGGATTAAGACATTAACATGATTATATCAAAACATTTTGGATGGATTAAGACATTAACATGATTATATCAAAACATTTTGGATGGATTAAGACATTAACATGATTTTATCAAAACATTTTGGATGGATTAAGACATTAACATGATTATATCAAAACATTTTGGATGGATTAAGACATTAACATGATTTTATCAAAAAGTTTTGGATGGATTAAGACATTAACATGATTTTATCAAAAAGTTTTGGATGGATTAAGACATTAACATGATTTTATCAAAAAGTTTTGGATGGATTAAGACATTAACATGATTATATCAAAAAGTTTTGGACGGATTAAGACATTAACATGATTATATCAAAAAGTTTAGGTTGGATTAAGACATTAACATGATTATATCAAAAAGTTTAGGTTGGATTAAAACATTAACATGATTTTATCAAAACGTTTTGGATGGATTAAGACATTAACATGATTATATCAAAAAGTTTTGGATGGATTAAGACATTAACATGATTATATCAAAAAGTTTTGGATGGATTAAGACATTAACATGATTATATCAAAAAGTTTAGGTTGGATTAAGACATTAACATGATTTTATCAAAACGTTTTGGATGGATTAAGACATTAACATGATTATATCAAAAAGTTTTGGATGGATTAAGACATTAACATGATTATATCAAAAAGTTTTGGACGGATTAAGACATTAACATGATTATATCAAAAAGTTTAGGTTGGATTAAGACATTAACATGACTATATCAAAACGTTTTGGACGGATTAAGACATTAACATGATTATATCAAAACGTTTTGGATGGATTAAGACATTAACATGATTATATCAAAAAGTTTTGGACGGATTAAGACATTAACATGATTATATCAAAAAGTTTTGGACGGATTAAGACATTAACATGATTATATCAAAAAGTTTTGGACGGATTAAGACATTAACATGATTTTATCAAAAAGTTTATATCAAAAAGTTTTGGACGGATTAACACATTAACATGATTTTATCAAAAAGTTTTGGACAGAATAAGACATTAACATGATTATATCAAAAAGTTTTGGATGGATTAACACATTAACATGATTATATCAAAACATTTTGAATGGATTAAGACATTAACATGATTATATCAAAACATTTTGGATGGATTAAGACATTAACATGATTATATCAAAAAGAATTGGATGGATTAAGACATTAACATGATTTCATCAAAAAATTTTGGATGGATTAAGCCATTAACATGATTATATCAAAAAGTTTTGGATAGATTAAGACATTAACATGATTATATTGTTGCGAATATGGAATTTGGCCTCCATATCCGCTTGTAAATATTCCCCTATTTCTCCAATACTCCCCAACTTTCCCCAATCCCCCATTCCCTAGTCCCATTGCATGTAAATAACACTCAGTAGAGCCGACCTTCCCCTTATTCCCCCATTAAATGTCGTGCCCAGGTCCACCGCACCACACGTAGACAACTTTCGGACATCTTGCTAGTTATTCTTAATCTATGTCAGTTAAGGACTCGTTTCCATTAATTCTGACTCTTCGTTGCACCAGAATGTGATTATATGGCATCAGTAGTGAGTTTAGGACCTTTCCCATACCTCCTTCCATCTTCTTCCCCAACAATTACAACAACAACAGAGGAGATGGCGGCGGCGCGGGGGAGGATGCGTCCTCACACCGGCTCGATTAGCGCCATTGACCACGCGCTCCACGGGGTTACCACGGAGGGGCTGGCTGTCAGCTCCTCCTCAAGGGCGGAGCCTGGTAACCCCCCGCACCCAATCAGAAGGGCGGACCGATTCCATCTGGGGCGGCGCTAGCGAGCCGAGGGCGTGTCACTCCCCGCCGGATATACGTGGCGACTTACCGGAAGTGAGAGAGATGCGCCCCCAGCTGGAGAAAGAGGTACCTGCGAGCGCTGAGTCAGATGCGCCCCGCCTGAGAAAGAACGTTGCCTGCGATCGCTGAGAGAGAAAGACCCGCCTGAGAAAGAACGTCCCCTCCGAGCGCTGTGACCTCCCCGCATCTTTGGACCGGACTGTACCCTGCTTTGAGCCAAGAGTGCACCTTGAGCCATCGCTATCTGCCTTTCCTTGCCATCAAATCCCCGTGTGAGTCAGCCGTTGTCCCGTTTACCTGTCGTCTGTCCGGGGTTAATATAAGAGTGTGTCTAAGTGCCTGTCTTCCTGTGATATACCTCTAGCCCCTGTAATCTAACCTTTCCTTACGAATATAATTGAGAATCGAAACATTGGTGTCTGTCATTATAACCCAGCCGGGTGTCTTCTTTTTCCTTATTGATCCAGCGTAGCGCGGCTCCGTCAACGTTCGAGTACAATCGGGTAATTTGTGCGGACACGACGGCCATTCCGCTCGGCCCACCTTAACATCAAAGTCGTGTCTGTAACAATTGGTGTCGAGGAGTGAGATTCGGACCCGGGACTAAATTAGTTAGGCCCAAATTTTGGGAGGGAAAATCTATTCGGAGCGCGTACTGCGCTCGACAAAATCGACCCGGAGCGCGGTCCCGCGGTTACTGCGCTCGCCGAAATTATAACGAAAAAAAAATAAATTTGGATTTGTTTTACGAAACTCGAATTTTGCAAGTCGCGCTATGGCGGATCAAGACGGCTGGGGTCCGGTAGGGGAGAGTGAAGCAGGGTCGGTCCAGGACCAAATTGAGACACGTGAGGAGAGCGAAACAGCGAGGGTAGCAAGCACGCAAAATGGCGCCTCGCTGGTCACCGCGCCGGCGACCGTGGCAGCGCCCCCGGTGGATTGGAACTTGTTTTTTATACAAATGAAGGCCCTTATGGCCCAGAATAATGAAGAAATGGCAAACAGAATGGGGAACCGGATGGATGCTCAGGGTGAGCGATTGGAGGGCCAAATGGGGGCCCAGATCGGGGGGTTAGGGAGTAGAATAGAGGGATTAGACGAGAAATTTGGGAAATTAGACAATAGATTAGGGGAAATACAGGAGGGGTTAATGGGAGTAGAAAATAGAATGGCTGCCCAGGAGAATCAGATAGAGGGAGTGAAAAATGGGTTAGAGGGGTTAGAAAACAGTATGGAAGGCAAATTGAGGGACATGAGGGACCAAGCGGAAAGGGAAGTTAAACAAATGGAGCAGCAGATAGAGGGGGTCAGAATGGGGGTAGAAACGAAATTGGATGCTCACAGGGAGGAAATGGAGCAGATGAGGGTGGCATCTGGGCAGGAGATGCAAGTGATGGGAGAGGAGATCAGGAGAGGAGTGAGTGAGGAGATCGGAGGAGTGCGCGAGGAGGTGAGGCACTGTAAGGAGCACATGGAGAAGGAGGTGAGAAAGGGGACTGTAAAGTTACAAGGGGGCATAGAGGACCTGACGCAGGAGGTGGAGCAGCTGACGGTGGGACAAACGGAGTTAGTGGAGCAGGTTCAAAGGAACACTGCGGTATTAGGAGGTTTAAAAACGACACAAAACGACATAAAAAACGACTTGATAGCGACAAAGAGGGAATGTCAGATGGTACGTGAGGGACTGACAACGAGGTTGGACGAGGTGATAGAGGTAATGGAGACGAAGGACCGGCAGGTGAGGACGCACCTGGAAACGGTCAAGGTAGCCTTAGAGGATGAGCTTGAGGAGACGTACCGGGGAATGAAAGAGGTGAAGCAGAAACTAGAAGAAGTGGAAGAAGGGATGAGCGAAATTAAGAAGCGACGGAGAGGGGATAAGAAAGAAATAAAAGAGGAGATAAAAGAATTGGTCCAAAGTCTGTGTTTGGATCGTGATGATGTGCTCATTAACCGGATGAGGGATTCGCAGGTGATGGAGGAGAAGCGAAGAGGAAGAGGACCTGGTGTAAGTGGTGACCAATATGGTCGTGCGTATGATGCGCCAGGGGATTTAAGAAGCTTGGGGGTCGAGATAGACCCGGGTGTTCGTGAGAGGCCGTTGGTGAAGTGTGCGACAGGTCTGGTGTGCGAAAGAGGAGGTGTGCGAGAAAGTCCGACTCTGGGGTGTGTGAGGAAAAAGTGCGTGCCAAGGAGTGAGTGTGCTGGCGAGAGTGAGTCGGTCGTAGCGCGTGTGCGAGGGAGCATGTGGAAGCGCGGTGTGGTGAGTGTTACAGAGGGTGTGACGGGAGAGTGTGCGCGAGAAAGGTGTGCGCGAGAAAGGTGTGTGACGGACGGGTGCATGAGGAAAGAGTGCGCTGTCAGAAGTAAGGAAGAGTGTCCACCTGTGGTGAGTGTTACAGAGGGTGTAACGGGAGAGTGTGCGCGAGAAAGGTGTGTGACGGACAGGTGCATGAGGAAAGAGTGCGCTGTCAAGAGTAAGGGTGAGTGCGTTGTCAAGAATGGAGGTGAGAGTAGTGAGAGTGACAAGGAGAGTGAGTTGGTTGTGACAGGTGAGCGAGGATGTACACCTGGGATGGAAGGATGCACACCTGGAATGGTAGAGCGTGAGTGGGAATGCACGCTGGAGTTGGTGGTGAGGCACGTGGTTGGGTGTGCGAATGAGAGCACACCTGTGATTGTCACAGAGGAGGTGACCGAGGAGGGGGCGCGAAGAGGTGTATTGGTGAGGTGTGCGAGCGACGAATGTGTGCCAAAGTGTTCGGTGGTCAGGTGTGTGACCAAGGCTGTGAGTGGAATGGGTGTACCTGGGTGTGTAAGGAAAGGTACGAGGAGCATGGGCACGGCTGGATGTGTGAGCAAGGAACGGGCTGCGGGGTGTAAGAATCCAGGTGAAGCATCGACGTTAGACGGGGTAGAGTTTAGAACGACTTATAGCCGAATCGGGCCCTCGGTGCGTGCCGGGCCTCGCTTTGAACGGCCGCGTCCGTGCTCCACTAGGCGGAGCGGGCGGCTGGATAGGAAGGGTCGTCAGGGCGACCACGTTTTGTTGAGACGTGCCGGCAGGTCGAGATCGGGACAGTGGATGGCTCCACGCCGAGGTGATGCGTGGGATCTCGGCACAGGTAAGCCCCCGTCCCTGCACCGAGTGCCGGACGCATCCAGCCGCTGGCACAAAACAACCAGCATCCATTGCTTGGCTTTACGAAGCCGGGCTTTGGACAGGGATTGGCGCACCGAGAGGTATTAGTGAGTCGACTGGGTGATGAGGTTAGTGTTTTGGACCCAAAATTAGAGAAAAACAAAATTTGATGATTGGCAAGGGATTGGCAGTAGTGATTGGCAGATGATGGGCAGTGATTGGCAAATTTTTAATTTGTTGAAATTTGATGTGCAAAATTGGTAGTGAGAGACCCCCGATGTGGTGGGATGGCAAATCCACCAGCCCTCACAGGTGGGGGGCAAAGGAGCAATAGCTTATGGGGTGTATGGCAGTGAAAACTAGCCCGGGTGGGTTAGGATATTGTGTGTAGGGATCTAGAAGATGACATTAGGTAACGTTAAGTTTAGTTAGTGACTGATACCTGTAGTGGGGACGCAGGTAGATTAGTATGGATGATAATGACGAGGGAGCGCAATAGTGTAAAGGGACGACTGGGAAGCGCAAGTTTCAGAAGGGAGTAGTTAGCTGAGATGATGCCGTGTTTGTGAGGATGGAACAGGTGTGATTGCACAGGTGTGCAACTGGACAGGTGTGTGGAGCAGTGTATGAGTAGTGAGTGTTGTGGATCAGCGCGAATGCGCTTGGGGAGAGAAGGGTGCAGGTGGCACCAGGTGTGAGAGCACAGGTGTGCAAGTACAGGTGTGTGGAGAGAGTTGGAGTAAGTGGTACGGAGTGGTGTGCATGGTGCGAAGGAGTGGATGGGGGAAGAGTGGACCCCTTTCACGAGTACCCAGGGCGGGTAGTGTAAGTGTTAGGTAGAGGGTATAGGTAAATTGTGGTTGGATATTGGCATTTGTGGTGCGGTTGCAGAATGGTGTTGTGAATGGGTGCATTAGTGTTGTGGAAATGGCTGTGCGTGTAGCCTGTTAGTGCGTGTAGTTGGTTGGGCACTCCACCACTGTGAGGATGTCGGCCAGGTGAGGCCGCAGGTGGGCTCTGGGAGCCGGTAGAGTTGTGGATGGGGCCCGAGGATCCGGAGGACGGACCCGGGTAGCCCAGTGCCAGAGAGGGCACCGAGTGGGGAGAGCGCCAGAGGGCCTTCCCCAGGTAGATAGGTTAGGGTAAGGAACAGGTAAGCTCGGAGGCAACTACAGTGGTGGAGGTGTGCAGGTGGGTAGACCCGCTGGGAGAGGTACACGCCACAGCCCAGAAATTGTGCGAGGGCACCGGGAGATGAATCGGGGGAGTGAGACCCCAAATTGAAGAGCACCACAGTTTGGCCAATGGGAATTGGTTTTTAGAACCCATAGTGTAAGAGGGCCAATGGTTTGGCCGGAGAAAGACCCCGGGTAGTGTAAAGTTGTTAAAGTCATTTAGGAGATAGTTAGGATTGATGAACCTGTCGCACCATACGCAGCCACTTACCTGAGGTGATGATGATGACTCCACACCTGTGTTTTCTTGGTTTGTAGCAGGAAATGAGATTGCTGTGGATTTGTGAGACGCATCACGAGGTGGATGAGACATTGGGGTGATTCCATCTCTCCCTTCCTAGGAGGGACTGATGATGAATTGGTAATGGCAAATTTTGATGTTGAGTTGAAAATGGCAAATTTTGATGAGAGTTGAAAATGGCAAATTTGATTGGTTAGGAGGGAGAGAAGACGAATTTGGTTTATGGGAGGAACGGGGAAGACAGTAGGGATGTTTGTTGATTTGTAAAGTAGATGTTTATGGGTAGTGTTGTGTTTTGTGGATGCAGTAAGGGGTAAGGGAGGGGCCATGTAGGTTACCTGGTGGGGGGGGGGGTGGGGCGTACGATAGGAACGTACCTGTCTCACCTGGTTCCCATGTGCCCCCAGTGTGCATCACCTTACATTGCGTGCACTTTTGCGCCCTTACCACCTTACTCACTTGTCTGCTTCTTTTGTCTCCCACCTCCGAGGATCTGGCTTTGGGGTAGAGAGAGAGGAGAGAGAGGTGCTGGCTGCGCAGTTGTGGGCCTGCACTTTCGCTGTTTGCTGCCGGGATCGATACACCATATGGACCGCAATGTTTGTGGCCACCCACAATGGACCGCAGTTCGTTTGCGGCCAAGCACCACCCGGGGATGGACCTATGGGTCAACGTGGCACCTATGCCATACAGGTGAACCACTTTTAGTTAACACCAAGTGCACCACAAGAAGAGCAAGAGACACCTGCAGGGTTAGGGGTTGTCGAATTTATTTTTATTCCAATGAACAATGGTGACTGCACCGATTGGTGGTGGGGTGGTGCTTTTGATGCTCGGGAAGGGTGCTCTGCACGTTATTAAAGGCCGTCGGCCACAGAGCACTCGTGGGTTGGTGTATCGATGTTGGCAAGCGCGCTCTCTCTATGCATAACATCTGCATGTGTTCCTCCAGAAACAGGTCCTGGATCGTAGTGTAAATAGCAGCGTAGTCTTGTAAATAATGCTCCCTACCGGCTGTATGTGTAGTTTGAGAATTCTTTCCGGATTCGGTTATCCTGTGGGTGTGTTTCTGTGAGGAGAAGGGTGCAACGTCGCAGGGGGACATATTTACTCATTTGTGAATATCTGTAAAACTGTCGCACTCAGGGTAGAGTTAATAGTAGAGGGAACTACATTGCGTGCCACACTAAAGTAGGTAAAAATTTATCGGGTCGGGACGCCCCGAGGGTAGAGAAGGGTGCAATGTTGCGAATATGGAATTTGGCCTCCATATCCGCTTGTAAATATTCCCCTATTTCTCCAATACTCCCCAACTTTCCCCAATCCCCCATTCCCTAGTCCCATTGCATGTAAATAACACTCAGTAGAGCCGACCTTCCCCTTATTCCCCCATTAAATGTCGTGCCCAGGTCCACCGCACCACACGTAGACAACTTTCGGACATCTTGCTAGTTATTCTTAATCTATGTCAGTTAAGGACTCGTTTCCATTAATTCTGACTCTTCGTTGCACCAGAATGTGATTATATGGCATCAGTAGTGAGTTTAGGACCTTTCCCATACCTCCTTCCATCTTCTTCCCCAACAATTACAACAACAACAGAGGAGATGGCGGCAGCGCGGGGGAGGATGCGTCCTCACACCGGCTCGATTAGCGCCATTGACCCCGCGCTCCACGGGGTTACCACGGAGGGGCTGGCTGTCAGCTCCTCCTCAAGGGCGGAGCCTGGTAACCCCCCGCACCCAATCAGAAGGGCGGACCGATTCCATCTGGGGCGGCGCTAGCGAGCCGAGGGCGTGTCACTCCCCGCCGGATATACGTGGCGACTTACCGGAAGTGAGAGAGATGCGCCCCCAGCTGGAGAAAGAGGTACCTGCGAGCGCTGAGTCAGATGCGCCCCGCCTGAGAAAGAACGTTGCCTGCGATCGCTGAGAGAGAAAGACCCGCCTGAGAAAGAACGTCCCCTCCGAGCGCTGTGACCTCCCCGCATCTTTGGACCGGACTGTACCCTGCTTTGAGCCAAGAGTGCACCTTGAGCCATCGCTATCTGCCTTTCCTTGCCATCAAATCCCCGTGTGAGTCAGCCGTTGTCCCGTTTACCTGTCGTCTGTCCGGGGTTAATATAAGAGTGTGTCTAAGTGCCTGTCTTCCTGTGATATACCTCTAGCCCCTGTAATCTAACCTTTCCTTACGAATATAATTGAGAATCGAAACATTGGTGTCTGTCATTATAACCCAGCCGGGTGTCTTCTTTTTCCTTATTGATCCAGCGTAGCGCGGCTCCGTCAACGTTCGAGTACAATCGGGTAATTTGTGCGGACACGACGGCCATTCCGCTCGGCCCACCTTAACATCAAAGTCGTGTCTGTAACAATATCAAAACATTTTGGATGGATTAAGACATTAACATGATTTTATCAAAAAGTTTTGGATGGATTAAGACATTAACATGATTTTATCAAAACATTTTGGATGGATTAAGACATTAACATGATTATATCAAAAAGAATTGGATGGATTAAGACATTAACATGATTTCATCAAAAAGTTTTGGACGGATTAAGACATTAACATGATTATATCAAAAAGTTTTGGATAGATTTAGACATTAACATGATTATATCAAAACATTTTGGATGGATTAAGACATTAACATGATTATATCAAAACATTTTGGATGGATTAAGACATTAACATGATTATATCAAAACATTTTGGATGGATTAAGACATTAACATGATTTTATCAAAAAGTTTTGGATGGATTAAGACATTAACATGATTATATCAAAACATTTTGGATGGATTAAGACATTAACATGATTTTATCAAAACATTTTGGATGGATTAAGACATTAACATGATTATATCAAAACATTTTGGATGGATTAAGACATTAACATGATTTTATCAAAACGTTTTGGATGGATTAAGACATTAACATGATTTTATCAAAAAGTTTTGGATGGATTAAGACATTAACATGATTATATCAAAAAGTTTTGGACGGATTAAGACATTAACATGATTATATCAAAACGTTTTGGATGGATTAAGACATTAACATGATTATATCAAAAAGTTTTGGACGGATTAAGACATTAACATGATTATATCAAAAAGTTTTGGACGGATTAAGACATTAACATGATTATATCAAAAAGTTTTGGACGGATTAAGACATTAACATGATTTTATCAAAACGTTTTGGATGGATTAAGACATTAACATGATTATATCAAAAAGTTTTGGACGGATTAAGACATTAACATGATTATATCAAAAAGTTTTGGACGGATTAAGACATTAACATGATTATATCAAAAAGTTTTGGACGGATTAAGACATTAACATGATTATATCAAAAAGTTTTGGATGGATTAAGACATTAACATGATTATATCAAAAAGTTTTGGATGGATTAAGACATTAACATGATTATATCAAAAAGTTTTGGATGGATTAAGACATTAACATGATTATATCAAAAAGTTTTGGACGGATTAAGACAAAACTTGGTGAATGAGTTGCTTATTCGACAAGAACAAGCCCATTATATTTTGGTGCAGAGGTTCGAATCCAGATCCGGCCTATCAGTGGGATACAAAATGTAAAGTATTCAGTCTCGCTACCAAGTGACGTTCTCGTTACATGCTGTATCATCAAGGCGTACCCCAACGTACATGCATTTAATCAGTACAATCAGTACAATGGTGGCCTTACAGTGATAACAGGAGACTGCTATATCAGTTAGGTACCATAAAGTGGGGCTAATTTGACCAATAATTTTCTCACACTTCTGCAATTTTATGGGAAATGCCAATCCAAAAAACCAATTTTATGGGAAATGCCAATCCAAAAAACCAATTTTATGGGAAATGCCAATCCAAAAAACCAATTTTATGGGAAATGCCAATCCAAAAAACCAATTTTATGGGAAATGCCAATCCAAAAAACCAATTTTATGGGAAATGCCAATCCAAAAAACCAATTTTATGGGAAATGCCAATCCAAAAAACCAATTTTATGGGAAATGCCAATCCAAAAAACCAATTTTATGGGAAATGCCAATCCAAAAAAACCAATTTTATGGGAAATGCCAATCCAAAAAACCAATTTTATGGGAAATGCCAATCCAAAAAAACCAATTTTATGGGAAATGCCAATCCAAAAAACCAATTTTATGGGAAATGCCAATCCAAAAAACCAATTTTATGGGAAATGCCAATCCAAAAAACCAATTTTATGGGAAATGCCAATCCAAAAAACCAATTTTATGCAAATAAGCGCAGTTTGTGGGCAATGTAATTACCTTATTCTGCACTTTTTAAACCTGGAATATCTTTATAGCAAATACATACCTATATGTTACTGCTAATCTTTATGTGTTCAAGTTACCACGTCGTTGGGGCTACATTAAACAGTGTACAAATCTTGTAGCTTTCAGAGTTGTCTCATAACTGGGGTTACTTCATTGAACATGAAAATGTGTTTTTTAAGTTTATTGTCCGCACTTGATTAAACACTAATCTTTTTGAGTGTGCTATTAAAGCGCGGCGTTACGCGCGCTGCTTGTGAGCAAGGAGGAAGCGGACAAGCGGTAACATATAAACGTCTTTATTGTAAGACTGCACTGTAACACTGTACTGTTCCGGGCTGGGCGCCCGGTGTATATCATGAGGCCACGCCTACCCCTGGTGCGTGGCCACCGCCCACTTGGTGCGTGGAATGATGTCACCACGCCAGTGGGCTTTTGTGTCCGCCACACGCGCCCCCCCAGAATTCCCGCGCACCTGGAGGGCCAGTTTGCGGGGCAGACGAATGACCCGGCCGAAGCGCCCCCTGGCGATCGGCGGCGTCCGGGGTGCAGGGATACCAGGTGGGATGCCCCTGGCTGCCCCTGGGATGGGTGCAGGACCGGGGGGCGCCGTGGCGGCGGGGCTGGGCGGTGCCGGGGGTCCGCCCGCAGGAGGGCGGCCCCGACGTGGGGGTCGGGCCACTGGCGGTGGATGGTCCACATCGAGGTGGGCCGGCTTGAGGCGGTCTACCGAAACGCGGTCAGGAGTACCGCCGATGTCCAGGGTGAAGTGCTTCGCCCCGGTCTCCAGCACGCGGAAAGGCCCGTCGTACGGGGGCCGCAGTGGTGTCCGATGGGCATCGTGGCGGACGAAGACGTACTCCGCCGTGCGAAGCTCCGGGGCGACGTGCGTCGGTGGGTGCCCGTGGCATGCCGTTGGCACCGGGGCGAACCTCTGGGCGGTCTCTTGCAGAGCGGAGCGCTGCTGTGCCGCGGACCATGGTGCCGTGGAGTCGGGGAGGAACTCGCCCGGCACCCGCAGCGGTTGCCCGAAGACCAACTCCGCCGCGGATGCGCGCAGGTCCTCCTTGGGCGCCGTCCGGAGGCCCAGCAGGACCCAGGGGAGCCTGTCGACCCAGCCGCCGTCGCGGAGGGTGGCCCGGAGCGCGGCCTTCAATGAGCGGTGAAATCGCTCACACAGGCCGTTAGCCTGGGGGTGGTAGGCCGTGGTTCGGTGCAGCCGGACCCCGAGCCCCTGCGCAACCGCCCCCCAGAGCTCCGAGGTGAACTGGGGGCCGCGGTCGGATGAGATGTCTGAGGGGGCGCCGAACCGGGCGACCCAGGTGGCGATGAAAGCCTGCGCGACATCGGCCGCCGTTGTCGACGCCAAGGGCACGGCCTCCGGCCACCGGGTGGTGCGGTCCACCATGGTGAGGACGTAGGTGAAACCCCGCGAGGGGGGCAGAGGTCCCACCAGGTCCACGTGGACGTGGTCAAACCGGCGTCCCGGCACCGTGAACGGGGCCAACGGGGCCTGGGTGTGCCGGTGCACCTTGGCGCGCTGGCACGCGAGGCACGTCCTGGCCCAGCCGCGGACGGCCTTCCGGAGGCCATGCCAGACGAACTTGTCGGCGATCAGCCTTTGGGAGGCCCTCGCGCCCGGGTGGGACAGGCCGTGGATGGCGTCAAACACCTGGCGCTGCCAGCCCGCGGGCACAATGGGGCGAGGACGCCCGAGGGAGACGTCGCACAAGAGGGCCGCCCCCGCGCCGTCGAACGGCACCTCGGTGACGCGGAGGCCCGTGACGGCGGTCCGCAAGGCCTGGACGTCGGGGTCAGCGGCCTGGTCCACTGCCATCCGGGCATAGTCGATGCCGAGGTGGACTGCGTGGGCGACGGCCCGGGAAAGGCAATCCGCCACCGGGTTGTCCTTCCCCGCGACGTGCTGGATGTCCGTCGTGTACTCGGACACGGCCGAGAGGTGACGCTGCTGCCGGGCCGACCACGGCTCGGTGACCTTGCCCATCGCGAAGATCAGCGGCTTGTGGTCGACGAAGGCAGTGAACGCCCGGCCCTCGAGCAGATGGCGGAAGTGCCTGACCGCCAAGTGAAGTCCGAGCAACTCGCGGTCGAAGGTACTGTAACGGCGTTCGGGCGGGCGAAGCTGCCGGCTAAAGAACGCCAGCGGTTGCCAAGCTCCACGCACCCATTGCTCGTGCACCGCGCCCACCGCGTAGTCCGAGGCATCGGTGGTGAGGGCGATCGGTGCATCGGGCGCCGGGTGCGCGAGCATGGTGGCGTTAGCCAAGGCGAGCTTCGCGCCCGTGAACGCCGTGTCCATCTGCTCGGTCCAGGTAACGTCGCCTTTGCCCGGCTTACCTCGGAGAGCTTCGTGCAGGGGGCGCAGGAGCTGGGCGATACGGGGCAGGAACCGATGGTAAAAGTTCACCATGCCCAGGAACTCCTGCAGCCCTCTGATCGTGCGGGGGCGCGGAAACCCCTTCACCGCCTCCACCTTGGCCGGCAGGGGGACGGCGCCGTGCCTGGTGACACGGTGCCCCAGAAAATCGATTGTGGCGGCGCCGAACCGGCACTTTGCGGGGTTCACAATCAGGCCATGCTGGCCCAGGCGTTCGAAGAGCGTGCGGAGGTGGCGTAGGTGCTCTTCGCGGGACGCGCTGGCGACGAGGATATCGTCCAGGTAGACGTAGACAAAATCCAAGTCGCGCAGGACGCTGTCCATCAGTCGCTGGAACGCCTGAGCCGCATTCTTCAGACCGAAGGGCATGCGCAGGAACTCGAAGAGTCCGAATGGCGTGATGACTGCTGTCTTCGGGACGTCCTCCGGCCTGACGGGGACCTGATGGTAGCCGCGTATGAGGTCCACCTTCGAGAAGAAGGACCTGCCCGCCAAACGGGCGGAAAAGTCCTGAATGTGGGGGACGGGGTAGCGGTCGGGAGTCGTGGCGTCATTGAGACGGCGATAGTCCCCGCACGGTCGCCATCCCCCGCCGGGCTTCGGCACGATGTGCAGCGGCGACGCCCAAGCGCTCTCTGAGCGCCGAACGATGCCGAGTCGCTCCAGGGTAGCGAACGCCGCTTTTGCCACCGCCAGCTTCGTCGGCTCGAGGCGGCGTGCCCGGGCGTAGACCGGTGGCCCGACGGTGGGGATGTGATGGGCCACCCCGTGCTTGACGGCCCCCGCCGAGAAGGTGGGCCGCGTGAGGGCCGGGAAGCCGGCGAGGAGGCGGGTGAATGCGTCCGCTGCCGGAAGCGTACAGACCAACGTGGCCGGAACCGAATCGTTCGGCAAGCCGCTTGGCAAGCCGCTCGTTGAGCTGGGCAACGCACATGCGAGCGAGCTGAACGTCTCGGCCTGGACAAGCCGTCTGCGCTTGACGTCGACCAGGAGCCCATTAGCGCACAGGAAGTCCGCGCCAAGCAGTGCCATGGGCACGTCGGCGGTGACGAATGTCCATCGGAAAACCTGCCCTCCAAACCGCAGAGAGAGGCAGCGTTTTCCGTACGTACGGATGGGCGTCCCATTCGCGGCAAGCAGCGCGGGGCCCCCACCCGCGGCGTGCTTGTCTGACGTGCCGGCGGGAATGACACTCACCTGTGCTCCCGTGTCGCACAGGTAACGGCGCCCGGAGAAGGTGTCCGTTATGAACAGCAGGCTGCTCGAACGGCCGGCGCTCATCGCCACAATTGAGCGCCGGCCCGGGCATTTCCCGACCCGTTGAAGGAGCACGGCGGATGACACCGCCGAGCTTCGTGGCCGAACTTGGCGTGGAACCGGCACCAGGTGGTGGAGCTGGAGGAGCGCGGCTGGCTCCGCCAGGCCGGTGGAGTCGACGGGTTTCCCCGCGGTGGCGGTTTTCGCCGCGGCGGTGGGCGGGGCGTGGCGGCGTTCACGAGGTGCGTATCAGCATGCTGCTGAACCACAGCGTGCTGTAGAAGATGATGCTGTGGAACATCAGCGTGCTGTAGAAGATGATGCTGTGGAACATCAGCGTGCTGTAGAAGATGATGCTGTGGAACATCAGCGTGCTGTAGAAGATGATGCTGTGGAACATCAGCGTCGAAGGCCGTGACGGCCACGCCAACGCTCGCCCGCGTGTCCGAAGCGGCGAAGTACTTGTCCGCCTCGGCCGCCAATGCTCGGGGTTCCGTTAGCCCGGTCCCGGCCAACGCGAGGCGAACCTGCGCTGGAAGTTGGCGACGGAAAAGCGCCCGGAATAGCGAACCGGGGGCCTCGTCGCCCAACAGGGACAGCATATGGTCCATTCGGACCGACGGGCGCGTCTCACCGAGCTCGGGGAGATCCAGGAGGCGGTCGGCACGTGCGTCGTCCGTGAGGCCGAACGTGGCTAGGAGTAGCCGCTTGAGTGTCTCGTACTTGTGGCCGTCCGGTGGGTGGCGAAGGACGGACACAACTCGAGCGGCCGTGCCGGGCCCGAGGGAGGCGACGACATGGCAGTAGCGCAGGTCGTCGTTGGTGAGGCGCCGAAGCTGAAACTGGGCTTCGGCTTGAACGAACCAGACCTCGGCCTGGGCCTCCCAAAATTCGGGAAGTTTAATCGCCATTGCCATGGCGTCGTGTTCGGAAGGATCGCTACGGCAGATCCAACGTCGAGGGTCACCAGTAAAGCGCGGCGTTACGCGCGCTGCTTGTGAGCAAGGAGGAAGCGGACAAGCGGTAACATATAAACGTCTTTATTGTAAGACTGCACTGTAACACTGTACTGTTCCGGGCTGGGCGCCCGGTGTATATCATGAGGCCACGCCTACCCCTGGTGCGTGGCCACCGCCCACTTGGTGCGTGGAATGATGTCACCACGCCAGTGGGCTTTTGTGTCCGCCACACTATGACAAATTAACGCATCTGCATCATCTTAATAAATTAATGGAAAACTACAACACAGTTCGGCCACCTTTAGATAAGTATGAACGAACAAGCATATGCAAGTCAGTCATGTCGAAGGGATTCCCCCATGCTGAAACATCTGTCACGTGATCCACAAGTACACCGCTTCCTCATGCTCACTATTACTATAAGCGTTGTTGGACGACCCGGTTTGCTGTGGTGTTTCCAATTAATTTTCTGTGATAACATCCCCAATGATATGTTATCTTTCTTACTCGCTTTCCTTAACCTGAGATAACGGGATTTTGCCTTCACGGCTTGTATTAGCCACGGTTTTCAGAGTAGCTTGACTCCAGGAATATGGTCCTCGTGTCCGGAATCTTTGAAGAAAGGCAACTTACCAATACTGAAAGGTTCAAATCACTTTTCACTTTATTTTGAAACACTCCAGTGCGACGTTAAAAAACCGTGCTTTTGTTATATAAATCTACACATATTCACCGACCAAAGAGAAGTCAAGCCGCAGCGGAAACGCGGAGATCATGAGGATATGACATTGAGATTATGAGGGGAGACGCGAAAATCAGGAGGTGATGACACGGAGATCATGAGGAGATGACACGGAGATCACGAGATGATGACATGGAGATGATGACATGGAGATCATGAGGAGATGACACGGAGATCACGAGGTGATGACATGGAGATCATGAGGAGATGACACGGAGATCATGAGGAGATGACATGGAGATCATGAGGAGATAACAAGGAGATCATGAGGAGATGACATGGAGATCATGAGGAGATGACACGGAGATCATGAGGAGATGACATGGAGACCATGAGGAGATGACATGGAGATCATGAGGAGATGACACGGAGATCATGAGGAGATGACACGGAGATCATGAGGAGATGACATGGAGATCACGAGATGATGACATGGAGATCATGAGGAGATGACACGGAGATCACGAGATGATGACATGGAGATCATGAGGAGATGACACGGAGATCACGAGGTGATGACATGGAGATCACGAGGAGATGACACGGAGATCATGAGGAGATGACACGGAGATCATGAGGAGATGACATGGAGATCATGAGGAGATGACATGGAGATCATGAGGAGATGACACGGAGATCATGAGGAGATGACACGGAGATCATGAGGAGATGACACGGAGATCATGAGGAGATGACAAGGAGATCATGACGAGATGACATGGAGATCATGAGGAGATGACACGGTGATCATGAGGAGATGACACGGAGATCACGAGGTGATGACATGGAGATCATGAGGAGATGACACGGAGACCATGAGGAGATGACATGGAGATCATGAGGAGATGACATGGAGATCATGAGGAGATGACATGGAGATCACGAGGAGATGACATGGAGATCATGAGGAGATGACATGGAGATCATGAGGAGATGACATGGAGATCATGAGGTGATGACATGGGGATCATATCATGAGGAGATCATGTGGAGATCATGAGGAGATGACGTGGAGATCATGAGGAGATGACGTGGAGATCATGAGGTGATGACACGGAGAACATGAGGAGCTGACACGGAGATCATGAGGAGATGACATGGAGATCATGAGGAGATGACATGGAGATCATGAGGAGATGACACGGAGATCATGAGGAAATGACACAGAGATCATGAGGAGATTATATGGAGATCATGAGGAGATGAAACGGAGATCATGAGGAGATGACATGGAGATCACGAGGAGATGACAGGGAGATCATGAGGAGATGACATGGAGATCATGAGAAGATGACACGGAGATCATGAGGAGATGACATGGAGATCATGAGGA